>NC_056745.1:1309519732-1309874732 GCF_019279795.1 Protopterus annectens | reverse complement strand
ATGAGATCCGGGCAGGGATCCAGAACCCAAAGAGGAGCTAGAACATGAGACCAAAGGAAGGGGAAAGTACAGTTGTGTACACTTACCATAAATGTAGATGTTAGAGTGTCTTCACTGTTGCAGTCATGACTGTAGGGTTTTCCCTTGCCGGCAGGCAGTCCTCGGTCGGCCAGAATCCCAAAGTCTGGGTCCGGCGTCGGCTGTTCAGCCATGCTCCCTGACGTCAGGAGTACAAAGCTGGCAGCCGACGCCATGTTCTCCAGTTTTTCTTGCCCCAGATGTCAGGTGCTCCAAAATGAGTAAGATCCCATACCCTTTGCAAATACACCTCAAAAGAAGAGTGAAGAAGGGAACCACACAATAGAAAAAATAAGAGGGGACAGAAGGGAGGGAAACCCAGACTGCAACAGTGAAGACACTCTAATATCTACATTTATGGTAAGTGTACACAACTGTACTATGTTCATCGTGTTTCACTGTTGCAGTTATGACTGTAGGGTTGAATCCCAAAGCAGAATAAAAGGTAGGTGGTCATAAAGAAGAGGGGGCGGCTAAAAGGCCCTGCAAGACAGCAGAAGCAAAGCCTGCCCTAGACTTAGAGTAAAGAGGTAGATTGTAGTGCTTGGAAAAAGTATGCACTGAACTCCAAGTTGCAGCTTCCAAAATGTCTTTGGTAGGAACTCCTCTGAGGAAGGCAGCTGAAGTGGCAGCAGCTCTGGTAGAGTGAGTCCTTATACTCCCTTGGATTTGTTTTCCATGATGTGAATAACAAAATCTGATTCCATGAGCAATCCATTTAGAAAGGGTCTGTTTTGAAATAGCTTTACCTTGGGAACTTGAAGCATAAGAAACAAACAATTGCTCTGATTTCCTGATGTCCTTGGTTCTGTCCAGGTAAAAACGTAGTTGTCTGTGTACATCCAAGGAATGCAAGATCCTTTCCCCCTTATTTTGAGGACTGGGGAAAAAAGTTGGCAAGTGAATAGTTTGATTTAAAGCCACTTTGGAAACCACCTTAGGCATGAAAGAAGGATTAGTCATTAAAGACACCCTGTCTTGATGAAAAATAATATAACGTTCCACAGCCATGAGAGCTTGCAACTCCGAAACTCTCCTGGCAGAGGTCAGAGCTAACAGAATGGCTGTCTTCCAAGATAAAAACTTGATGTCAGAAGTGGCAGCAGGCTCAAAAGGAGGTAAGGTGAGTTTTTCCAAAACATAGTTGAGATCCCAAGCAGGAATGGGAGGAGATCTAGGGGGCCTTAAGTTAGCTCCTCTGAGAAACGGTCTCATGAGCTGATGGGAAAAGATAGGAGGGTCTGTATTATAATGAGCAGAAATAGCAGAAGCATGGATCTTTATGGACGAGAAAGAGAGACCCTTATGTAAGAGGTCTGTCAGGTAAAGTAAAATCAGAGGAATGTTAGGAATAAGAGGATCTGAATCCTGAACCTGCATCCAGGTGCAAAATCTTTTCCATTTCCCTGCATAACATTTTCTAGTGCTAGGACGTCTGGCTTCTAAAATGACATCCATAACCTGCTTGGGTAGGAGAGAATGAATCAAGGACCCTGGATTAACCAGGCCTCCAGGCTGAGTTTTGACATGGGAGTGCAGAACCTGACCCTGGTGCTGGGACAGAAGGTTCGGAGAGTCTGTGGTAATACCCAAGGGGGCTCCAGACAAATGTTTTTCAGAGTTGGGCACCAAAATTGTCGAGGCCAATTTGGGGCCAGCAAAATTCTCATCTTGGGCTTATCCTGTTTGATCTTTAATAACACCCGTGGAAGAAGAGGTAGAGGCGGGAAGGCATGCCCCGAGAGGTTTCTCCAACTGAATGATAGTGCATCCACTTTCCAAGCTAGTTTGTGGAAAGTCCTGGTGCAAAAAATCTGTAGTTGATGATTGAGATGGGATGCAAAGAGGTCTATGTGAGGACATCCCCAGACTGCTGTAATCATCCTGAATATTTCGGTGTCCAGCATCCATTCGTGTGGATCCGACAGGTTTCTGCTCAGATGTCTGCCAGGAAGTTTTGCTTCCCTGGTAGAAATTGAGCTTGAAGGTCCAGTTTGCAAGCTAGAGCTGTGTTCCATAGATTCATGGCTAGTCTGCAAAGGGGATAGGAATGAGATCCCCCTTGCTTGTTTATGTACCACATAACTGTGGTGTTGTCTGTCCGTATTAGTAGCTGTCCTGGTTGTAGAAGATTCCTGAAGGCCAATAGAGCGTTCTGTACGGCTAACATTTCCTTTAAATTGATATGCAGGAGCTTCTGATCCTTTGTCCAAAGGCCCTGCAGACAGTTGCCCTGAAAATGGGCTCCCCATGCATAATCTGAAGCGTCCATGGTTAGTATCGGAGTGGCTGGAGGCAGACTGAAGGGTTTTCCTATGTTTAGAGTACATGCCTTGGACCACCAAAGGAATTCCTTTTGGAGACAAGGCAGGTCGGTGATCTGTATGTCTAAACTGTGGCAATGCTGAGACCATACACTTTTTAGGTACCACTGAATTTTCCTCATATGTAGTCTTGCATATGGTACGAGAAGGATGCAGGAGGCCATGTAACCCAAAGCCTGCAGGAATTTCCTTGCAGAAAGCTGAGTTAAAGTTGCCAAGGTTTTGAAAGTTGAAGCCAGCTGTAATTGTTTTTCGGATGTCAGAAATGCCATCTGAGTTGTGGTGTTTAGAAGAGCACCCAGAAAAGTTATCTGTTGTGAGGGTGTCAAATTTGACTTTTTTATGTTTACAGAGTATCCCAGGAACTTGAGAAGGTTCTGAACAAATTCTAGATACTGGAGTAAGACATCCTTGCTGTCTGCCTGAATTAGACAATCGCCCAGATAAGGGTAAATTTGAATTCCCTTGAGTCTGCAATAAGCTACTACTGGAGCCAGGCATTTGGTGAAGACCCTGGGCACAGTAGACAATCCAAAGGGCAGCGCAGAGAATTGATATTGCCTCAATCCGGCCTTGAACCTGAGGTATTTTCTGCATTCCTGCCTGATGGGAATGTGTAAATATGCCTCCTTTAAATCCAAAGTTACCATCCATGCATTTTTGGTCAGCATTGGAAGCAGCTGCTGAAGAGTAAGCATCTTGAATTTTGGTATCTCGAGAAAAGTGTTCAAGAATGACAGGTCCAGAATGGGTCTCCATGAGTTTTGCTTTCTGGGGACTAGAAAGGGCCTTGAGTAAAAACCTTGTCCCATCTCTGAAAGTGGAACCAGTTCTATGGCTTTCATAGCCAAGAGAGCCTCCACCTGGTTTAAGGCCTCTAACCATTGGTGTTTTGGAAGATCCGGCCATCCGCATGGTCTTGGTAGGGTATGAAAATGGAATTTGTAACCTCTTGAAACCACATCCAGAACCCACTTGTCTTGGGTTATACGAGTCCAATTTAGGTGAAAGAGAGAAAGTTTTCCTCTGAGTGGGGCTTCCAGGCAAGAAGTTCCTGCAGCCCAAAAGAGGGAGACATTGAGCCCATTTTCTATGAGCTTGCGACCTGTCCTCTCCTCCCCTAGGGGTGGAAGCATTCCACTGTCTTGGTCTAGAAGAGGCTTGTGTTTGAGGCCTTCCTCGGGAGCATCTGTATCTACCCCTCTGAGGCCTGTTTGAATTGGGAAAGCACCAATTTTTTGTAGGCCAATTCCTACTAAATCTGGGTGGCTGTACTTGTAAGAAATCCTTAACCGTTTGCATGGATTTTGCCTTGTCCTCCATCTTCTTTATCACCTCTTCAGCCTTAGGTCCAAACAAAACATTATGCTCGACAGGAGCATCCAATAACTTAGCTTTTACTTGATCTGGCAAGTTTTGTTCCTTTAACCAAGCATGCCTTCTAATGACTGTACCAGAGGCAGCAGCCCTACAAGAAGCCTCCAAGGCATCAAATCCACAGTGTAAACCATGCTTCCCAACTTGTTCAGTGGCATGCATTAAGTCATGTAATTCCTTATCATCTGCACAGGCAGAAATGGAAGTTAGCTTTTGCTTCAAAACAGACAGAAGAAATTGCTGGTATTTCAGCATATGAAATTGACAGTTTAAAGCCCTAATAGATAAAGTAGCAGAAGTGTACACTTTTTTGCCCCATCTTTCTAAAGATCTGGAATCCTTCCCAGTGGGAATGGGGTTTTTAGCAGTAGCGGCCTTAACCCACTTAGGACCCTGAGAAATGGTTTCAGGATCAGCAGTAGGATTCTTGTACAAAAACTGGTGGGTATCAGGAACCCTATATCATCTGTCTGGCTTAGCAGGAGCTGGAGGAAGAGAGTCCGGAGATAAGTTAGCCTCCAAAATGGCATCATCCACAATATCCAAAATAGGAGGGATAGCCAGGGGTCTATGTTTGGGAAGAAGAAGAAAATCCCAAAGTCTTTTCTTAGATTCTGAGTACTCCTGTCCTTCCCAGTGAAAATGTTCCCTCATTTCATGTAAAGTTTCCCCAAAAGAAAAATCCTCGGGGGGAGAAGCTGAAGGAATGGATTCCTCTGCATCAGAATCCTCATAAGGAGGGAAAGAATATTCCTGGTCAGAAGAAACAACTGAAGAAACAGAAGCCTGATCAGAGGAGTCATAATACACTTCCTGCCTTGGCCTTTTATCTGGAGGGGGATGTGAACCCCTAATCATAGTAAGTAAGTCCTCCGCCATCTTAAGTAACTGTTTCTGAGACTTGGATGCCGGATCAGAAGAGACCTGAGCTGTAGTCTTTGATTTGGAAGGAGTCTTTGCCTTTGTCTTTGCCTTTATTAGAAGCTGAGTAGGCCTGAAAACCCCTTCGGAAGCCGGTACCTGCACAGCGGCTCCGGACCTATCCGAAGGAGGATTGTCCAAAGGTCCTGCAACAGAAATATTCAAAGGCCTAGTTGGCTCCTCATGGGAGTCCGTTTCGGCCATCGGTTCCAAAATGGCCAATGACAGGGGCTGCAAAAGCACCTCACTGATGACGGCCGAACCTGAAGCTGGCTCTGCTTGTACAATATCGTCCGATTTGGACCTCGGAGGCCTGTCTTTATCCTTGCGTCGTTTGTGAATTCCGGGAGCCGGAACCGAATCAGACGACATTTTGTAATTAAAGCGCCTACTGAAGTAATGAAATGCAAAATAGTACCTTCGTTTAATCGTACGTTGATTGAATCTAGCACAAAACCGACAACTAGCTACATCGTGGTCAGGGCCTAAGCAAGGAATACAGTAAGAATGAAAATCCTTATGAGGTATTTGCTTCCCACATGAAATACAATTATTAACTTTTTCTGACATCGGACTGGAGCAAGAAAAAAAGTTTCCCTAACGGGGTACTTAGCTTTGAGTAGGAGAAGAAAGTCTTCGGACTGAAGTACATTTAGCAAAAATTGTCAGGAGTCAGCCGACCGGCAAATGCGAACTGCTATCACCGCACGGCAAGAAAGACTGGAGAACATGGCGTCGGCTGTCAGCTTTGTACTCCTGATGCTCTGACGTCAGGGAGCATGGCTGAACAGCCGACGCCGGACCCAGACTTTGGGATTCTGGCCGACAGAGGACTGCCTGCCGGCAAGGGAGAACCCTACAGTCATGACTGCAATAGTGAAACACGATGAACATCCACACTTGAGGCCAGATCCGGGCAATGAGGATCACTTTGCACCCCAGTTGGCAAGCTTTCTGAAGAAACTTCGGAATGAGTGGTAACGGAGGTTAAGTGTACGTTAACCCAGGAGGCCACGCATGGACTACAGCATCTCTGGGGGGATCCCCTGGTGAGGGAATCAGAGTGAAGAACTCATTGCACTTCGCGTTGGAAGGAGATGCGAAGAGATCGCAGCAAGTCTGATCCCACGCAAGGAAGCTCTCCTCCGCTTTGACCGTTTCAGAGACTACTCATATGGCATTAGAATAGCCCAACTCAATCTGTCCGCTAAAATGTTGGAGCGTCCCGGGATATGCGTTGCAATCAGAAACCGACTGGTGGTGATCAGCCACTCCCACACTTTCATGGCCTCGCGAAACAGGGGGTAAGATCTGGTTCCTCCCGGTTTGTTGAAGTACCAGACAACCGACATGTTGTCTGACTGAACTACAATAGTCCCCGGAGGAAGAACAGTGTTGAAGGCTTGCAACGCTAAAAGCACTGCTCTCATCTCCAGAACACTGATGTGCAATCTGGTCTCGATCTGGGACCAAGTGCCTTGGACCGTCCTCCCCAGATAATGCCCCCCACCACCCAAGCTGGGAGGAGCCCATGGTCACTGTGGCTTGGGCTGTGGGTGAAACAAACAGGCGTCTGGCTATGATCTCCAGGGATTGGAGCCACCAGAGTAGTGACGCCCTGCAGGCTTTGCCAATTTGAATTGGATATTCCATGGGGAGATCTAGCCAAGACCACTGTACGGCTAGAGTCCACTGAAGAACACGCATGTGAAGACGTGCACAAGGGAGGATAGAGATTGCTGCAGTCTTAGAGCCCAGAGCTCTGAGAACGTCGCCCGCCTTTGGTAACCTGGGGCCAAGAACTATTGATATATGGGCCCGTAGACTCTGGACCCTGTCTGGAGTTAGGAAGACTTTCAGTTGAAGGGTGTCCAGCCATGTCCTGATAAAGTCTAAGATCTGCACCGGGTCCAAGAGGGACTTGAAAACATTGAAAGTGATCCCTAGCTGGTCTGCAGGATGAAGGAAGGAGTCTCTGGCTTGGCAAAGAAGACGCTTGGTGGAAGCAGCGAGGAGCCAATCGTCTAGGTAAGGGAATACCTGAATTCCCTGAAGCCTCAGGTGAGCTGCTACGACTGCCATTACCTTGGTAAACACCCTGGGGGCTCTGGCGAGACCGAAGGGTAGGGCTCTAAAATGGAAATGATTGGCTCCCAGCCGGAAGCGAAGGAATCTCCTGGAGCTTCTCGGAATCTTGATGTGGTAGTAAGCGCCCTGGAGGTCTATCAATCACATCCTGTCGCATTCTCGAAGATACGGTAGAATGGACTGTAGGATGACCATTCAGAATTTCTGTTTGGCGACAGCCAGGTTTAAGGTTGACAGGTCCAAAATGAGCCTGAGTACCCCAGTCTTTTTTGGCACTAAAAAGAACCTGGAGTAAATGCCTGACCCAGACTGATCGGGGTGTGTGTGTGTGTGTGTGTGTGTGTGTGTGTGTGTGTGTGTGTGTGTGTGTGTGTGAGTTCAATGACTTGTTTGCAAAGCAGCTTGGAAATCTCTAGCTCTGCCGTCTCCCTTTGAGTGGGTGGGACATCTGGGAGATGCTTTGGTTGGACAGGAGAGGTAACAAACAGGACTGTGTAGATGCCTGATATTACTTGAAGCACCCAACGATCTGCAGTTATGGACTCCCAAGCTGTTGGGTGCAATGATAATCTTCCCCTGACTGCCTCCAGAGTAGGACAGTCGGGCAACACCTCAGGGCTGCCTCTGGGGCAGCATCTGTCTTGTCCACCTGCCTTTAGGGGACAAGTCGTCCTAAGAATCCCGGGAAAACTTATTACCGGAACCACATCTTCTTTTGCCCTCTCTGATTCCTAGAAAAGGATCTTTGAGGACTAGAGAAGTGGATTCTGAAGGCGGACAAAGTCTTCCAGTCTTTTTCACTCTGGACATGGGTGTCACGTACAGTCTTCCCAAAAAGAGAAGAACCATCGTGCCAAATAATTCAGCGCTCGGATGGAAAACGTCACTGAAGAATAGACTCGCTTCCCAAATCGATGTACTGCCGTGGACTCCTTGTCCGGAGAGTGGACCGAGGAACTTTCCCGAGCCAGTTCCCTCTTGGTGGCTGCTGCAACCACCACAGTATCCATGGGGGATCCTTTACAGCAGGATTGTCTGTCCGAGGGTGGAGAGAGGATCTTGTCCAGACGATTTAGGTATCGGGTCTACGGTGTCAGGCTCCTTCCATGCCCGGGTGGTGATCAAATCCACCGGCAGGGACACCCAGGACGTAGATGGGCCCATGCCAAAAGCCTCCAGGAACACTGATTCACCTGTAGAAGGTTGTGGGGCTGACCAATCTCCCCTCTGGAGGAGGATCTCCATAATGTCTCCAAAGTAGACCTCCTCGGGAGGTGACCTGGGGGAACCTTCTCCATCTAAATCAGTGTTTTCTGTCAAGGACTCGGGGGAGTCCAGGTGCCTCCTTTTACAAGTGTGATTGCGAGGACCCTCTTCAGTGGGACTCTCTGAAGAGGGTTCATGAGCCGTGGGGGGTTCCTCCAGGGGAACCGCCTGGGGCTCCTCTAGCATGGGCTTGTCCCTGGGACAAGCTGAATGGAGTCATAACCGAATCCAAGGGAGTCTGGGTGGAATCCAAGGAAATGGGCTGGGGTCTTGATCCTTGGGAGAGAACCCTCTCCACCACGTCGAACGCCGATGGAGAGCGCAGCTCCTTAGCACTCAACAAGGAGTAAGCTCTCCCCGGGTCCGCTGTGAGGATCGGGGCCGAGGTTGGGGTAGCCAGAGATCCGAAGGAATGGTTCAGATCTGACAAATTCGGAGCAGAAGACACATCCATCACCTTGGGTCCGACTCCCCATCCACAGCCCCAAGAGCTGGTCGGATCCAAGAATCAAAGCAGCAAGGACAGCTCTGGTCCTAAAAAATAATGCCCAGCTTGTAATGTTTAGAAAAGCCGTGTAGTGTGAACCATGCAGCTACTGCCCCAAATATCATTACTAGAATAATTCTTAAAAAAAAAGGGGGGGGGCACACAAGTTGCACCAAACCTTGTGGAATGAGCTTTAGGTCATCATCATCCACCCTTTTCCCCCCATTTTCTACATGGAATCGGGTTGTTGTGTCATCTCTTACCATATCTGTTGCTTCAGTGTTACTCTCCTACCTTCTTTGACAGTCATGTCTGATTGTCACAGGTCTTCTCTCACAAAGTCCATCCACCTCTTTGCTGGACACCCTAATTTCCTCTTGCTTATTTCCTGCTATCCAAAATTGTTTTCATCAGATTGTTTTCTGCTTTTTTGCGCATGCCTAAACCACAGTAATCTGTTCTTATTGACCTTAATTGCAGCTGCAGCTACTATGGCATTTGCTCTGATTACCTCTTTTCTTTGTTTGTCCCATAGTGCGCATCCTACCACCTATCCCAGGCACCATCTCTAGCTTCCTCAATTCCTCAACTGCTATGCCTTTACTGCCCAGGTTCTGCACCATACAGTAGTGTTGGTTACTTCACTGTTTTGTATACCTTACTTTTCAGTCTCTTTGGCATTCTTCTGTAATGCACTACCCCTGACAATCTGCCAGGTAACTGCAGCCCCTCTGATTCTAACTTTGATCTCCTCATTCAGCCTACCATTTCGTCAACAAACCCTCCCAGATACTTGAAGCTCCTGACCATTTCCACTATTTTCCCTTCTACTTCAATTCGTAGTTTCTTCTGATTTCCCCCATGTGCTGACATTACAACTGCATTATCCATACTCAGTTTCATCCCAAGTGCCTTCAGTGTTGCATTCAAGTTCCCCATACTTTGCTAAAGTTCATGCTCAGAGTCTGCCTCTAATGCCACATCATTTGCAAACAGCAATTCTGTGAATCTGTTCTCTCCAACCTGTTTGCTAATGTAGTCTATCAGCAGTAACAGCTGCAGTGGGGTCAGAGCTGAACAATGATGCATATCCACTCCCACTAGGAACCCCTCTGTGAGAGTGAACTCTCTTCTAAACCTTAGTCACTGGGTCCTCTCTATACAGCCCACACTAATTCTATCAATGTTTCAGGGACTTGAAACCACCACGGGACTGCCTGAATCAACTATCTTAGTACCTTGTTTTTTGCTTTCTCTATTTCTAGGAATGCCCAGATGGACTCTTTCCTGATATCTAGTTTTAGGTCTTAAACTTTAAATCTTATTATTGGCAGAGTAGACAAATAAGGTGCAAATGAATAGCCATCTGGAAAGAGACTGTTTGGTAATTTTCAATCCCAATGTGTTTGATGCAGATGATATAAATAACGGAGCATCCTTCCGGAATGGGTTGGTGTAAGTAGACTCAGAGTTGTTTGTAAATATCTATGGTATGTAAAAGATATTCTCCGATACTGGAATAATATGGAAACTCGGGGGAGTTGATGGACTGATTAATGCTGGTTTCAGAAGCCAATATAGGAATAAAAGGAAAGGATTGTTTAAGGTAACCCTGTCATTGTGGAATATCAAGTAAGGCAGAAAAACAGACGAGGCACACATCTCTGAAATTCTGACAAAGTAATGGGTCCAGGAAATAATGTCATCTAAGACAAATACTTCAGATCCATGGAAAAAGCTGGTTCAAAGGGCAGTTTCATCAAAGCCGCCAAAAGCTTAAATCCCAAGGTAGACTGGGGTCCTTAATTTTTTTTTTTTTTTTGCTCGGAGGGGTTAGACATGCCTTTGAGAAAGGCCTTCACAACTTATGAACATCACGCAAAGCACTTTGAAAACCCTGGGTAGTAGTTAGAAACAGCAGTCAACTGCATTTTAATACTGGAGTAACTTTAAGGGTTAGGAGGGTGGGCTAATGGTTAAGGTGTTTGCCTTACAAACACAAGGTGCAGGGTTTGAGTCTCACAAGGGATAATTGGCTAGGCTTAAAATGGCTTGCGAGGGCAATTAGCCTAATACTAATCTATGAACTACAGTCTATATTAAAAAGCAAGGACAGCAAATGCAGAACATCTGGCTGGGATAGAGGCATAATGTGGGTCAAATCCTTGACCACAGCCCCATACAAAGAATCTCTTCCATTTACTCTTGTTAAGTCCTATGGGTGTATCTTTTTGGGAGGCAGAAATAAACCATTATCAGCCGCTGTTAGCAGCTTAGGCCTCCCTAACAAAAGAAGATACAAGGGGAAGGAGGGTGGGAAACCAGGACTGCAACAGTGAATACAGTCGAACATCTACATTTATTGTAAGGGCACACAACTGTACAATGTTCTTCATGTTTCAATGTTGCAGTCATCACCTGTGGGAGGATTCCCAAAGCTGAGGAGAGGGGTGGTAGTATTGGTAAGAGACCTAGGAATGGGTCAGCATACCCTGAAGAACTGCAGAGGCAAACCCTGCCTCAGCCTTAGAAAATAGAGGTAGGTAGTAATGCTTGGTAAAAGTATGGACAGAAGTCCAGGTGGCAGCTTCCAGGATGCCCCTGGTGGAAATTCCTCTGAGGAATGCCGTGGAAGTGGAGGCTGCCCTAGTGGAATGGGTTCGAACAGACTTGGGGGGGGGGGTTCCCATGCAATCTGTAGCAGAAATGGATACAGTGTGATATCCATTTGGAAATGGTTTGTTTGGAAATGGGCTTCCCCTCTGTCGCTAGGGCAAAGCTGACAAGTAGTTGGTCTGTTTTCCTGAAGGTTTTAGTATGGTCCAGATAGTATCTGAGCTGTGCACATCTAGTGAGTGCAGAATTCTTTCCCCCTTGTTTTGGGGGTTAGGAAAGACGGTGGGTAGATGTATGGCCTGGTTGAGAGTTAAATTAGATACCACCTTGGGCATAAAGGAGGGATTAGTCCTCAGGGAGACCCTGCCTCCATGGAAAGTGATGAAGGGCTCAATGGCCATCAGTGCCTGGGGTACGGAAACCCTCCTGGCTGAGGTAATAACTACAAGAAAAGCAGTCTTTCAGGAGAGGTATCTCCATTCTGCTGAAGCAGCAGGTTCGAAGGGTGGTAAAGTAAGTTTTTCCAAAACATAATTCGGGTCCCAGGCTGGAGTGGGTGGCCTTATGGGAGGTCTGATATTAGAAGCCCCACTGAGGAATTGTTTAATCAAAGGATGGGAGATAACAGGGGATGTTTTGTATCAAAATGAGCTGAAATGGGTGAGGTGTGGATTTTAATAGAGAAGAGGCCACTATTAATAGCTCCTCTAGGTAGTCCAGGATAAAGGGGGATGCAAGGTTGTGAAGTACTGCCCCCTCTGGACTGGCTCCATGAGCAGAACCTTTTCCATTTTCCTGCATAAGATTTTCTGGTGCTGGGCCTTCTGGCCTCTGTGATAATATCTAGGACCTGTTTGCTTAACAGGGGCCCCTTGTTTGCCTTGAGAGTATTAGCCATGCTGATAGTTTGAGAGTCTAAGTCAGGGTGTAGCATTTCTCTACCCCTCCCCCAGAGTTAAGAGGTTAGAGATCACGGGGAGCTGCCTGGGAGGCTGTAAGGTCAGGCTGCGCAGTAAGGGCTACCAATGTTCATAAAACAACACAAACTAAGAGAATATAAAATAAATATGACAATCCAGTACAGGATACAAAACAGATTTAATACGTTCTAGTGCCTCGGCATGTACTGCCTTCAATGGAACTAATGCTGCCTGGGCCAATCTGGAGCAATGAGGATGGCCTTTGGGCCCTCCTCCCTTATTCTGATCAGTACCTTGGGAATAAGAGGCAGAGGAGCGAATGCGTACACAAAGAGGGAGGTCTTGGGATTCCCAGTGGAAATGGTCCTTGAAGGTGTGAAGGGTTTCTCCAAAGGAAAGATCTTCTGGAGGGGAGGCAAAAGGAATGGATTCATCTGCATCTGAATCCTCATAAGCAGTTAGAGGTTGTTGTTCCTCTTCAAAATCTGAATAATCAGTCTCCTCAGAATCCTGTTCTCTCAGTGTTTCAGGAGAAAGGTCTCTTTTCCTTTTAGAAGATGTGGTGTGACTACCCCTGATAACGGTGATAAGGTCCTCCGCCATTTTAAGCATTTAATCTTGGAGTGGTGGTGAAGGAGCAAAATGGAGGCTAGAGATAGTTTTCTTAGCAGTGGCCTTGCCTCTAGGCTTAAGAGTATCCATCGGTCTGAGAGAAATGGAAGTCGGAGACGTCGCTTTTTATCTTGAATCGGTAGTGCGAAAGACCTCTGAAGTCAGTGCCTGCATTGCGGCTCCGGTCCCAACCAAGGCAGAGACAACCATAGGCTCAGAAGACTAAAGATTTCTGCGGCATACTGGACTCCGAAAGGGACTCCGTAGAGGCCTGTGAAGGTACCGAACTGGGCATCAGGGGCTGCGAAAGAGCTTCACTGAATTCAGGAGAACTGACTACCTGCTTAGCGGTAGAATCGTCGGAAGGCTTAGCCTTGTGTGGTTTGTCTCCATCTTTATCCTTACTTTTTTCGGAATGTCTACGGATTTATTGGCTGACAAGACGCCATTTCGGAGTGTGAAGACGGAAGACGAAAATACCTAGCTACTGTAAGAGCTCTATGATGAATGGTTCTTGCATTAAAGAGGGCACAGAATTGAAAATGGGGGACGTCGTGGTCTGGGCCTAAACAAGTGACGCAGTATGAATGGAAGTCTCAGTATGGAATTTTGCTTTCCACAGGCGAGACAACTGTTAACTTTTTTGGACATCAGTTAATGCAAGAAAAAAGGATCCCCAACGGGGGTGCTTAGCTTTAGACAATTTCAGCTGTAATTCAAACTCTGGTAGTGACCAACCGGCACACTTGCAAACTGCTTCTGCTACGGGCTCCATGGCAAGCAAGACTGATGTAATGGCATCGGCTGCCTTCCTTTATAGCACTGACGTCAGACAGCAAGTGACAGCAGCCGACACAGAAAAACAATGACTCTGGTATTCGGGCCGGCCGACGGCTACCACAGCAGGGATAACCCACAGGTGATGACTGCAACAGTGAAACATGAAGAACACCCTCTCTTATTCCTAATGTCACTCATATGTTCGGACATACATATACGAAGTGGACGAGAAGTTTGGCCTATGTAAAAAGCAGAACATGAACAGGTCACTAAATAAACCAACCAGTCCGTACTGCAACTGGCAAAAAATTTGAACTGATAAACCATGCTAGTATTTTTACTTGAAAATTGTTTGGATTTAAACAAACTTACAAAAGGAACAATGACTGCAGGGAAAAGAGCCAATCAATCACCAATAAGAGTCGATTGTTGACTAGATGGAATGCGAGCCCCTCCAACGTTTATAGTGGTTAAAGTGAGAGCCAAGACTCTGCCCCCTACGATAAGAAAACAAGCACCTAGGTGCAAGAACCTCAGAAGTACATAATTCGCTAATATGTTCCAATGTCGGTCAATAATGTCCCTGATATCATTTATATTATGTCCAAATGTGGTGACAAATCTAAGGTTAGAGGCAACTTGGTTAGATGTGTCGCTATATTCTAATAGAGCTGACTTATTTTGTTCAGAAGCCCAATTACTGGCAGATATGATATTATCATATCCATAACCCCTAACTCAGAAATCAATGAATAACGTCTTGTTGAAAAAATTAACATCTATCTAGAGTACAGCAAATACATCTGATCTGCAAAAATTGTGATTCTGGTACATTACTAAATGTGAAGTGGATGGAGGCTGGTCGTGAATACTAAATTATTATACTCAGGATATTTATGAAAGACCTGAGTACTAAGGGTATCATCTGAATTCCTGCTAACAGTAACATCTAGGAAATTGATTTGCTTGGAATCACAATTAAGTGTGAACTCAATCCCCCACTTATTATCATTGAGATAGTGAACAAATTCCAGTAAGTATATTCTATCTGCCCGCCATAAGATAGCGGCCTTAGGTCAGCTGGTGCCCTAGGCAAAAGGGCTCCACAGCACCCCCCCCCCCACACACACACACACACACTACCCAGGTGCCCCCAATCTGGTCTACCTACACCAAATAAATACTGGAAAAGTGCCCCTGCTAGAGCGGCGCCCTAGGCGTCCGCCTAGTTGGCCTATGCATAAGGCCGGCCATGCATCCAACAGTCATCCAGGTATCGCCTCCATATATCTATCTCACCCCTAAAGATGTTATGATTTGTATCATGCATCAATTGCTCTTCCAGGAAACCGCATGAATAAATCTGCATAAATGGGGGCAAAAGAAGCCCTCATAGCAGTGCTTTGTACCTGCCAATAACATTCCCCATGAAAATAGAAAACATTTTTGGACAAAACATGTTCAGCAAGCATACCAATAAGGTACTGAATCCAGGGGAATATTTAACTGCCTCATCTAACCAACACTGCAAAGCTTCTAAGCCTGTCCAATGGGGGTATGTTGGTATAGAGGGCCGTAACATGTAATGTACACAATAGGCAATTAGAATCCAACTGCATATCTGATACTATTTTAAGAAACTGTGTAGTACCTTGAATTCTTGATCTCACTAGTTTTAATAAGAGTTGCAAATATTGTGTCAAAAACACTGACAGAGGCTCAGTAAGAGAACCTCTGCCAGAGACAATAGGCCTCCTTGGTGGCTTATGCAAATTTTTGTGAATCTTTGATAACAAATATAAGTACTGCCTTTGAGGATCAGCCACTGTTAAATGTTGTACAACAGAATCAATAATAATGCGTTCTTCAACAGCCTGCTGGAGAAACCCATCAATTTCTTGCTTAAATCTAATGGCATAAGCATATAATGCCTTACATCTGTTGTCTTTGGGCTTCAGAAAAATAAAAAGCCCAGTCCATTACGACTACTGCCCCACCCTTGTCGGCTGGCAAAATAACTATGTTCTTATTCCTCAAACTAGTAAGAACCTGCTGTTCAGCAACTGAAAGGTTATGAGGCAGTATTTTAGACTGACCCATCCAGAAATATAGATCTTTAAGAACTGAATCTTGAAAAATAGAAACATGTTTGTTCACTGGGGGCATGAAAGTGGACTTGTGAAACCTAAAATCAGTAGATCTTTGAAACTGATCATCATTATCAAAATACAACACAAGATTAAGCAGACGACAAAAGGTCAACACATCATTTGATAACATATCTTCACCCACAAAAAAGCCAGGGACATAATTCAAAACTTTATTCAAAAGTTGTTTCTCCACATCCATTAGTTCAACAGAGTAAATGTTATATACATTATAGGTATTACTGACCAAGGCATCAACACCCTCAGCAAAGTTTCCATGTTGCCTGTTTTTCCTATGTTTTCTTCCACCCCTATGTTTCCCATGCCTAAAGGGTAATTGCCATTACATTATTTTTTATGGGTGGGTGATCTTGAGTATAAGTACATTCTACATCTGTGGCTGAAGAGGACTCCTCACCTGAGGTACTACTGTAACTACTTTTGGACTTCTTAAGGACAGACCTATGTCTCTTCCTTTTATGCATAGTAATCAAGGTATCTCAAATGGAAAACTTGACACTCTTATTAGATCCAAAGGGCTTACCCCACTGGTAATCCCCCATGTCCCTACTGAACTTCTGGATTTTTGTTTATCCTTTAGCTGCTTCTCAAACACCAGCAATTCTTTGGTTAGCTGATTAAAGCAAGTCCTATAATAGGTTTCCCCTTCATAAACTTTTACCTCCTCACAAATTAACCTGACTTCTTATATATTGGTATCAGTCATACGCTCACAGTAGGAAGACAAAATGTTAAAGCCCATAGAGGCATTTAATTGAACCGTAGCCCAATCTTCAGCCAGAGTATCATCTATATTACCAATCAACGGTTGGATCCACATTCTCAGTCCTCTAGGGGTTATATCCTTAGCTTGATAGGTTTTAAAAAGTTTGTAATGCCAAACATTCGTTCTAAGCATCTTCATACTTTTAGTTAACCTATTAAAACATTGATTACATAAACTGGCTGGATCACTAATATTCATATCTACCATGTTCCCACTCAATTCTCCTAAAACAAAAGCTTGCAGGTCATTTTTATCCGCTGAGAGACCTTGCAAAATAGTTATTAAATCTATTGTAGTATAGTTGTTACACAGTTATAATCATACAGTAGGTATTCCCAAAAGAACAATATAACTTGACAAATCAAAACAGCTTGTGTTAACCAAAGTATTATACTATAAGTTCACTGGCGCATATATACATGTTGTCTGTCTTTTGGCTTTTACCAGTTAGGGGTCGTCACAGCGGAACTCCGGTCTGCTAATGACTGGCAGTAGATTTTCACGAAAGCCGAGGTGCCAGCTCGATATATACACACACACATATATATATATATATATATATATATATATATATGTGTATATATATATATACACACACACGTATATATATATATATATATATATATATATATATATATATATATATATATATATATATATATATACACACATATATATATATATATATATATATATATATATATATGTATGTATGTATATGTATGTATATACATGTATGTATATACATATATATATATATATATATATATATATATATATAAATGTATATACACACACACACATATATAAAAAGAATTATACAGATATGTACAAACAGGAACAACTAGAACCAATATATATACAAAAGAGTATCCAATGACCAATAAAAAGAAATTTGAATGTCCAAGGTCATTTCACAATTTGTTATTAAATCCAATTCGACACGGAGTAATATCAGTTTAAAAACAAAATGTATAACATAACTATGGCTAAATTTGATGACTCAAAACTCAACCCCATATTGAAGCCCAATGTTATAATACAGCGATTCACAACAGCAGAACAGTTTTGCACTGTAACATAAAAGAAAATTACAGCTCCACCAAGTCCAAAAAATATCCAAAGGATCACCATCTAGTAAGGTTTTGCAGAACAGACTGACAAGTACAGACCAACAACCGAAGCCGGATTGTTGGCGAAAGCGTTTGTGTGCTTAGTCTGTACTTGTCAGTCTGTTCTTGCAAATAAACCTTACTTCGTTGGTGAATTCTGCTTATCCTTTGGATATTTTTTGGACTTGGTGGAGCTGTAATTTTCTTTTTTGGTATCTGCCCTGGTGGGTGTGCTTTTCTGCATTATTTGCACTGTAACATACTCGTCGGAAAAAAAACACAAATTTCAGTTAAGCATCTCACATAAATTGAGACCTAATCCAAATGTGAATATATTCTAACCCTGCTATACAGATTATAAAATAGGGTTGAGAGGACACTAGACACACTGTTGCAGCCGCACCCAATCAACAGAATGTCCAGTGCAGTCCCTATTTGCCTATTGTATTGAATTGCCTATTGTAACATAAATCCAAAATTATGTTCCGATATAAAGTCTCACCTCAACATGATGCAACAATGGCAGGTTTCATAGATAAATTGTTCACAACGTGTATCAATTGTATGAAAAATGTAAATAGTCGACAAAACGTGCTACCCAATATACTTAATCGCTGTCAGAAATCAGTTACTATACATTAAAAGCAATGTAAATAGGCCAAAAAATCAGCCCCTGTAGCAATGGTTGAAAATATGCCAGTCCCAGTAACAGAAGAAAATCCTTCCCACTGTAACTGTACCAAAAGATGGATTAAACAAACTCAGCATACGTAGCACCAGTTGAAAATCACCAAACCTAGGCAACAGGAACATTTCTTATAATAAAAAAAAAAAAGCCACCATAGCAGCAGTTAAAGAGCACCAGTCCTAGTCACAGAAAACAGTTCTTCCTGATGCAGCTGTTCTGAAAAAAAGAATAGTCCAAACACAAGGCACCCAATTAAATCTCACCAATCCCAGACACCAAGAGCAATTCTTGCCAATATAATCATGCCAAACATGATAAAATTCAATAACGTATGACTTCCCACGAAGAATAACTAAAATGCGAATGAGATGAACCAAGTTCAACACTGAAATATGCAGGAAACCAGTTCCATGCTTCCGAAAACAATTTCCACCAATATAAACATACCTAACATGCAAAATGTAACGATTCCCAAAGCTCTATAAATGCCAGATATTACAAAGGTAGGAATCCAGTTGCAAGATCTCTACCAACAGGGAATGTGCACTGATATCCAATGAAACTAACAAAATAGGTGCTTCAGCCACACAAATATAGCACTACCACTCAAAGCCAACAGCATGGAGTCCAATATCCAACAAAAGAACAACCGCGCACGTAAGGCTGGTGCAAACGGCCAAAAAGCATACATTCAAAACAAAAGACAGAGGCCAGCACCAAAAATGAGTGGAAATATTTATTTTAACATGGCAACACCAAAAAATAGTATTTTTACTTGAAAATGGTTTGGATTTAAACAAACTTACAAAAGGAACAATGACTGCTGGGGAAACAGCCAATCATTCTATCAAGAATAAGAGTTGGTTGTTAAATAGATGGACCCGAGCCCCTCCAATGTTTATAGTGGTTAAAGTGGGACCCAAGAGTCCGTCCCCTACGATAAGAAAACAAGCACCTAGGTGTAAGAAAGTACAGTTGTGTACACTTACCATAAATGTACATATTCAAGTTTATTCACTGCTGCAGTCATCACCTGTGGGTTATCCCTGGTGTGGTAGCCCTCGGTCGGCCTGAATACAAGAGTCAATATTTTTCTGCGTTGGGTGCTGTCACTTGTTGACAGACGTCAGGTCATCAGTGCTATAAAGCAAGGCAGCAGATGCCATTACATCAGTTTTTCTTGCACTGACCAGTCAGAAGCCCCAGGAAATATGGTAAAGTGGTCCTGGTGGCTAAAAGCCACCGTAAGAAGCTCATGTCTCACTAAGGAAAGAGGATATAAGGGGGAAGGAGGGAGGGAAACCAGGACTGCAACAGTGAATACACTAACATCTACATTTATCTTAAGTGTACACAACTGTACTATGTTCTTCGTGTTTCACTGTTGCAGTCATCACCTGTGGGAGAATTCCCAAAGCTGAGGAGAGGGGTGGTAGGATTAGTAAGAGACCTAGGCCTGGGTCAGCATGCCCTGCAGAGGCAAATCCTGCCCTAGCCTTAGAGAAAAGAGGTAGGTGGTAATGCTTTGTAAAGGTATGGACAGAAGTCCAGGTGGCTGTTTCCAAGATGTCCCTGGTGGGAACTCCTCTGAGCAATGCTATGGAAGTGGAGGCTGCCCTAGTGGAATGGGTACGAACAGACTTAGGGGGGTTGTTTCCCATGTAATCTGTAGCAGAAATGGATACAGTGTGATATCCATTTGGAAATGATTTGCTTAGAAATGGGCTTCCCCTCTGCCCCTTGGGCAAAACTAACAAGAAGTTATGTGGTACATAGGGACAAACAACTAGAAAAGTTAAGGTTCATATTTTAGAACATTTGGGGGACATTAGGAGAAAAAACATGGATAGTCTTGTGGCTTTTCATTTTGTTACAACACATAAGGGTGAAATTGATGGATTTAACTTTAGTGTTTTGGCTAGACCACATTTCTTAGGAGGGAATTTTAAAAATGAATTAAATAGGTTGGAACACAAATTGATTTTCACCTATCACACCTTACATCCTAGAGGGATGAATTTAGATGCTGGAATAGGTTGATAATTTATTACTTGTTTTTCTCTTTTGTCATATTTATCATCACCGTAGGCCATAGTAATATTTATAATGTTGCTAGTATTTATAATTGTGCTTTATATGCATTCTACATTGTATATTTAATGTATAAATGATAGATTGATATAATAGTAGTATAGAGCACAATATTACATTTATAGTATATGCATAATTAATGTGTTTTTCAGCACACAGTTTACTAATTTATTAGTCTAGAAAATTCATTTGAAGTATGTGGTATTCGTTTCATTGATATTTCATGTGTTTGAGCTTTAAGAAAATGCATTTGAAGGTTAATTGATTGTGATTAATTAAATGATGTCACTATATATGGGGGATGTAATGTATTTGAAATTGTTCCACTGAAGGCGAACTGCCGAGGTACCAGAACGTAGGGATTATTAAATGGATTTTTATACATCCTGAAAGTTGAATTTTTCCTTCCTTTTGCTCTTTCTTCTTGGATGTTTTTGGATTTGAAGTGATTTGTCTTGTGCTGGTGTATATTTAACTAACAAGAAGTTGGTCTGTTTTCCTGAAGGGTTCAGTACGTTCCAGGTAGTATTCTGAGCTGTCTGTGCACATCTAGTGAGTGCAGAATTCTTTCCCCCCTGTTTTGAGGGTTAGGAAAGAAGGTGGGTAGATGTATGGCCTGGTCGATGGTCACATTCAATACCACCTTGGGCATAATAGAAGGGTTAGTCCTCAGGGAGACCCTATCTGCATGGAAAATGATGAAGGGCTCAATGGCCATCAGTGCCTGAAGTTCTGAAACCCTTCTGGCTGACATGATAGCTAGTAGGAAAGCAGACTTCCAGGAGAGGGATCTCCGTTCTGGTCACATTCAATACCACCTTGGGCATAATAGAAGGGTTAGTCCTCAGGGAGACCCTATCTGCATGGAAAATGATGAAGGGCTCAATGGCCATCAGTGCCTGAAGTTCTGAAACCCTTCTGGCTGACATGATAGCTAGTAGGAAAGCAGACTTCCAAGAGAGGGATCTCCGTTCTGCTGAAGCAACAGGTTCAAGGGTGGTAAGGTTAGTTTTTCCAAAACATAATTTAGGTCCCACGCTGGTGTGGGTGGCCTTCTAGGAGGTCTGATATTAGAAGCCCCTCTGTGGAATTGTTTAATAAAAGGATGTGAGAAAGTACAGTTGTGTAGATGTTCGAGTGTATTCACATTTGCAGTCATCACATTTGGGTTATCTGCTTACAGTAGCCCTCAGTCGGCCTGATTAACAAAGTCTTGGGTCCTGCGTCGGTTGCTGTCCCATCTTCCATGACGTCAGGTAGTCAGGGATATAAAGCATGCAGCCAACACCATTACATCAGTTTTTCTTGCCCCAGATGTCAGGTGCCCCCATAATGGAAAATATATATATATCTATATACATATACATATATATATATATATATATATATATATATATATATATATATATATATATATAAAGGTTACACCTCCAACAAAAAAAGCAAATAAACCTAAAAGCTTTAAATATAGCAAGCAAGAATAGAGGTATAGCCAATAGAAGTCAGAGGGTTGGATGGAGGGTAACTAGGACTGCAACAATGAATACACTCGAACATCTACAGTTATGGTAAGTATACACAACTGTACTATGTCCTTCGTGCTTCACTGTTGCAATCCTCACATTTGGGTAAAGTCCCAAAGCCAAAGGTGGGAGGGTGAAATTAGATAGCAATAGGACCAGCAATAAGGCCGTGCAAGACCACAGTAGCAAAGCCAGCCCTGGATTTAGAGAAAATTGGCAAATGGTAATGCTTGGTGAAGGTATGTACAGAACTCCAGGTAGCAGCTTCTAGGATGTCCCTGCTAGGGACACCTCTGAGAAAGGCTGTAGAGGTAGATGCAGCTCTGGTAGAATGTGGTCTAATCCCCTCTGGGGTAGGCTTTCCATGGTGCTTATAGCAGAAATTAATGCAATGGCCTATCCACTTAGAAATGGTTTGCTTTGAAATGGCCTTCCCCTCTGCCCCTGCAGCAAACGCAACCAGCAGTTGTTCAGATTTCCTGAGAGGTTTAGTCCTGTTCAAATAAAATCTAAGTTGTCTGTGCACATCTAAGGAGTGCAGAATTATCTCCCCCTTTGTTCTGTGGATTAGAAAAAAAGGTTGGCAAATGAATGGCTTGATTAAGGGCCACACTGGATACCATTTTGGGCATGAAGGAGGGATTGGTGCTGAGGGACACCCTATCCGCATGAAAAATGATAAAAGGCTCCACTGCCATGAAGGCCTGTAAATCAGACACCCTTCTAGCTGAAGGGATGGCTAAAAGGAAGGCTGTTTTCCAAGAAAGGAATTTCAACTCGGCATTTGCAGCTGGCTCAAAAGGAGGTAGAGTGAGTTTTTCCAACACAAAGTTAAGGTCCCAGGCTGGGGTAGGCGCTCTCCTGGGTGGTCTTAAGTTTCTGGCCCCTCTGAGGAACTGCTTCAGCAGTGAATGAGAGAAGAGGGGTGGTTCTGTGTTGTAATGAGCTGAAATGGCTGAGGCATGAATTTTGATGGAGGAAAAGGAAAGGCCCTTGTGCAGCATCTCAGCTAAGTATTGAAAAATCTGAGGTAAATTGGGCGCTGAGGTGTCCTTACCCTGAGTTTGGTTCCAAGAACAGAATCTTTTTCATTTTTCAGTGTAGGATTTTCTAGTACTAGGCCTCCTTGCCTCCAAAATGACATCCAGCACTTGCTTACTGAGGGATGGTAACGGAGATATCAGGTAATTTAGCCAGGCTGCCAGGTTCAGGGTTTGAAGCTGTGGGTGCAGAATCTGGCCCTCCTGCTGTGACTGCAGGACAGGGGTCTGAGACAGGTGCCATGGTGCTAGCAGTGACACACTGCGCAAAAGGGGGTACCAGTGTTGGCGTGGCCAGTCTGGTGCAATCAGTATCGTCCTTGGTTTGTCTTGTTTGATCTTTAGTAGTACCTTGGAGAGAAGAGGCAGAGGGGAAAAGCATAAACTGACATTTTCCGAGGTGAAGGACAGGGCATCCACTTTCCAAGCTTGTTTGTGGGGAGTCCTTGTGCATAATTTTTTCAATTGGTAGTTCTGGGGGGAGGAAACAGGTCTATATCTGGGCACCCCCATTTGTTTCTCAACATGTTGAATATCTTTGGTTCCAGTTTCCACTCGTGTGGGTCCATGAGATTTCTGCTTAGATCGTCTGCCAGTGTGTTTAGCTTTCCTGGCAGGAATTGAGCCTGTAGGTGCACTTGGTAGCTCAAGGATGTGCTCCACAGAGCCATGGCTAGTCTGCAGAGAGGGTATGAGTGGGTTCCCCCCTGCTTATGTACCACATAATAGTGGTGTTGTCTGTCTTCACCATTAATTGTCCTGGAAGGATGTGGTCCTTGAAGGCTGTCAGAGCATTCTGTACAGCTAACATTTCTTTCTGATTTATGCGCAGGTGCATTTGACTTGGGTTCCATTTGCCCTGAATGCACTTCCCTGCCAAGTGAGCCCCCCATGCATAGTCTGATGTGTCTGTTGTTAGGGTTTGGGTGGCAGAGGGTAGAGTGAATGGCAGTCCCTTGTTTTGATGACAGGTGTCTGCCCACCAAAGGATCTATCTGTAGACAAGGAATGATGGGAAGCATTGCTTCTAGATCCTGAGAATGTTGACACCATAGGCTTTTTAGATACCACTGTAGTTTCCTCACATACAGTCTTGCATATGGAATCAGTAGAATGCAGGAGGCCATGAACTACAGGGCTTGCAGTTTTTTCCTTACAGATAGCTGGGTCTTTGTGGTCAGTAGTCTGAAGAAGGCTGTCAAATGAACTTGTTTTTCTGGCGTGAGGAAAGCCATCTGGGAAGTTGTGATCAAGCTTGCTCCCAGGAATACAATTTGTTGGCAAGGTACAAGATGTGATTTATTTTTGTTTATAGTGTACCCCAGGGAAGTTAGCAATTTCCGTACAAACGCCAGATGACTCAATTAATATATCCTGGTTTTCTGCCTGAATTAGACAATCGTCTAGGTATGGATATATTTGGATATTTCTTTGCCTGCAAAATGGAATGACTGGAGCTGGGCACTTTGTGAATACCCTGGGCGCAGTAGATAAGCCAAAGGGCAGTGCAGAGAACTGATAGTGCATGTATCCTGCTTTGAAGCGTAGGTATCTTCTGCAGGATTCCCTTATTGGGATGTGCAGGTAAGCGTCCTTTAAATCCAGTGATGCCAACCAGGCATCTTTGCCTAGCATAGGAAGCAGTTGGTGAAGTTAACATCTTGAATTTTGGAATCACCAAAAATGTGTTTAGGATACAGAGGTCCAGTATAGGATGCCAGTTGTTGTCTTTTCTGGGTACCAGGAAAAGTCTTGAGTAAAAACTTTGTCCCCGTTCCTCTTCTGGAACAGGTTGAATAGCCCTTATGCTTAAGAGAGCAAGGATTTGCCTTTGAGCCTCCACCCACTGATTTGGGGGTAGGGTCTGGCCAACCATTTGGGGTTGGTAAGGAGTGAAAGTGGAATCTGTATCCATGGTAAACTATATTTAAAACCCATGTGTCCTGGGTAATGAGTTCCGAATTTTTTGCCTGCTGGGCAATCTTTCCCCCCCAAGGGAACAGTCAGTTGTGCAGGGCTTGGAAGACTTGAAGTTAAGTCACTGAGACAGTTTATCATAGGCGGGAGTCTTACTACTCCCTGCTTTGGAAGTGGGAGCCCCCCACTGCTTAGCCCTGTAAGTACCTTGGGACTGAAGCCTGGGTGGTCTGCTGGTTCTGGGTTTGGACTGAGGGCCAATGCCTACTAAATTTGGGAGGCTGTACTTGCAGGAAATCTTTAACAGTTTGCATAGATTTAGCTTTTTCCTCCATCTTTTTAAGTTCTTCTTCTGCTTTGTTACTAAACAGGCGGTCTTGGTTTAAGGGAGCATCCAGCAATTTAGCTTTAACATGATCTGGCAAAGATTGCTCCTTAAGCCAAGAAGCATGCCTTCTAAGTACAGACCCAGTGACAGCAGCCCTGCAAGATGCCTCTAGTGAATCAAAACCACATTGCAAAGTATGTTTTCCAACTTGTTCAGCAGAATGCATTAAAATCCCGTATATCTTTATTTTCAGCACAGTCAGGAATCAACATAAATTTCTGTTTAAGCAATCCAATAATATGCTGCTGATACTTCAACATATGAAACTGGCAATTTAACACCCTAATGGCCAAGGTTGCAGAAGTATATATCTTCTTATCCCATCTATCCAGCGCCCTGGAATCTGTATCAGAGGGGGGTAGGATTTTTGGCAGTAGCAGCCTTAATGCCCTTGGGTCCCTGTGAAACGGTCTCAGGATCCGCAGTAGGATTTTTAAAAAGGAACTTGTGAGAGTCACATCTATCAGGTTTTCTGGGAGCAGGAGGTAGAGAGTCAGGGGCCAAGCTAGATTCCGAAAAGGCATCATCAACAATGTCCAGTACAGGGGGATATCTAAAGGCCTGTGTTGGGGCAGGAGTAAGAAATCCCTAAGCCTCTTTTTAGAGTCAGAGTAATCCTGGCTTTGCCAGCGAAAATGCTCCCTAAGAGTATGCAAGGTTTCACCAAAAGAGAAATCCTCTGGAGTGGAAGCAGAGGGAATAGAGTCCTCTGTATCAGGTAGATAAGGGTAAATCCTGGTCATCAGAGGAAACAGAAATTTCAGAATCCTGATCAGAAGAATCATAAGCAAACTCAGTCCTAGGTCTCTTAGAGGGAGAAAGTTGGCTTCCCCTGATTAAAGTAATAAGGTCTTCAGCCATTCTTATCATTTGTTTTTTAGGCATAGAGGCCTGACCATTTGGTTTGGGCGTTGGTTTTCTAGGCATGGATCGAGTTTTAGGCCTTGAAGAAGAAGATGGCGTTGGTTTAATATGCAAGTCAGTAGGCCTGAATACACCCTCAGAAGCCGGTGCCTGCACAGTAGCTCCGGACCCATGCGAGGTAGAGACATCCGCAGGTTCCACAGTTGAAGCATCTTGCAGCATTACTGGACTCTGAATGGGTCTCAGTAGAGGCCTGCGAATCTGAAGTATGTACAGAAGAAAGGTATGTACAGAGCTCCAGGTAGCAGCTTCTAGGATGTCCCTGGTAGGGACCCCTCTGAGAAAGGCTGTAGAGGTAGATGCAGTCCGGGTGGAATATGATCTTATCCCCTGTGGGGTAGGCTTTCCATGGTGCTTACAGCAGAAATTAATGCAATGGGCTACTCATTTAGAAATGGTTTGCTTTGAAATGGCCTTCCTCTCTGCCCCTGCAGCAAAGCCAACTAGCAGGTGTTCAGATTTTCTGAGAGGCTTAGTCCTGTCCAAATATGTTGTCTGTGCACGTACAAAGAGTGCAGAATTTGTTCTCTTTTGTTTTGTGCATTCGGGAAAAAGGTAGGCAAATGAATGGACTGATTTAGGGCCACACTAGACACCACCTTGGGCATAAAGGAAGGATTGTTCCTGAGGGAAACACTGTCTACATGGAAGATAATGAAGGGCTCCACTGCCATGAGGGCCTGTAATTCAGACACTATTCTTGCTGAAGTGATGATTAGAAGGAAGGCAGTTTTCCAAGAAAAGAATTTCAACTCTGCAGTTGCAGCTAGTTCAAATGGAGGGAGAGTGAGCTTTTCCAATACAACGTTAAGGTCCCAGGCTGGAGTAGGGGTTCGCCTGTGGGGTCTTACATTTTTGGCCGCCCTGAGGAATTGCTTTAACGGAAGGTGTCTGAGGTAGGTGCCATGGATCCAGCAGTATCATGCTACACAAGAGGGGGTACCAGTGCTGGCGAGGTCAGTCTGGTGCAATAAGTATTGTCCTTGGTTTGTCCTGTTTGATCTTTAGCAGAACCTTCAAGAGGAGAGGCAGAGGGGGAAAGGCATAAAATGAGAGGCTTTCCCAGGTAAAGGACAGGGCATCCACTTTCCAAGCTTGACCGTGGGGAGTCCTTGTGCAGAATTTGTCCAATTGGTAGTTCTGGCGGGAGGCAAACAGGTCCATCTCTGGAGTCCCCCATTTGTTCCTCAAGAGGTTGAATATTTTTGGTTGCAGTTTCCATTCGTGTGGGTCCATCAGATTACTGCTTAGGTCGTCTGCCAGTGAATTTAGCTTGCCTGGCAGGAACTGAGCTTGTAGGTGCACTTGGTAGCTCAAGGCTGTGTTCCAGAGAGCCATGGCTAGTCTGCAGAGAGGGTATGAGTGGGATCCCCCCTGCTGGTTTATGTACCACATAACTGTGGTGTTGTCTGTCTTTACCAATAATTGTCCTGGAAGGATGTGGTCTTTGACGGCTGTCAGGGAATTCTGTACAGCTAACATTTCTTTTTGGTTGATATGCAGGTGAATATGACTCGGGTTCCATTTGCCCTGAATGCACTTCCCTGCCAAGTGAGCCTCCCATGCATAGTCTGATGTGTCTGTTAGGGTTTGGGCGGCAGTGGGTAGATTGAAAGGGAGCCCCTTGTTGTGGTGGCAGGCCTCCGCCCACCTAAGGAACTCTGCCTTTATACAAGGGATGATAGGAATCATTGATTCCAGGTCCTGAGAATGTTGACACCATAGGCTTTTTAGATACCATTGTAGTTTCCTCATATGCAGTCTTGCATATGGAATTAGTAGAATGCAAGAAGCCATGAACCCCTGGGCTTGCAAAATGTTCCTTGCAGATAGCTGGGTCTTTGTGGCCACTAGTTTGAAGTAGGTTGTCAAATACTTGTTCCTCTGGCGTGAGGTAAGCCATCTGGGAAGTTGTGTTCAAGCTTGCTCCCAGGAATACAATCTGTTGGCAGGGTACTAGATGAGATTTCTTTTTGTTTATGGTGTACCCCAGCGAGGTTAGAAGTTTCTTTACGAATGCCAGATGTATTATTAGCATGTCCTGGCTTTCTGCCTGACTCAGACAATCGTCCAAGTATGGGTATATTTGAATATTTCTCTGCCTGCAAAATGCAATGGCTGGAGGTAGACACTTTATGAATACCCTGGGTGCAGTAGAAAAGCTAAAAGGAAGTGCATAGAGCTTGCCCTGAAGCATAGGTATTTCCTGAAAGATTCCCTTATTGGGATGTGCAGGTAAGCTTCCTTTAAGTCTAAGGTTGCCAACCAGCCATCTTTGCCTAGCACATGAAGCAGCTGTTGAAGTGTTAGCATTTTGAATTTTGGGATTACCAAAAAAGTGTTTAGAATAGAGGCCCAGGATAGGACGCCAGGAGCTGTCTTTTCTGGGTACCAGGAAAAGTCTTGAATAAAAACCTTGTCCCCTTTCTTTTGCTGGGACAGGTTGAATAGCACTGATACTTAGAGAGAACATGCTGTTGAGCCTCTGCCCACTGATTTGGGGGTAGGTCTGGCCAACTGTTTGGGGTTGGTAGGGTGTGGAAGTGGAATCTGTATCCTTGGAAAACTATATTTAAAACCCATTTGTCCTGGGTAATGAGTTCCCAGTTTTTTTGCATGCAAGGCGAGCTTTCCTCCTAAGGGAGTAGGCAGTTGAGCAGGGCTTGGAAGGGTTATGTTTAAGTCATTGTGACATTTTTCCGTAGGGGGTGTCTTACTACTTCCTGCTTTGTAAGTGGGAGCTACCCACTGCTTAGGCCTGTGTGTAGCCTGAGACTGTAACCTAGGTGGTCTGCTGTTCCTGGGTTTGGACTGAAGGCCTGGAAGAGACTGGAAAGGACCAATTCTTTGAAGGCCAATGCCTACTAAATCTGGGAGGCTGTACTTGCAGGAAATCTTTAACAGTTTGCATAGATTTAGCTTTTTCCTCCATCTTTTTGATGGCTTCTTCTGCTTTACTACCAAACAGGCGATCTTAGTTTAAGGAAGCATCCAGTAATTTAGCTTTAACATGATCTGGCAAGTTTTGCTCCTTAAGCCAAGCATGCCTTCTAAGTACAGACCCAGTGACAGCAGCCCTGTAAGATGCTTCTAATGAGTCAAAATCACTTTGCAAAGTATATTTACCAACTTGGTCAGCAGAATGCATTAAATCCTGTAATTCTTTATGTTCAACACAGTCAGGAATCAACATAATTTTCTGTTTAAGTAGTCCCATAATATGCTGCTGATACTTTAACATATGAAACTGGCAATTTAAGGCCCTAATGACAAAAGTAGCAGAAGTGTATACCTGCTTACCCATCTGTCCAAAGCCCTAGAATCTCTATCAGAGAGGGTAGGAATTTTGGCAGCAGGAGCCTTAATTCCCTTTGGTCCTTGGGAAATTGTCTCTGGATCCGCAGTAGGATTCTTGAAGAGGAACTTGTGAGAGTCAGGTACTCTGTAATACCAGTCAGGTTTTCAGGGAGCTGGAGGGTAAAGTGTCTGGGGACAGGCTAGATTCCAAGAAGGCATCATCTACAATGTCCAGAAAAGGAGGAATAGCTAAAGGCCTGTTTTGAGGGAGGAGTAAGAATTACCTAAGCCTCTTTTTGGAGTCCGAGTAATCCTGGCTTTCCCAGCGGAAATGCTCCCTAAGAGTGTGGAAGGTTTCACCAAAAGAAAAATCTTCTGGAGGGGAAGCAGAGGGAATGGAATTCTCTGCAACAGAATCCTCATAGGTAGACAAGGACAAATCCTGGTAATCAGAAGAAACAGAGATTTCAGAATCCTGATCAGAATAATCAAAAGGAAAATCAGTTCTAGGTCTCAGAGCAGGAAGGCTTGCTTCCCCTAATTAAAGTAATAAGGTCTTCAACCATTCTAAGCATTTGTTTTTAGGCATATGGGCCTGACCATGCAGTTTGGACGTCGGTTTTCTAGGAGTGGGTCGAGTTTTAGGCCTGGATGAAGAAGATGGTGTTGATTTAAAATGCAAATCTGTAGGCCTGAATACACCCCTCAGAAGCTGGTGCCTGCACAGCGGCCCTGGACCCATCCAAGGTAGAGACATCCGCAGGTTCCAAAGTCAAAGAAGCATCTCGCGGCATACCGGACTCCGAATGGGTCTCAGTAGAGGCCTGTGAATCTGAAGTAGCGGGTATCAGGGGCTGCGAAAGCGACTGAGTACCAGCGAACTGGCGACTATCTTAATGGAAGCATCATCGGCAGTTTTAGACCTATGCGATGTGTGTCCGTCTTTATCCTTACGTTTTTTTCGGAATATCGGTAGTCGGATGGCTTACCGAAGCCATTTCTCGACAGTTAAACAGAGTACCAAAATAATTTGCTGCAAAAATAGACAGACGGCGAATAGTTCGGGGGTTGAATAAGGCACAAAACCGACAGCGAGGGGCATCATGGTCTAGGCCTAAGCAAGGAATGCAGTACGAATGAAAATCTTTATGAGGTATTTGCTTTCCACAGGTAAGATAATTGTTAACTTTTACTGACATCGGTTAAAAGCAATAAAAGGGATCCCCAACAGGGTACTTAGCTTTTTCGAAGACTTCAGTTCTGAAACTCAAAAATGAAAATTTCAGGAGTGGGCCGACCGGCACTTGCAAACTGTTTCTGCTTCGAGCACCACGCGGCAAGAAAGACTGATGTAATGGTGTCGGCTGCATGTTTTATATCCCTGATGACCAGACATCGTGGAAGAAGAGATAGAATCCGACACAGGAATCCAAGACTCTTGTATTCATGCCGGCTGAGGGCTACCTGCAGGCGAATAACCCAAATGTAATGACTGTGACAGTGAAACATGAAGAACATCTGAAAGTGTGACCCTGCTCTGAAATGCAGGAATTTCCTGCAGGATTCCCTTATGGGGATGTGGAGATAGGCATCTTTTAGGTCTAGGGTCACTAACCAAATATTTTTTGTCAGCATAGGCAGCAGCTGCTGCAAAGTTAGCATTCTGAATTTGGGGACCACCAGAGAGGTGTTCAGAATGGATAGATACAGGATGGGGCGCCATGTGCCCTCTTTTCCGGGAACAAGGAATAGCCTGGAATAAAAGCCTTTGCTTGTCGAATCTGAGGGGACAGGTTCTACTGCCCCTTGGGATATGAGAGTTTGGACTTGTTTCAATGCCTCTGCCCACTGATTTGGAGACAAGTCTGGGTACCCTCTTGGAACTGGGAGTTCTTTGAAAGAGAATTTGTATCCCTGAAAAATGATCTTTAAGACCCATTAGTCCTTTGTAAGAGAAAGCCAATTTTCTTTGCAGAGGGAAAGCCTTCCTCCTAGCTTTTTGTGAGTGAAAGGAGGGCAGGGGGGGGGAGAGGGAGTCATTGAAAGTTTTTGCCATAGCGGGAAGGCTTAGAACACCCTGCCTTTGGGGCAGAAGTGGTCCAATGTTTGGTTCTCTGCTGTCCCTGGGATAGGGGCCTGGGTGGTCTGTCCCTGCGGAGCTTACTTTGCTCCTGTCTGCTAGGTGCAGGAAAGGACCACTGCTTAGAGGGAAAATTCTTGCTGAACCTAGGAGGTTGTACCTGAAAGAAATCTTTTACTGTTTGCATAGATTTTGCTTTGTCTTCCATCTTTTTTAGCACCTCTTCTGCTTTTATTCCAAACAAGCGGTCCTTATCCAAAGGTGCATCAATTAATTTAGACTTGACAATCAGGGAGAGGTTGCTCCTTCAACCATGCATGTTTCCTAATGCCAGATCCTGATACTGCTCTCCCCTGCTTGCGGCTTCTAGGGCGTCATATCCACAGTGCAAAGAGTGTTTGGTCATTTGACAAGTAGAGTGCAGTAAATCTGCTAACTCTATTGAATTGGCACAGTCAGGAAAGGTTGAAATTTTTTTGCTTTACAAGTTCCAAAGTGTGTTGTTGATATTTTAACATATGGAACTGACAGTTGAGTGCTCTGATAGCTAAGGTTGCAGAGGTGTATATTTTACCCCATCTGTCCAGAGCTCTGGAATCCTTGTTAGAAGGAATATGATTCTTAGTAGAGCTAGCCTTAGCTCCTTTAGGTCCCAGTGTAATGACCTCAGAGTTTGCAGCGGGATTTCTGTACAGATATTTGTGAGAATCCGGTACCCTAATACCGGTCAGGTTTACTGGGAGCAGGTGGGAGGCATCAGGGGCCAAGCCGGATTCATCGAAAACATCATCCACCACCTCTAAGATAGGGAGGATGGCCAAGACTCTCTTAGTCTTTTCTTAGACTGAGAGAAGTCCTGGGATTCCCAGTGGGAAAGTTCTCTGAGGGTGTGAAGGGTTTCCCCAAAGGACAAGTCTTCTGGTGGGGAGGCAGAAGGAATAGATTCCTCTGCATCTGAATCCTCATAAGTAGGTTGTTGTTCCTCTTCAAAATCTGCATAATCAGATTCCTCAGAATCCTGTTCTGTCAGTACTTCAGGAGAATAGTGCGCCTTCCTTTTAGAAGTTGTGGCCTGACTGCCCCCGATAAGGGAGATAAGATCCTCTGCCATTTTAAGCATTTGGGCTTAGTGTGGTGGAGCAGGAGTAAGACGGTGGTTACAGGTAGATTTTCTAGGAGTGGCCTGGCTTCTAGGCCTATCAATCAGTTTGAGAGAAACTGTAGTCAGATGAGAAGATGTCGTTTTGTCTAGATTCGGTAGTGCAAAAGTCCTCCTCGGAAGCCAGTGCCTGCGTCATGGCTCCAGACCCAACCGAGGCAGAGACAACCAAAGGCTCGGAAGATTTCTGCGGCATACCGGACTCTGAAAGGGTCTTGGTAGAGGCCTATGTAGATACTGTATTGGGCATCAGGAGCTGCGAAAAAGTACAGTTTTGTACCTACCATAAATGTAGATGTCCGAATTGGATAGCATCTGCAGTCATAACAAATGGGTTGTCCTGTCGTCAGGCAGCCCTTCGGTCGGCCGGATTCCAAAGTCTGGGTCCGGCTTCGGCTGATGTCGCACTTCACCCGACGTCATCTCTGCTGGTCTTCGGGTATAAAGGCATCAGCCGACGCCATTTTCCTCAGTGTTTCTTGCCCCAGATGCCAATTGCCCTCTTGGAAAGCTAAATTTTGGATAAATGCCAATGTTTCCAAAATAGTAGAAGGCAAACACAAAAATAAACATGTATGTACATATATACAAACAAATACACCATAAGAGACTCCCCCCCCCCCAGCTAGCTATTAGGAGGGTAAATACCCTAGGAGTACCACAGAGGGGAAGGAGGGAGGGTAATCCTGACTGCAGATGCTATCCAATTCGGACATCTACATTTATGGTAGGTACAAAACTGTACTATGTCCTTCATGGATGCATCTGCAGTCATAACAAATGGGTAGAATACCATAGCCAAACTAGGGGAGGAGGAATAAAAATTATGGTGTAGTCAGGATCCCTTGCAGTACAGCAGTGGCAAACCCTGCTCGGGATCTAGAATATAGAGGTAAATTATAATGCTTGGCAAATGTATGCACGGAGGTAGCCGCCTCAATAATGTCCTTGGTTGCCACTCCTCTTAAGAAAGCTGTGGTAGTGGCTGTAGCCCTTGTAGAGTGAGGTCTTATGTTCTGTGGAATTGGTTTTCCATGGTAGGAGTAACAGAATCTTATGCAATTTCCTATCCATTTGGAGATTGTCTGTTTGGAAATTGCTTTTCCTTCCCTTCCTGTTGCATAGGCTACAAAGAGCTGGTCAGTTTTTCTGTTACCTTTGGTTCTGTCCAGGTAGTAGCGTAATTGTCTATGTATATCCAAGGTATGCATTATTCTTTCACCTCTGTTTTGTGGATTGGGAAAGAAGGTAGGTAGGTGGATTGCCTGGTTTAAAGACACTCTGGATACCACCTTAGGCATAAATGTAGGATTAGTCCTCAAGGACACCCTATCTTGATGGAAGATTAGGAAGGGTTGCACTGCCATTAAGGCCTGTAGTTCCGAAACCCTCCTTGCTGAAGTAATAGCCAGTAGGAAAGCAGTTTTCCATGACAGGTGTTGTAGATCTGCTGTTGCTGCTGGTTCAGACGGAGGGAGTGTCAACTTTTCTAGTACAAAATTCAAGTCCCATGCTGGTAATGGTGGTTTCCTAGGAGGTTTTACATTCTTGATCCCTCTGAGGAACTGCCTGAGTAGAGGATGTGAAAAGACAGGTGGATCAAAGCTGTATTCTGCTGAAATAGCTGATGCATGTATCTTGGAGGAATAGGACAGGCCTGTATGCAGAAGCTCTGCCAAGTACTCCAGAATGTTAGCAATATCTATGTTCGACACATCTTTTCCTCTTTCAGTACTCCAAATGACGAACCTTTTCCATTTTCCTGCATAGTTCCTTCTTGTTGAAGGTCTGCGGGCTTCAAGGATGATGTCCTTAACCCTTTGTGAAAGTTCTGGGTTAGTTACTGCTATGTGATGTTCCAGGCAGTCAGCTGCAAGTTTTTTAGGTTTGGATGTATGATGTTGTAGTTGTTCTGAGTTAACATCAGAGGCATCAGGGGTATTGACCACATTTTCTCCCGAGACATGCTCCTCAGCAATGGGTACCAGTGTTGTCTGGGCCAGTTCGGAGCTATCAGAATTATCCTTGGACGTTCCTCTTTGATTTTCAGTAGTACCTTGTGCATCAAGGGAAGAGGTGGAAATGCATATGCTGTCAGGCCTTTCCAGGTGAAGGATAGAGAGTCCACCTTCCATGCAAGTGGGTGGAATGTCCTTGTGCAGAATTTTTTGAGCTGGTGATTTTGTGGGGAAGCGAATAGATCTATTTGAGGCATTCCCCATTTCTTTGTGATGGCCTTGAAGATGTCTGGGTGTAGCATCCATTCGTGAGCATCCGAGGTGGTTCTGCTTAAAATGTCTGCTAGGGCGTTCTCTTTTCCCGGTACAAATATTGCCTGCAACTGGATGTTGTAGCTGAGAGCCAGATTCCAAAGGTCCAAAGTCATTCTGCATAGGGGGTAAGAATGAGTGCCTCCCTGTTTGTTGATGTACCACATGACTGTGGTGTTGTCTGTCCTTATCATCAAATGGCCTTCTTTGAGGAATGGTCTGAATTTTAGGATTGCCAGTTTTACTGCCAGCATTTCTTTTTGGTTTATGTGCAGGTGCAGCTGGTCCTGAGTCCACAATCCTTGTACGCATTTGTCTAGCATGTGTGCCCCCATCCTAGGTCTGAGGCGTCCGTTGTGATGGTTTGGTTTGCTCGAAAGTTGTGGAAGGGTAAGCCTGGGTTTGACTGGCATGCCCGAGCCCACCATAGGAACTCCTGTTTTAAGCATGGGATTAGTGGTATTTCTGTTTCTAAGCTGTGCCTGTGTTGAGACCATAAATTCTTTAGGTACCATTGTAACTTTCTCATATGTAGTCTGGCATGTGGGACCAAGATTATGCATGATGCCATGAAGCCCAAGGCCTGCAGAACTTTTCTTGCTGTTAGTTTGTCCTGCTTTGTTAATGCCAAGAAGTAAAGAGGGAGCTCTTTTTGTTTTTCTGCAGTTAGGAATGCCATCTGTTTTACTGTGTCCAATTCCGCGCCCAAGAAGGTTCTTGTCTGGGATGGTATCAGCCTTGACTTTTGTAAATTGACTGTGTATCCCAGGGCTTGTAGCAAGTAAATGACCCTTTGAAAATCTGTTGTCAGCTTGCTTTTGTTGTCCGCTTGTAACAGGCAGTCGTCCAGGTATGGATAAATTTGAATTCCCTGTACTCTGCAGTGAGCAATTACTGATGCCAGGCATTTTGTGAATACTCTGGGCGCAGTAGATAAGCCAAAGGGCAATGCTGAGAATTGATAATGCTCTGATCCTGCAAGAAATCTGAGGTATCTTCTGCAATTTGGTCGAATGGGAACGTGCAGGTATGCCTCCTTGAGATCTAGAGTTACCAGCCAACACTCCTTGCCCAGCATGGGAAGAAGTTGCTGTAGGGTCAGCATTTTGAATTTTGGGACGATGATATATGTGTTTAAGATGGACAGGTCGAGAATAGGTCTCCAGTTTTTCTCTTTTCTTGGTACTAGGAAGAGTCTGGAGTAGAATCCTTTGCCCTGTTCTGTTATTGGTACTCTTTCCACAGCTCTCATCTTTATTAATTCCGCTATCTGGTCAGGGCCTCTATTTTTTGATTTGGGGGCAGGTTTGGCATTCCTCTTTTTACTGGTAAAGTGTGGAAGTGGAACCGGTAGCCTTGGTCTATGGTTTGCAAAATCCACTTGTCTTTTGTGATATAGTGCCAATTTTTCGAGAATAAGGCTAACTTTCCGCCTAATGGTGCTGCTATTTGCTCCCTGGTAGGCGGAGTCAGAGCCAAGTCACTGTGTTTGTCCTGTTGCAGTGGCAGTGGTTGTGTCTGTGCCTCTGTTATTGCCTTGCCACTGTGGTCCTCTGTAGGCACCTCCTCTGGATTGATTCCTGCCCCTAGAGCATCTGTTCCTGCCCCTTTGTGATCTTGTGGAGTCAGGAAAGGACCAATTTTTGGCAGGCCAGTTCCTGCTAAACCTTGGGGGCTGAACCTGTAGGAAATCTTTAACTGTTTGTACAGATTTTGCCTTCTCTTCCATTTTCTTCATTACCTGCTGGGCAGGTTCCCCAAATAGGCTGGCCTTATCCATAGGAGCATCCAATAGCTTAGCTTTAACATGATCCGGAAAGACCTGTTCTTTCAACCATGCATGCCTTATTATCACTGTGCCAGTCATGGCTGATCTAAATGAAGCCTCCAGTGCATCATAGCCACATTTTAAAGAATGGTTACTAACCTGTTGGATGTTATTCACCATTTCTAATACATATTTCTTATCTACAGATTCATCAGAGGACAGCTTTTTAATTAACTGATCAAGCATAAACTCTTGGTATTGGATCATGTGAAACTGACAGTTTAAAGCTCTAGCTGAGAGAGTAGCAGAGGTGTAGACTTTTTTCCCCATCTCTCTAAGGACCTGGATTCCCTTTCAGAGGGGATAGGGTTTTTTGCTGTGGTCGAGGCTACTGCCTTAGGCCCCTGGGATATAGTTTCGGGGTCTGCAAGTGGGGCCTTGTATAGGTGGTGATGATTGTCTGGCACCCTGTAAAATCTATCTGGTTTGGCAAGGGCTGGAGGTAAAGAATCAGGTGCAGTGCAGACATCATTAAATGCATCGTCCACAACAGACAGGACAGGGGGTATAGCTAAGGGCCTATGTTGTGGTAAGTGCAGAAAAGTTCTAAGCCTTTTTCTTGACTCTGAGAAATCTTGTCCCTGCCATTGGAATTGTTCTCTCATGGCATGTAAGGTTTCCCCAAAGGAGAATTCCTCTGGAGGAGAGGCAGCTGGAATGGATTCTTCAGAATCTGAATCTTCATAATTGGAAAAAGGAGCCTCTGGCTGGTCTGTAATGTCTGAGTCATCCGCAGAATCATCAGAGGACACAGGCTCGGGGGGCTCTGCTCTAGGTCTCTTTCTGGGGCTGAGAGGCCCTGTCTGGGTGAGATTGGGATCCCTAATTAAGGATATTAAATCTTCTGCCAGAGTAAGCATTTGTGAACTAGAAGTGGGCCTGAGTGAGGGTGGTTTAACAGGCACTGATTTAGCTGATTTGGCTGTTTTAGCCCTGGCAAAGGCCTTAATAGACATGGCTGCAGGAGGCCTAGCAGCACCACGTGCTGGGGTAGAGATATCCAAAGGGATGGTGTCTGATAAATCAGTAGGAACCACAGTTGTAGGCAAAATTTCTGAGGCTGATTCAGGTAAGGTAGCAGGAGCCTCAGTAGTAGTCATGGATTCGCTGAAGATTGACCAGTTTTCTCGGTTTCGCCGAAACCGAGACACTCGCGTTGCTTAACTGTGGTTCCGGCCGAAACCGCGGACCGCGAGTGTCGGTCTTTTTCTTTGCGTTTAACCATTTGGGTAGTCGGAGGATCCGATGGCATAATGTACGCAAAATCTGAGCCGAAAAACTGTTCAGCAAACTCCGACCGACGCCTAAGCGTTCGTCGGTTGAAGGAAGCACAGGCCTAAGCAAGGCAAACAGTAAGAGTGGAAATCTTTATGAGGTATTTGTTTCCCACAAGTTAAACAGTTATTGACTTTTTCTGACATCGGCTGAGGCAAGAGAGAGTCCCCAACGGGGTACTTAGCTTTTTAGAAGTCTTCGAAGTAGTATTCGGTAGTAGTAATCTCTGGATCTGACCGACAGGCACTTGCGAACAGCTTCTGCTTCGGGCGCCACGCGGCAAGAAAGACTGAGGAAAATGGCGTCGGCTGATGCCTTTATACCCGAAGACCAGCAGAGATGACGTCGGGTGAAGTGCGACATCAGCCGAAGCCGGACCCAGACTTTGGAATCCGGCCGACCGAAGGGCTGCCTGACGACAGGACAACCCATTTGTTATGACTGCAGATGCATCCATGAAGGACATCATCTCACTAAATTCCGGAGAACTGACAACCTGCTTAGCGGAAAAGTCGTCAGAAGGCTTAGCCTTGTGTGGTCTTGTCTCTATCTCTACTTTTTTTGGAATGTCTACGAGTTGTTGGCAGACGGACGCCATTTCGGAATGTGAAGACAGAAGATGAAAATACCCGTCTACAATAAGAGCTCTACGATGAATGGTTCTCGTGTTAAATAGGGCACAGAACCGGCAACGGGGGACGTTGAGGTCTGGGCCTAAACAAGTGGGGCAGTATGAAAGGAAGTCTGGGCACTGGATCTGCTTCCCACAGGTGAGACAATTGTTAACTTTTTCGGACATCAGTTAGTGCAAGAAAAAAGTATCCCTAACGGGGTACTCAGCTTTAGACGTTTTCAGCTGTAATTCAAACTCTGGTAGTGACCAACCAGTACACTTGTGAACTGCTTCTGCTATGGGCTCCACGGCAAGAAAGACTGATGTAACGGCGTCGGCTGCCTTGCTTTATAGCACTGACGACCTGACGTCAGTCAACAAGCAACAGCAGCTGACTTAGAAAAATAGTGACTGGTATTCGGGCCAGCCGAGGGCTACCACAGCAGGGATAACCCACAGGTGATGGCTGCAAAAGTGAAACACGAAGAACATACTCAGAAGTACATTATTAGATTTAAGCAAGAAAAGTACAGTTTTGTACCTACCATAAATGTAGATGTTCGAGGATCCACATTGCTGCAGTCATAACCTGTGGGTAGTCCGCTGTCCTCGGTCGGCCCGAATACCAAAGTGTTAGGCTGGCATCGGTCATGGGCGCTCAGAACTGACGTCAGTACGCAGTAGTACTTAAGCGCATGACCGACGCCATATCCTCAGTCTTTCTTGCCCCAGATGTCAGAAGGCCTAAAAAGGAAAGGCCATAGCCAAAATATAAAATACCCAACAACCAACATAGATAAAATAATAATTATCCCAAAAGAAACACAGCAACCCCAAACTATAGAGGGGAAGGAGGGAGGGAAAACTGGACTGCAGCAATGTGGATCCTCGAACATCTACATTTATGGTAGGTACAAAACTGTACTATGTTCTTCGTCTCACATTGCTGCAGTCATAACCTGTGGGTAGAATCCCAAAGCCAAGGTAAAGGGAGGCTGGCAAAACTAAAAAGCATTAGGAGCTGCTAACATGCCCTGTAAAACTGCAGTGGCAAACCCAGCCCTAGACTTGGAATAAAGAGGAAGATGGTAATGTTTAGTAAAAGTGTGTACTGAACTCCAGGTAGCTGCCTCCAAAATATCCTTGGTAGCTACCCCCCTCAAAAAGGCAGTAGATGTGGCAGTAGCCCTAGTGGAATAAGGTCTGATCCCAGCCGGAACATCCTTTCCATGATGAGAATAACAAAAAGCAATACAATGGCCAATCCACTTAGAAATGGTTTGCTTTGAAACAGCTTTCCCTTGTGAACCCAAAGCAACAGAAATAAATAACTGTTGAGTCTTCCTGAACTCTTTAGTTCTGCTCAAATAATAGCGTAACTGCCTGTGAATATCCAAAGAATGCAAGACCTTTTCTCCTTTATTTTGGGGATCAGCATAAAAAGTAGGCAAATGAATAGACTGGTTTAAGGCCACATTAGAAATAACTTTAGGCATAAAAGTAGGGTTAGTACGCAAGGACACCCTATCCTTATGGAATATCAGGAAGGGTTCAACTGCCATGAGAGCCTGCAATTCAGATACCCTCCTAGCAGACGTAATGGCCAACAAAAAAGCAGTCTTCCAAGACAAAAACTTCAACTCAGATGTAGCTGCAGGTTCAAAAGGAGGTAGAGTAAGCTTTTCCAACACAAAATTGAGATCCCAGGAAGGAGTAGGAGCTCTACGTGGGGGTCTTATGTTCTTTGCCCCTCTAAGAAATTGCTTAAACAAAGGGTGAGAAAATAAAGGAGGGTCACAATCATAGTGAGCAGAAATGGCTGCAGCATGAACTTTCACAGAGGAGAAAGACAAACCCTTGTCTAATAATTCAGTAAGGTACTGTAGTGTAAAACTCAAATTAGGCACTGAAACATCAAAGCTCTTTGCTGTGCTCCAAAGAAAAAATCTCCTCCATTTATCAGCATAAACTTTTCTAGTACTAGGCCGTCTGGCTTCCAGAATGACATTCAAAACTTGTTGAGGAAGCTGAGACCCCCCAGGATCTAAAACAGAATACGCCAGGCTGTCAGATGCAGGGACTGTACCCTGACATTGAGAAAATGATTGCTTGCCTGGGACAACAGGTGTGGAACTGGTGGCAAAGGCCAAGGAGGCTCCTGTATTAAACTCCTCAGCAGAGGATACCAGGGCTGTCGTGGCCAATCTGGTGCTATTAGAATCATGCAAGGCTTGTCCTGTCTGACTTTCAAGAGTACCTTGGGAAGGAGAGGCAGAGGAGGAAAAGCATAGACGTGAAGGTTGTTCCAACTGAAAGATAGAGCATCCACTTTCCAAGCTTTTGGGTGAAACATCTTTGTGCAAAATTTCGGAAGTTGGAAATTTAGTGGAGAAGCGAACAGATCTATGTCTGGAGTTCCCCAAGCCACTGTCAACTGATGGAATACATGAGGATCCAATTTCCACTCGTGGGGATCCACAATTTGTCTGCTCAAAACATCTGCTAAGGAGTTCTGTGCTCCTGGCAGAAACCGTGCTTGAAGAGTGATGTGCAACCTCAGAGCAGTCTCCCACAAAATCATAGCTTGTCTGCAAAGAGGGTAAGAATGGGTTCCCCCCTGCTTGTTGATGTACCACATAACAGTTGTGTTGTCTGTTTGAATCAACACCTGTCCTGGTTGAAGTAGATCCTTGAAGGCCATCAGGGCAAATTGGACTGTTAACATCTCCTTCATGTTGATATGCAAATGCTGTAGTCTGGGAGGCCACGTGTCTTGAACCCATTTCCCATTGAAGTGTGCTCCCCAAGCCAGGTCTGAGGCATCCGTCGTTAAGATCTGACTCGCCTCTGGTCGGGTCACAGAGAGTCCCTTGTTTAGGTGACATTCCTATATATATATATATTTACATATATATATATATATATATATATATATATATGTGTGTGTATATATATATATATTTATTTATTTGTATTGTCGTCACCGAGGAAGGCAGTTTCTGACGAAACTGGTCTGACATTTTTTGGTGTTGCCACATTAAAATAAATATTTCCACTAATTTTTGGTGCTGGCCTCCTCTTTTTTGTTTTGAAAAACACAATCATCATGTAAACACAAGCAAACGTTAGGCACTCCATCCACAGGATACCCTCAGGGCTTGGATGATACAATAGTGGGAGAGACTTGAGCTACTTTTGCCAGATCCTGCAAGCATCTAAGGAAAGTGGAAAGTGGGGGGAAAGGTTGAAGACAAATGAAGCAACAACTGAAATGGAACGTTATGTTAAGAACATAACTTTTTTATTCAAACTTGTCTTCACTTGGTCTTTAACCTGTGGAACAGAGTCCCCAGCTACATAAAACCTGGATGGCCCTCATGGATGGATTTTTCGGAGCACGGCAGAGCCAAAGGAGGCCCTACTCCTGGAACATACATCCAGTTTGTAATGGGATATGATGTTATGAGCGGAAGCCTATGTAGCTGCTGAGCAAATGTCATCGATAGGCACTCTGGACTAGAAAGCTGCAGAAGTGGATACAGACCTAGTGGAATTGGCTTTGACATGATTTGAAAGAGGAATTCCTTTATTAGAATATGCCAATACAATGAGATCCAACTTGCTAAGGTGACCTTAGTAATAGGTCTTACTAACCTGAAACTAGCAAAGGAGACAAAGTTGGTCCAATTTTCTAAAGGAGTTTGTCCTATCCAAGTAAAAACTGCCTTTGAACACGAAGTGGATGGAGCTTCTATTCTCCCTTGTTCTGGAAGTTGGGGAAAAAGACTAGGAGATTAACAACTTGGTTGACGTCGACCTCTGCAGCGACCTTGGGCTAGGAAGGATTACGGCAAAGCATTGCTCTGTCTTTGTGGAAGACAAGATAAGGGGGTTTAATGGATAAAGCATGACATTCCGAAACCCTCTTAGCAGAGGTGATAACCACTAAAAAAGCTGTTTTCTAAGACAAGAAGTGCAAGTCAACTGTGGCAGCTGGTTCAAAACGAGCAGAAACCAGAGCTTGTAACACTAAAGTGAGATCCCAAAGGGGCCAGGGTCCTTGACCAGAGGCCAAAGAAAGGCACCCTTCAACAAGGCCTTACATATTTTCATGGACACCAAATATGTAGAATCTGCACCAATATGGAAATTCGAGATGGCTGTCAACTGTACCTCGACCGTGGAGAAGCTAGCTCCACTACTGAAGATGTGAGCCAAGAAATCCAGAATAGATGGGAGAGGAGCCGTGAAAGGGTCTAACTGATGCTGTTGTGCGCAAACAGAAAATCACTTCCATTTACTAGAGTAAATTTTTCTGGTAGAGGCCTTCTGCGATGCAATCAGAATCTGCTCAATGGGGAATGATAGCCCAGGAGTTCTAGCCATCACTGGAAGTGGAGTAGCCAAGCATTTAGCTTCAGGCTGAGGACATCTGGATGTTGGGTGACAGAAGATCAGGAAGGGGATCGAGAGTCCATGTGGACACATGAAGTGAGACCATAGGAAGAGGAACCAAATTAGTCAAGGCCAGAAAAGGGCAATGAGGATAACTTTGCACTTCAACCTCTGAACTTTCTGGAGGAATTTGGGAATCAGGGGAAGAGAAAGGTAAGCAGAGAGAAGACAGAGGGGCCAAGCATGGATCACAGTGTTCTGGGGGACTCCACCAGAGGGGGAATTATGGCAAAATATTTGCTGCACTTAGTCTTGGAAGGAGAGCTGAACAGATCTCAGGAAGGCTGACTCCATTTCTGAAAGATCATGTTTGCCACTGAAGGATTGACAGACCACTCGTGAGGCATCAGAATGGTTCTGCTGAGCTTGTCTGGTAGAATGTTCGACTTCACCGGAATGTGAGTTGCTACAAGAAAGTGGTTGGAAGAGATCGCCCACTCCCACAATCTCAAGGTTTCTTGACATAGGGGGTAAGATCTGGTTCCTCCATGATTGATAATGTACCAGACAATCGACATATCTGTCTGGATAACAAATGTCCCCATGGCAAGAGAGGCATAAAGATCTTGCAATGCTAAAAGGACCGCCCTCAACTCCAGGACATTTATATGCAAGCAGGCCTCTAGAGGAGACCAGGTGCCTTGGACTGTTGGACCCAGCCAATGCCCCACCCCAAGCTGAAAGGCATCCGTAGTCATAGTGGTCTTGGGAGGAGACAGAGAATGAAAGGGTGTCCTGAACACAGATCCTGAGAATGAAACCACCATAGAAGAGACTCCTTGCAGGCTCGAGAAAGTTTCATGGAATAGTCCACGGGAAGTTCAAGAGGGGACCACTCAACCGCTAAGTTCCACTGAAGTACTCTCGTGAAGGCGAGCTACTGGGAGCAGAGTTATGGTCGCTGCCATCGACTCCAGTGCCCTGAGAATGAGAAAGGTGAGGGGAAGATGATCGGAAAGGATCTACCTCACATGCAGCTGAAGAAACTGAATTCTGTCTTGAGGAAGGAAGGCCATGTACTGTGTTGTGTCCAGTCGAGCCCATATAAAATCAATGACCCGGACAGGATAAAATTTAGACTTGGAAAGATTGGTTATACCCAAGGTCGAGGCTATGTGAAGGAGACAATCTCTGACTTGCAGAGGTCGATGGTTGCTGGGGGCAGTGAGGAGTCAGTAGTCCAGATAAGGAAAAACACAGAATTCGAGCAGTCTCAGGTGAGCTGCAATTACTGCCATCACTTTGGTAAACACCCAGAGGGCTGTGGTGAGTCCAAAGGGAAGTACCCTGAATTGGAAGTGATTGCCTCCCAGCTGGAAGCGGAGGAAAGTACAGTTTTGTACCTACCATAAATGTAGATGTCCGATAGATATGCAACTGCAGTCCTGACATATGGGTTGTCCTGCCTCAGGCAGCCCTTCGGTCGGCCGGATTCCAAAGTCTGGGTCCGGCGTCGGCTGATGTTGCCTCTTCCCCGACGTCAGAGCGGCTGGGGTATAAAAGCATCAGCCGACGCCATCTTCTTCAGTGTTTCTTGCCCCAGATGCCAGGTGCCCTCCAAGGAAGGCTAAACTTAGAGAATGGATAAAAAATTCCAGACATGCACAACAGTAATAAACAGATAGACCAAAACAGATATCCCCAGCTAATTGGAAAAAGGGGTAGTGGACCCGAAAAAAGAGAATTACACAGGGGTAGAGGGAGGGAAAACCTGACTGCAGTTGCATATCTATCGGACATCTACATTTATGGTAGGTACAAAACTGTACTATGTCCTTCAAGAATGCAACTGCAGTTCTGACATATGGGTTGAATACCATAGCCAAGCTGGGGGTGGTAGGATCTAAGATAAGGATGGTGTAGCTAAAATGCCCTGCAAGACTGCAGAAGCAAAGCCTGCTCGGGATCTGGAATATAAAGGCAGGTTGTAATGTTTGGAAAATGTATGCACGGAGCTCCATGTAGCAGCTTCTAGAATGTCCTTTGTAGCCACCCCTCTTAGAAAGGCTGTGGAGGTGGCTGTAGCTCTGGTGGAGTGTGGCCTGATATTGGCTGGCACACCTTTTCCATGGAGAGTAGCAGAATCTGATGCAGTTTCCAATCCACTTTGAAATTGTTTGTTTGGAAATTGCCTTTCCTTGTACTCCAGCAGCGTAAGCTACAAATAGCTGGTCAGACTTTCTGTTGTCCTTTGTTCTGTCCAAGTAGTAGCGCAATTGCCTGTGTATGTCCAAAGTGTGCAGAAGCTTTTCTCCTTTAATTTTGAGGATTGGGAAAGAAAGTAGGCAGATGAATTGCTTGATTTAGAGAAACCCTGGATATCACTTTTGGCATGAATGAAGGATTGGTTCTTAAAGAGACTCTGTCCTGATGGAAAATGAGAAATGGAGGTACTGCCATGAGGGCCTGTATCTCCGAGACTCTTCTTGCTGAAGTAATTGCCAACAGGAAAACTGTTTTCCAGGAAAGAAATTGCAATTCTGAAGATGCTGCTGGCTCAAAAGGAGGAAGAGTTAATTTTTCCAAGACGAAGTTGAGGTCCCATCAGGCACTGGTGGTTTTCTTGGAGGTTTAATATTCTTTATCCCTCTTAGAAACTGTCTTAGCAAAGGATGTGAAAACACAGGTGGATCACAGTTGTATTTTGCTGAAATTGCTGAAGCGTGTATTTTTATGGAAGAATATGAAAGGCCATTGTGAAGCATTTCTGCTAAGTATTCTAGTATCTGTGGGATGCTCATTACTGATGCATCCTAACACTTGTTGGCATTCCAGATGTTGAATCTCTTCCATTTGGCTGAATAAGTTTTTCTAGTGGAAGGCCTGCGTGCTTCCAGTAAGATCTCTTGAACTTTTTTGGAGAGAGAGATATGGGGAGAAGTCATGGAACCCTCCAAGCTGTCAGTTGCAATGTTTGCAGGTTGGGATGAACAGTCCTGTAATTGTGCTGAGTTATAAGCAGAGGCCATTGAAGCAGGAGCCACGGCTTGGTGCGAGTTATGCTCCTTAGTAATGGATACCAGTGCTGTCTTGGCCAGTCTGGAGCTATCAAAATGCCTTCCGGTTGTTCTGCTTTGATCTTCAGTAACACCTTGGTCATTAATGGTAGAGGTGGAAATGCATAGATTGTTAGAGAATTCCAGCTGAAGGAGAGAGCATCCATTCTCCAGGCTTGAGGATGGTGTGTCCTTGTGCAGAACTTCTTCAGATGATGATTGAGGTGTGAGGCAAAGAGATCTATGTCCGGCCTTCCCCATGCATGAGTTATTTGTGAAAAAATGTCTGGATGCAACATCCATTCGTGCAGGTCCATAATGTTTCTGCTTAGACTGTCCGCCAGAACATTGTCCTTGCCTGGGACAAACTGGGATTGCAACTGTATGTTCAGTTTCAGGGACTTTTCCCAAAGAGTCATTGTTAGTCTGCAGAGGGGGTAAGAATGGGTGCCTCCCTGTTTGTTTATGTACCACATAACAGAGGTGTTGTCTGTCTATTAGCAGATGACCTTGCTGAAGTAATTTTCCGAAGGCCTCGATTGCATGAATAGCTGCCAACATCTCTTTTTGATTGATGTGCAGATGCAATTCTCGGGGTGCCCATTGCCCTTGAATGCATCTGCCCTCCATGTGCACCCCCCATCCATGATCTGCGGCATCTGTTGTAATGGTTTGGCTTGCTTGAGGTTTGTTGAAAGACATGTCTTCGTTTAGCTGGCTTGCTTGTGCCCACCACAAAAATTCCTTTTGTAGACATGGAATGAGTGGAATAATTGCTTCTAAGTTGTGGCTGTGTTGAGACCATAAACTTTTTAGGTACCATTGTAGTTTTCTCATGTGTAGTCTTGCTAGTGGAATCAGAAGAATGCAAGATGCCATGAAACCCAGGGCCTGCAGGATTTTCCTTGCAGTCATCTGGGTGAGCTTTGCTAGGCTTTTGAAATAATCTGGTAATTGTTCTTGTTTTTCTTCTGTGAGGAAAGCCATTTGTGAGTTTGTGTCCAGTTTGGCTCCTAGAAAAATAATTTGTTGGGATGGCAGTAGTCTTGATTTTTGAATGTTGACTGTGTATCCCAAAGCCTGTAGTAAGTGAATGACATAGTCCAAGTTTCTTATCAAGGCTTGCTTGCTGTCCGCTTGTATAAGGCAGTTGTCCAGGTAAGGATATATTTGTATCCCCTGAAGTCTGCAATGTGCAATTACTGATGCCAGGCATTTCGTGAATACTCTGGGCGCAGTAGATAAGCCAAAAGGCAATGCTGAGAATTGATAATGCTCTGACCCTGCAAGAAATCTGAGGTATCTTCTGCAGCTGTGTCTGATTGGGACATGCAGGTATGCCTCCTTGAGGTCCAGAGTAACCAGCCAAGACCCCTTGCCCAGCATGGGAAGAAGTTGCTGTAACGTCAGCATTTTGAATTTTGGCACAATGAGAAAAGTGTTTAGAGCGGACAAGTCCAGTATAGGTCTCCATTGCTTTGCTTTTCTTGGAACAAGGAACAGTCTCGAGTAGAATCCCTGGCCTTGTTCCTGAGGAGGAACATTTTCTATTGCTTTGATTTGTAGCAGCTTTGAAACTTGTATGAGTGCCTCTGCCCTTTGATTTTGTGGTAGGTTTGGCATGCCTTGTCTTGTTGGTAAGGTATGGAAGTGGAACCTGTAACCTTTGTCTATTATGTCCAAAATCCATTTTTCCTTTGTAAAAACGTGCCAATTTTTTGAAAATAAAGATAATTTTCCAACTAAAGGTGCTTTTCTTTAAGCCTTGGTCGGCGGTGTCAAAGTCAAGTCATTGTGATTGTCCCTGTGGAGCAGTAGAAGTCCCTGCGCCACTTCTTTGATTAGTTGATTGTCATTGGCGGCCCCTGTAGGAGCTTCGGTATTGCCCTCTGCCTCGAGCACGCCTGTTTTTTCCCCTTTGGAACTTGTCAGTGTCTGCAAAGGACCAATTCTTCGAAGGCCAATTCCTACTGAACCTTGGTGGCTGAACCTGGAGGAAATCTTTGACTGTTTGTACTGATTTAGCCTTTTCCTCAATTGATTTCAACACACCTTGTGCATTAGCACCAAATAGCTTGTCTTTTTCCAGAGGTGCATCTAGAAGCTTTACTTTAACATGATCTGGCAATGTCTGTTCTTTCAACCAAGCATGTCTACGTATGACGGCCCCTGTCATAGCTGCCCTACATGAAGCTTCCAATGTATCATAACCACACTGAAGAAAATGATTGCTAACCTGCTGAGTATTATGAACCAAATCCTGCAAGGCCTTTCTATCTAAAGGCTCAGGAGAGGCTAACTTTTTCTGCAAATCATCCATCAAGAAATCCTGGTACTGAAACATATGAAAAAGACAGTTAAGTGCCCTCATGGCAAGGGTGGATGAGGTATAAACTTTTTTACCCCACCTCTCCAGGGACCTAGATTCCCTGTCTGCGGGCAAAGGATATTTGGCCGTGGAAGTGGCCACTCCTTTGGGCCCCTGAGAAATAGTTTCTAGATGAACAGAGTGGGCCTTAAAGAGATGTTTATGAGTTTCAGGAACCCTGTAATATCTGTCTGGCTTGACAGGAGTAGGAGGGAGAGAATCAGGAGAAGTACTGGAGTCTGAGAACACATCATCCAATACATCTAACACTGGGGGTATAGCTAAAGGCCTGTGCTGGGGTAACTTAAGGAAGGTCTGAAGCCTTTTCCAGGAGTCGGAGAAATCCTGGCCCTGCCACTGGAAATGCTCTCTCATGGAGTGGAGAATTTCCCCAAAAGAAATATCCTCAGGAGGAGAGGCAGAGGGAATGGATTCATCAGCATCAGAATCCTCGTAGGCCGGGAAGGATTCTTCCTGGGAATCTGAAAGGCCTGACTCACCAGAGGCTTCATCTGAGGAAAGGGTATCTGCCTGCTCAACCCTAGGCCTTTTGCCTGAAGGCGGCTGAGAACCTCTGTCTGGATGAGCCTGAGAGCCCCTGATTAAAGAAATTAGATCTGCAGCTAAAGTCATGATCTGTTTATCAGAAGTGGGACCCTGTGAAAAAGATTTAGGAGGGTGAGACTTAGCCTGGCTGGCAGCCTTAGCACGTGTGAAGGCCTTGATGGACAGAGAGACAGGAGGCCTAGCTGCCCCACGTGCTGGAGTAACTTTGTCCACCGGTATGGTGTCAGGCAAATCTTGGGCTTCGGTTTCAGGAGGAAAATCAACAACCGGCACCGGGGTAGCCTCCGGGACCGAAGTGTGCGGTAAAGCTGTGTCGTCGGCCTGGAGCGGTTGAATTACCGCCTCTGAAGAGACCGATGCACTCGCGGTAGGCTTTAGCGTGGTGTCAGTGGAAGTCATGGGTCGCGAATGTCGGTCCCGGTCCTTCCGTTTTTTGGAAATATGTGCTGTCGGTAGTTCCGACGGCATGATACAGGAGTAATTTTCCCCAAAAAAGTCTTCAGCAAATTCTGCCCGGCGCCTAAGTGTGCGCTTATTGAAGCAAGCACAGGCGCACAGGCCGAGACATCGTGGTCTGAGCCGAGGCAGGGAAGGCAGTAAGAATGGAAGTCCTTATGAGGTATTTGTTTACCACAAGACAAGCAATTATTAACTTTTGCAGTTTTATCTGACATCGGCTGAGGCAAGAAAAGGTTCCCCAACGGGGTACTTCGCTTTTTAATGACTTCGGATCTGAAAATACAGGAGCTGGCCGACCGGCACTTGCGAACTGCTTCTGCTTCGGGCACCACGCGGCAAGAAAGACTGAAGAAGATGGCGTCAGTTGATGCTTTTATACCCCAGCCGCTCTGACGTCGGGGAAGAGGCGACATCAGCCGACGCCGGACCCAGACTTTGGAATCTGGCCGACCGAAGGGCTGCCTGAGGCAGGACAACCCATATGTCAGGACTGCAGTTGCATTCTTGAAGGACATCCTTCTGCAGCGTTTGTCCATCTTGATGTGGTAACACACATCCTGAAGGTCTACTGCACACATCCAATCGTCCTGATGCAGAAAGGGCAGAATGGACTTTATGGTGACCATTTGGAACTTTGTTTTGGCAACCGATTTGTTTAGGGAAGTGAGATTCAGAACTGCTCTGAAGTCCCCTGTTTTCTCTGGCACCAAAAGAATCTGGAATAGATGCTCGATCTGAACTGGTTGTTGGGGATGGGTTGGATGACTCTTTTCTCCAGCAGCTTTGCGATTTCAAGAGTTGCTGCCTCCCTTTGACTGGGTGGCGCATCGAGGAGGTTTTGAGACAGTTTTGGGGATTTGAGGAACAAAATGGTGTAAACTCTGGATATTACCTTTATCACTCAACAATCGGCAGTGATAGATTCCCAAGATGTTGGGTGAAGGGACAGACATCCCACAACTGCCTCCAGAGTAGAGCAGTCAGGCAATCCTTCAGGTTTGCTGAAAGGGCTCGTCTAAGAACGTATCTTGAGAACCTTGATTTCGTGCCCCCCCCCCCCCCGCCATGGGAGAGGTGCCTGCCACTGGAATCATTTCCCCCTCTTCCTCAGGAGGAAATGTATCCCTGAGAGTCCTAGAAAGCTCCCAGAGACTTTCAAAACCATAACTTTTTACCTCCACACAGATTCCTGGAACAGGGCCTTTGTGGGGTAGAAAAGTGTATTCTGATGGCAGACAGGGTCTTTCCATCTTTTTTGCAATGGGAGAGTCTCTCTCTGACCATGGAACCAAAAAGAGATGATCCATCGAAGGGAAAGGACGCCAAAGGGTTCCGAGAATTCACAGAGTATCATCAAGGGGTTATGCCTAATGGCAATGCCCAAAAGGGTCGCCCTTGAGGTATCCTCTGCCACGTGTGAGAGTAATCTCATGGACGTGTTGTACATAGAATGAAGGGCGACCACTCTGGAGAAGATCTTCTTGTCCACTTCAGACATGGACTCAAATATTTCCTTAGAGAGGTCTCTGAAATCTGACCATGTGCGCCAAATAATTCAGCTCGCACGGCAAAAAGGTCGATGAACAGTAGATCTACTTGCCATATCTGTCCATTGCCCTAGACTCCCTGTCTGGAGTTTGAACCGAAGAGCTCTCCAGGGCCAGCTCTTTTCTTGTGGTAGCTGCCACCACCATCACATCAACCTGGACACCCCTAGTCCAATGGAGAACCCTCTCCACTACTTCAAAAGCAGAGGGCAAATGGGACTCCGAGGACAATTCCGTTGGGTCAGTAGTCATGCATGTCAAAGCCCTGCAAACTCCTGCTGCCAAAGGCAGACTAGAGCTGAAATATTGAGTGCTAAGGGGAAGGGACAGCTCTGAAAGCCTGGCAGCTGAAACCAACCCCTCGGACCAAACGCCAAAGCTATGCCTCAGAGTCAGTAGGGCCCAAATACACTGGCGCCAAACTACTCAAGGCGACATTCTGAGTCTAGGTACCTGTCGACACAGACTTCTCGAAACTCTGAATCCCTGGACCGGATAGCTCTGAAACTGAAAGGGAGATCGGAGAAGGAGAGATGGGCAAGAAAGCGGGCTGAGTGTCCATGGCTCCAGCTGAAGCCAGGGTCAGGCAAAACTCCCAAATTAATTTGCACCTTAAGAAATTTCCTCATCAGCCTATCCACCTCGAACTCAGATTCCAGGAGGACCTGGCAGAAGAGGCTGTCGACCCCGGCCAGGAGTGGTGCACGGGCAAAGCCAAAATAAGGGACTTGGGTAGAGGACCTGCTGGCTCTAGAGAGAAGCACGGGGATCGGAACCGAAGGCAGCAAGAGAGAGAGACACCCTACTTCTAAACTCTTCTAACCCTAACTACTTTTTGTTCTTGTTTTAAATTAACTAAAGAGCAGGAGACAGAAAATGAAGTAAAGAGAAAAAAAACTGAAGCACTCTATAAGGCAAGAAAATTTCTTTAGGCAAGACCTTAGGAGGGGAAAACAAATCTATCTTGGACAGAATGGGGCAATGACAATCACCTATGATTTGCAGGCAGACACCTTCTAAAGAAACTTGGTTATGAGATGCAGAAGGCTCCTTAATGAAATGCTGGGACTCAAAATGCCAAGTCCTGACATGCAGGAAAAAAGACCATAAATATGGGAAAACAGCAAATATTGAAAATCACATTTCTCCTTTAAACTTTTTTTTTTTTTTGCAGGGGGCAATCCCTTCACCCCTCCCAAACTTATATATACCAACTCCAGCATTGGCATACCTCTGAGGAAAAAGGAATATTCCACAAAATAGTGATATCTGACTTTGTACATGTAAGTCTGAATTTTGGGCAACTCAGTCTCCATATTACAGGACTTAGTCATGCACGTGTTGTTATTTTAAATGGTTACTCAGGCATACAAGGAAGCTGCTGTGGTGCAGCAGTAGCATTGTCGCCTCACAGCAAGAGGTTCTCCCATTCAATTCTCAGCTGGAGCGCCTTCTGTGTGGAGTCTGCATGTCCTCCCTGCGGTCGAGTAGCATTCGAAAGACATGCGTGAATGGGTGTGCCTTAGTTGAAGGTTGGGTGTCAAGCTGGCACCTCGGCACCGTAAAAATCTACTGCCAATCATTAGCAGACCGGAGTTCCACTGTTGCGACCCCTAACCGGGACAAGCTGAAAGAAAAACAACAACTCAGGCATACAAGGAAAAGCATGATGAAGACTGGGAAGCTACAGGCAGACAAACAGTATCCCTGGGTGACTGTCTCAGGAACCAAGGGCAAAGTAGCTTCTGCACTTGATGATGAAGGAAGAGGCAGACAAGTTGAAGGAAGTCAAATACCAAAGATTGCACAATTTTTGAGCTACAGTCTGGTTCAGGGACAAATTGTGAGGTCAAAAGATGGATCTCCCCACAATGTGAGCATTACTGCTACAAGGGGATCCGAATCTAAAGCCCACTGCCTCACTCTCGTGTCTTCTCAGTAAAGGGGGTAAAACACTTTGCCTCCCCCCCCTTTGTTTGTTGATGTACCATATCACTGACATGTTGTCTGACTGTACAAGTATCACTCATGGAGTTAAGAGGTTGGGAATCTCCTTCAGTGCAAGTACCACCACTCAGATCTCCACAATATTTTTTTTCTTTTCAGATCTCCAAAATACTGACATGAAAATTGGCCACTGACTCGTTCGAACCTTGGACCATCCTCCCCTCAAAATGACCCTCCTATCTCAGGTGATAAACATTCGTGATCATAACTGTTACTGTTTTTAGATTGGTGAAAGAAAAAAATAGAGACACTGGTAATCACTGGGAAGGCCATACACTAATCACTGGAAAGACTGAACATTGCTTCTTTGGATTAATGCTACTGCTTTACTCCTGGTGGAAGAAGGAGCAGAGGTGAACTAATTCCTGCTGGTCTCACATTGGGCAGTTTACAGGACTTCACTGAGTGGTCTGCTGCAGTTTTGTTGAGAGCCTCTTCAGTATCTTTGTGCAAACTGGCTTTCTGTTGTGCAAACTGGCTTTCTGTTGTGTTCATCTGTTATAGGCTCTACAGAGGGTGTCTACCAAGAAAAGATTACAGCAAGTGTACAGAACCCTTCAACATCTTGGTTAATTCTACTTCTTGGGAAGCAACTTGGGAATAGTGCTACTCCATGCTCCTGGTGAGATAAGCAACAAAGCATCAATACTTCTGAGCTGAACAACACTATCTTCAACACCTGAGTATCGTCAGCACCCTCCACTACTAAACTTTAATCATCATAGGTGTTTGCTCCCCTTCAGCCCACATTAATAAGCACCTAGAACAATGGATTTGCATTTTCCAACTCTGCAGGTAAGCTTGGTTGAAATGGGCATCCTGCTGCAATGTAGTAATTGTCTCATGTTTACTGACAACTACCTACTAAAATAAACGGACACAGTGTGTGAAAATGTAGTTAGTACAATATTACTTAAAGCAAAGCTTCTATAAATAGCAAAAATGTTGCAAATGGCAGCAACACACCATCCCTCTCAACTTCTTAGGACATAAATATGGAAAAAGCCAAAATAAAAATGAGGGAACAAAACTTCAACCATAGGGACAGACACTAAATTCTGCTCTTATAAACTTGATAGAGCACCATGTTTTGCATTAACATGTATTTTCAGTGAAGCTCAAATGGTTGTCATTATTTAATGACTTTAGTCCTCAATGATTTGCCAGAAAACCATAAATGTAATGAGGAACAGACCAAAATATGAGGCATAATTTTGGACAGTTGAGAGGCATGCACCACACCATACATATCACACACAATACAAGCCAAACATATACATAATCTGAGGCTATCAGAAGTAACCTACAGAAACCAAAAAATGCCTTCTAAATGAAATCTACAAACCAAGTACCCTCCTCCACCTTCCAAACTCAGCTCAAACAGCATCCACCAAGAAACCTGCATCTAAGACTCTCAGTGTCTCAACTCAAAAGTCCATAAGGCAAACCTCTACAAAATCCAACATCCTAGTCGCAAGTGACTCTATAGTGAGACACCAATGCACCACTCACCAGACTAGAGAGTGATTTACAGTTAAGTTGCTTATGGGGTATCAGGATTCACTGCATCATGCATGCATTCAAGTTCATAGTACACAGAGTAAACAACTTGAGACATACCTCCTTGGACTACCTGATGAGATATGATGAGCACTCGGAATGCGACTAGCACAGTATGAACTTAGACTTGAGAAGCAATTCACCATCACTGGGAATGTTACAATACAAATAAAACATCACTGACCAACAACTGGCTTAGCTTTTGATGTCATTCAAAGGAGGTCCAATATACATCAGTCTGGAAGGAGATAGTAGACAGTCCGAAGTGCTTCAAGAGGGATGGTCTGCAACTATCTCCCTAAGGCTTTCTTATAAAACCTTGTCCACCCACATAGTGCCTTTTATAGGCAATGTCAGTCTTCAAAAGCCTCCAACATAACAAAACTGAATCTAGATAACAAAAATGCATTGCTTTTCAGTACGAAGAGCCTCAACAAAAACTTTCTCTCCTAGAGGCACTGTTTACCTTAGAATGCATAGATACATTTGTGTCACAGAGACGTGGTTAAAGACCATTACGAGCACCCAATCAGTGCAGGGCTTGAACACCTAAGCACATGTTCAGGCCCACCACACTAGATGATGACACTAAAGGAGGGGGTATCTCTACATTTGTAAAAATCTCACCTCCAGACTTGTGAGACAGGACAACAACCTGAACTCTTCCATATCCTACAATTAATAACCCCCTATTCCTCACAGCTAACTATAGGACCCCCTTTTTGTCCCTACCTGACTATTACAGAGTCCATATGCATTAGACCATACACCACTCTTCTAGATTTCAACTACCCCTCCATCAAATGGAAGACTTGCACTTCCCATAACATATATGCCCAGAGATTTCTGGACTTTACAAATACAAAACCTCTGCATCAGACAGTTTGCACCCCAACTAAAGAAAGAAAATTCCTTGACTTGATACATACCAATATATGGGACAGCTCTGTTTCCAACCAGATGAACTTCCTCCCTAGACAAGTCTGACCATAAAATCAGTCATATTCATCATGACTGAAGATGGAAGCATCCTCAAATGGTATACCTTTATATGTTCAAAAGAACATTTCTGAATGCGCACATACGCAAATCTTTTAGCAGAATTCCATCACGTCGACTTCCTTAAACATCAAATTAATATTAGCTCTTGACATTTCCGATTGCTCCACCACTAAAACAAGTGTTACCATGGGGTCAAAAAGGGGGTGAGATTTTGGAATTCGGCGCTTCGGTTTTCTTGAGTTTGGACTTTCACGGTTTGCAGTATCGCTGCAGCAGTTTTGAAGATGTGGCAGTCGAACATATGAAGGTATATCCTTCAAATACCTCAGTATCTGAAGATTATGTGAGGGATAATCTATTAAAACCATGTGACGACCTGGATAAATTCAACACTCACCTCTTTTTTAATTTCTCCATATCTTTTGGGTTTCTAATACCATGAGGGGAATGGACCCAATATCCAAGTCAAAGTATGATTTAAGTTCATGAAATTAGTATTGTTTCGATCTTTGATGTCAGCCAAAAGTGCTCTTCACAGAACCAGCAAAGTGTCCAGTAATGACTCCTCCTGCAATTCGTACATAGTTACATGCATTGGTAACATATCTAAATACGACTGTAGATTCTTTTTTTTATAAGACTCGTTGCTCCTGCTACTATTGGAACTGTCTGGGTATCTTTCTTCTACATTGCTCTTGTTTCTTCCGCAAGATCCTATTTTATGACTCTCTCTCTCTCTCTCTCTTTCTCTATAGAAGACACTGCAGTCTCTGTGTGTGGCAATTTCAATGATCAATGCTACTTCTGTCTTCTTTTCATGGACCACTATATCCGGTTTTCTAATATCTATCTTTTGAACTGTTGGCAATGGATGATCTTGTGTGATGTAGGCCATCATTTTCTACAATGCTTTGTGGCTCATGTTTCCAGTGTTTTTCAGCCACTTCAATACCATAATGCTTGCACAATCCCCAGTACAACAGTCTTGCCACATTATTATGCCTTTCAGTATACAGACCTTCTGCCATTAGTATGTCACAACCAGCAACAAGGTGTGCAACCGTTTCCAACTCTGTTTTACAAAGCCTACATTTGTCCGTTTCTCCCACATATTCAATGGACTTTGTAAACCAATGTGTATATGTAGCCCACTATCTTGTGCCATCAATATTAACCTTTCACCTCTTGGTTTGAATTCGCCTCTCCTTAACCATTCCTACATTCGTTCTCGATCAACATGAGGTTCTTCCAGAAGTTTTCTATACTTGCAACTATATTTATACATTTTTCACATTTCTTGCCTTCTCATCAGGTACTTCACCTTATATTCTTTCTTTTGTTTTTTTGGCATATTCAGTTGCTGCCTGGTTTTTATCTATTTCTGGTTTGATTCCCATTCCTGCTTGACGCCGATATGCTTCTGCTAGACTAAGCAGGGAAATCACCTTATATTTATTCTCTTCATGCTTCAAAACTTTCACTACATTTGGGTCTTGTGAGGTCAGCCGATGTGTGCAGTCCCACGACTGCAGAGCTATACATGTAATCAATTTCAAGGAGGCCCATCCCTCCTTCACAACGGTGAATATATAACCTTACTATGCACTGATTTTTATAAATCATTTGGTAAGCATGAAGCATCCTTCCTGTTTTTCTATCTAATCTATCCAACTTGCTTTGGGGCCAGTCAATCACATCAAAAATTGTAAGTTAGGACAGGAAGGGCAAATTGCTTTATAGCTTGGATTTTGTTCCTAGATGTCAATCCTGTTTTTAGGATTAATTTAAATTTTCAAAAGTATTCCTTACTATGTTTTGTTCAAGTTTTATTATTGATCCTTCATCAATTCCCAAATATTTATACATTCCCTCTTGCTCAAGCTCTTTTATATCACATTCTTGTCCCAAACCGATATTTTCTTGGTATTGCAGTTTTCATGCTTTAAAGGTTGCCTCTGCACATTTATCAAGACCAAATGACACTCTCATTTCATCTGAAAACGTTTTGACAACTTGCAGTTGTGCTTTCAGTTACTCATCTGATTAGCTATACAGTTTTAAATCATCGACAAAGAGAAGATGAGAAGTCTTTACACTTCGTTGTTTTTTAGGAGCCAAATTACAGCCATGGCCTAAACTGTTAAGTAGACAGCTTAATGGGTTAAGGGCAAGACAGAATAACAGCGGTGACAAGAGAGTCACACTGGAATATCCCTCTTTGAATTTTTATTCCTGGAATAATAATTTGTCCTTTATCATGCCTTAATTGCAAAGTGGTCTGACACTCCTTCATGGTCACTGTAATGTAGTCGATCAGTGTAGGGTGTACCTTATACATTTTTAAGCACTCTTTTATCCATGAATGTGGGATACTATCAAATGTTTTTTTATAGTCAATTCATGCCATACTTAGATTCTTCCCCTTTTTACAGTTCTCCACCATGACTTTTTTAACAAGAGATGAACCTTTGTTCTATATGACTTTCTTTTATTGCCCTTTTGTTCTACTGCCATAATTGAATTTTCTTCCAAATGACTATAAACTCTGTCTGCATCAGTTCCAGTGTATAGTTTATACGTCGTCGGAAGGCAAGTTATTGGTCTACAGTTTTTAGGGTAGCTTGCAGGTTCACTCAAGTAGGAGCATTGTTTTTCTTGTTAGCTAGGATGGTGTCTGTTCAGGGTGCACATATAAATAATCCTTGTTCATGGCTAAATCTTTCTGCAAAGATTTTAATACTTTTAACCAGAAGTTAGGTACTGCAGCTGGGCATGGGGTTTTCCAATTAGAGGCCTTTTTTAACTTTGTTTCAAACTATCTGGCTGTTACTTCCTCCCATTTCATATCCTGTACCTTTAAACTTCTTATTCTTTCTTTTACTTCTATCCATTTAGCATATTTGTTATGTTCCACAGGATCTTCATAAATACTTCTCCAAAATGTATCTATTTCTTTTTTTGGTTGGTCTGCCAATTCCTTTTACCTTGTTTCCCAATTCTCTATAAAACTTTTGGGTTCATCAATACATTGCTTATATTGTACTTTTCCTTTATATTTATCTGCGTATCTTCCAAGTTTTTCCACCTGTGCTCCAATGTGATGACCCTATTGTGTATGCAAAATCCTTTACTTCCAAATTCTATGTGAATAGCTGCACAGTTGCATCTGCCTCCCTCCAAGGCGAACACAGTGCCAAATGTAAAAATAAAACTCTATGGTAGCACCCAAATATAAACAGGCACTGTAGTAGAAGACCAAAAAACCTCACTGCACACAATAATAAATGCAACGCTAAAGATGTAAAAAACACTCTTGGTAAAATTAGTAAGGAACCCCGGTGCCTGATCAAATCAACCAAACAGATATGTGGTAAAAAAAAAGGCCACAAAGGCAAAAAAATAACCATACAGCCTTTAAGTACGTTAGAAACTTCAGAAACCATGCTCAGCACTGCACAGTGCTAATGGAAAATTAGATCACGTACTTGCACCTTAAAAGCAGACAAAATCTACTAGCAGATCAATTTAGCTCCAACTTCATCGCACTTTACCAGATCACATACCTGCATGTATACCTCACCAAACCTCCCAAGTACAAGCTTACAAAGCAATTTCCAAGGCCAACAAAAGTTTCTATGGAGTCAAACCGAAGTGCAAGGCTCTAAATTGATGAAGATTTGTTCCTATTCAAAATCATTAAAAAGTACAGTTTTGTACCTACAAATGTAGATGTCCGATAGGTATGCATCTGCAGTCATCACATATGGGTTGTCCTGCCTCAGGCAGCCCCTCGGTCGGCCGGATTCCAAAGTCTGGGTCCGGCGTCGGCTGATGTTGCACTTTCCCCGACGTCAGAGCGCCTGGGGTATAAAAGCATCAGCCAACGCCATCTTCCTCAGTTTTTCTTGCCCCAGATGCCAGGTGCCCTCTAAGGAAGGCTACATTTGGAGAGATGCATTTAAAAATCCAAACATGCACAATAATATAAAAACAAATACACCATAATAGATCACCCCAGCTAGCTATAAGAGGGGTAAGTACCCAAGAAATACCACAGAGGGGAAGGAGGGAGGGTAAACCTGACTGCAGATGCATACCTATCGGACATCTACATTTATGGTAGGTACAAAACTGTACTATGTCCTTCAAGGATGCATCTGCAGTCATCACATATGGGTAGAATACCATAGCCAATCTGGGGGTGGAGGAACTATGTAAAGGAAGGTGTAGCTAAAATGCCCTGCAGGACTGCCGTAGCAAAGCCTGCTCTGGATCTGGAATATAAAGGTAAATTTTAATGCTTGGCAAATGTATGCACGGAGCTCCATGTAGCAGCTTCTAAAATGTCCTTGGTAGCCACCCCTCTTAAGAAGGCTGTGGAGGTGGCTGTGGCTCTCGTGGAATGAGGTCTAATGTTAGCTGGCACAGTTTTTCCATGAAAGGAGTAACAAAAACGGATGCAATTCCCTATCCATTTTGAAATTGTCTGTTTGGAAATTGCTTTTCCTTGTGTACCAGCAGCATATGCTACCAACAGCTGGTCTGTTTTTCTGTAACCTTTAGTTCTGCCCAAGTAGTAGCGCAACTGTCTGTGTATGTCCAGGGTGTGCAGAAGTTTCTCCCCTTTGTTTTGTGGATTTGGAAAGAAGGTAGGCAAGTGAGTAGCTTGATTTAATGATACCCTGGACACCACCTTTGGCATAAATGTAGGATTGGTTCTCAATGAAACTCTGTCCTGATGAAAAATAAGAAATGGCTGTACTGCCATAAGGGCCTGTAACTCAGATACTCTTCTTGCTGAGGTTATGGCCAGAAGGAAAGCAGTCTTCCAAGACCGGAACTGTAGTTCTGCAGATGCTGCTGGTTCAAAGGGAGGCAGTGTTAGTTTTTCCAACACGAAGTTAAGGTCCCAAGTAGGTAGAGGTGGTTTCCTTGTAGGATTGATGTTTTTGATTCCTCTTAGAAACTGTCTTAGGAGAGGATGAGAGAAGACAGGTGGATCAGTATTGTATTCTGCTGAAATTGCTGAAGCATGAATTTTAATGGAAGAGTAAGACAGACCATTGTGGAACATTTCTGCCAAGTATTTCAGGATATGTGCCATGTTCATCACTGTCGCCTCTAGGCCCTTTGTGGTGTTCCAAATGTGAAATCTTTTCCATTTTGCTGAATATGCCTTTCTTGTGGAAGACCGGCGAGCTTCCATAATAATATCTTTCACTCTCTGGATTAGCTTGTCCTGAGGAGGAGTCAAGGTATTTTCCAGGCTGTTAGTTGCAAGGTTTTCAGGATGGAATGCAGAGTTTTGTAATTGTGCTGTGTCAGTAGAAGTGGCCATAGAGGAAGAGGCCATGGTTTCTTGCTTGACAGGCTCTTTAACAGTGGGTACCAGTGCTGTCTTGGCCAGTCCGGAGCTATCAGAATCACTTTTGGCTACTCTGTCCTGATCTTCAGTAAAACCTTGGCCGTTAATGGGAGAGGTGGAAATGCATACACTGTTAGAGTTCTCCACCTGAAAGAGAGGGCGTCCACTTTCCATGCTTGTGGGTGGTATGTCCTTGAGCAGAATTTCTTCAGTTGATGATTGTGGGGGGAGGCAAAAAGATCCAAGTCCGGCCTCCCCCATGATTGTGTTATCTGTAGAAAGATGTCTGGATGCAGCATCCATTTGTGTGTATCCATGATATTTCTGCTTAAGCTGTCCGCTAGTATATTGTCTTTCCCTGGCACAAACTGGGATTGTAGCTGTATGTTGAGTTTCAAGGAAAGTTCCCATAGATTCATCGCCAGCCTGCAAAGAGGATAGGAATGGGTGCCTCCTTGCTTGTTTATGTACCACATAACCGTGGTGTTGTCTGACCTTATTAGCAGATGGCCGTGATGCAGAAAGGGTTTGAAGGCTTCGACTGCATGTATCACTGCCAACAATTCCTTTTGGTTTATGTGCATGCGTATCTCTTTTTGTGACCATAGACCTTGAATGCATCTGCCCTCCATGTGCGCTCCCCATCCGTGGTCTGAAGCGTCTGTTGTAATGGTTTGGCTGGCTATTGGTTTGCTGAAAGGCAGACCCCTGTTTGACTGGCTTGCTTGAGCCCACCACAGAAATTCCTTTTGAAGGCATGAGTGGTATCAAAGTTTCCAGGCTGTGACTGTGCTGAGTCCATAAACTCCTTAGGTACCATTGTAGTTTCCTCATATGTAGTCTTGCTTGCGGAATCAGAAGGATGCAAGAAGCCATGTAACCCAGGGCCTGCAGGATTTTCCTTGCGGTCAGCTGGGTTTGTCTTGTCAGTTTTTTTAAGTAATCTGGTAGTTGATTTTGTTTTTCTTCTGTGAGGAAGACCATTTGGGTGGTTGTATCTAGATCTGCACCCAGAAAGGTTATTCTTTGGGATGGAACAAGTCTTGATTTGTGAAAGTTGACTGTATATCCCAAGGCCTGAAGTAGGTGGATGGCATAATTTAAGTGTTTTACCAAAGTTTGTTGGCTGTCCGCTTATATAAGGCAGTCGTCCAGATATGGGTATATTTGAATCCCCTGAAGTCTGCAGTGTGCAATTACTGATGCCAGGCATTTCGTGAATACTCTGGGCGCAGTAGATAAGCCAAAGGGCAATGCTGAGAATTGATAATGCTCTGACCCTGCAAGAAATCTGAGGTGTCTTCTGCAACTTTGTCTGATAGGGACATGCAGGTATGCCTCCTTGAGGTCTAGAGTTACCAGCCAAGACCCCTTGCCTAGCATGGGAAGGAGCTGCTGTAGAGTCAGCATTTTGAACTTTGGCACAATGAGATAAGTATTCAGTGCGGACAAGTCGAGAATAGGCCTCCATTGTTTTTCTTTTCTTGGAACAAGGAATAGTCTGGAATAAGATCCTTGGCCTTGTTCTGAAAGATGAACCTTTTCTATAGCTTTCATTTGCATTACGCGGGAAATTTGTTTCAAAGCCTCTGCCCTTTGATTCGGTGGCAGGTCTGGCATGCCCTTTCTTTTTGGTTGTGTGGAAATGAAACCTGTATCCTTTGTCTATTATTTGTAGTGTCCATTTGTCCCTTGTAGTACTGTGCCAATTTTCTGAGAATAAAGAAAGCTTTCCGCCCAAAGGTGCTTCCAATTGAGCCCTGGTTGGCGGTGTCAAAGTAAAGTCATTGAGCCTGTCCTTGTGCAGCAGTTGAAGGTCCTGCATTACCTCTGTGGTTGGGAGGCTGCCACTGACGTCCTTGCCTCTCTGAAACCTCTCTGTGTCTGGAAAGGACCAATTCTTGGAAGGCCAATTCCTGCTGAATCTTGGTGGCTGTACTTGGAGAAAATCTTTGACTGTTTGTACGGATTTTGCCTTTTCTTCAAATTTCTTTAAGACCTCCTGAGCCGTGGAGGCAAATAACTTTTGCTTTTCCAGAGGAGCATCCAGCAGCTTTGCTTTAACATGGTCTGGCAGAGATTGTTCCATCAGCCAAGCATGCCTACGTATGACTGCGCCAGTCATAGCTGACCTACATGAAGCTTCCAATGCATCATAACCACATTGCAAGAAATGGTTGCTAACCTGTTGTGAGTTATGTACCAGATCCTGAAGTGACTTGCGGTCTAGGGAGTCAGGTGAAGACAGTTTTTTATGCAATTCATCTAACAAATACTCTTGGTACTGTATCATATGAAACTGACAATTTAAAGCCCTCATAGAAAGAGTAGCAGAAGTATACACTTTTTTACCCCATCTCTCTAAAGCTCTGGACTCCCTTTCAGAGGGGAGAGGATTTTTAGCAGTGGCACCTGCAACCCCTTTAAGGCCCTGGGAAATAGTTTCTGGATCAGCAGAGTGGGCCTTGTAAAGGTAAAGATGTGAGTCCAGGACACTGTAGTACCCATCGGGTTTGGCAGGAGCCGGAGGGAGAGAATCAGGGGTTGTGCTAGAGTCAGAGTACACATCATCAATGACATTCAAAACAGGAGGAATAGCTAAAGGTCTATGCTGAGGCAAATGCAAAAAGGTCCTTAATCTTTTCCTGGAATCAGAGAATTCCTGGCCCTGCCATTGGAAATGCTCTCTCATGGTGTGTAGTGTCTCCCCAAAGGAAAACTCTTCAGGAGGGGAGGCCGAGGGAATAGATTCCTCTGCATCAGAATCCTCGTAGGCCGAAAAAGCCTCCTCCTGGTGGTCCGAGAGAGTAGAGCCATCAGAGGCCTCATCTGAGGAGTGGGGATCAGAGGGCTCAACCCTGGGCCTTTTGTCTGGAGGGGGTTGAGAGCCCCTAATTAAGGAGATCAGATCCTCTGCTAAGCTTAGAAAATGTGAACCAGTAGAGGGTCCCTGAGGGATAACCTTGGGAGGCAAAGCTTTTGAGAGTTTAGCAGCTTTAGCCCTGGAGAAAGCCTTAACGGACATGGATGCAGGAGGCCTGGCTGCACCACGTGCTGGTGTAGATTTGTCTAAAGGAATGGTGTCGGAAGGTTCCAGGACACCCGTTTCTGTTGGAAATTCAATAAGCGACTCAGCCGGGGCCTCCGGGACCGAGGTAGTTGGTTGAGCGGTTTCAGTAATTGGAAGTACCAAGGACTCTGTTTCAGTCAAGACCGAGACACTCGCGGTAGGCCTGGCCATGGTTTCAGCCGAAACCGCGGCCCGTGTGTGTCAATCCTTGTCCTTCCGTTTCTTAACTAAATGAGAAGTCGGAGTCTCCGACGGCATCTTATATGAAAAACTAGCCCTAAAAAATTCCTCTGCAAACTCCGCCCGACGTCTAAGAGTTTGTCGGTTGAAGGAAGCACAGGCTGAACAGGCCGAGACGTCGTGGTCTGGGCCTAGGCAGGGTAGGCAGTAAGAGTGGAAATCCTTATGAGGTATTTGTTTCCCATAAGTTAAACAATTATTAACTTTATCTGACATCGGCTGAGGCAAGAAAGAGTCCCCAACGGGGTACTTAGCTTTTTGAAGTCTTCAGTAGCTGAATTACAGGAGCTGGCCGACCGGCACTTGCGACCTGCTTCGGGCACCACGCGGCAGGAAAGACTGGGGAAGATGGCGTCGGCTGATACTTTTATACCCCAGGCGCTCTGACGTCGGGGAAAGTGCGACATCAGCTGACGCCGGACCCAGTCTTTGGAATCCGGCCGACTGAAGGGCTGCCTGAGGCAGGACAACCCATATGTGATGACTGCAGATGCATCCTTGAAGGACATCTTCTGAGACGTCTTTGTGATTCTGATGTGGAAGTAGTCTTGGAGGTCTATGGTGCACATCTAGTCCATGGGCCCTGAGACCGGGCAAAATTACTGATACAGGTGTCCATTCTGAATGGAATCTTTACAACAGGCTTAGGATGCTGAGATCAGGAAATGGCCCAAGGTCCTGCTTTTTCTTTATAACAAAAAAAAAACCTTGAGCAAATATCTGACCTTCTTTGGTCAGGTAAGACTTCCTGGATGGCTCATTTCTGAAGGAGAAAAACCTCCTACAGAGTCAGTGACATCTGTTGGGGTGAGGCATCAGGTATTCTTGGCTTCTCTGGAAACAGTTTCTGGGGAAAGGATATGAAATAGCCTCTAGTTATATCCGCTCTTAGCCACAAGTCCTGTGCGATAGCCATCCAAGAAGAAAGGTGATGAGACAGTCACTCTCCCCCACTGCCTCCAGAGAGGGACAGTCGGGCAAGGCCTCAGGGGTATTTGGCTTTTCCTGAAAGGACTCCCTGTACCTCTGATTCTGCACACCTCTTCAACCTCGTGGTCAGTGTGTGCTGAAGGGACCATCTCAACCATGGCTGCCCCTATCCAAGGAGGAGGGAAAGGGTTAGCACTTGAATGCTTTAAACCACAGAAATTTGGAACTATTCAGAGTCCTGTTAAAGGATCTTTGAAGGTTCTCAAACCTGAGTCATGACTGACAGCATTTCCCCACCCTGCTCACACCTTGTTAGCTTCATTTTTATAATTGGTTTAAAAAGGGAAGATCCATCAAAGAGTCCGCAAAAATCACACAGAGTCAGGCATGGCTTTTTACTGTCACGCCAATGCCTGCTGCCGTAGCTGCTACATCGGCTATGTTGCAGTACAGTCACATGAAAAGATTTGTGATGTTGAACATGGTGTTCAAGTTGGTCTGCAGCTGTCTGGCAGCCTCCCGAGTCAAGGGCTGTACTAAAGTAAACCTAGCCTGCTTTGCTAGGTCATTCTGGAGACTGTTCATATGGGTTAACTAATTTAACACTTTCAGGGCTAATGTGCCAGAGGCATAAATGTGCTTTCCTATCTAATCATCCTAGATTCTTTATTAGTGAGATGGATAGTGGAAGATTTGTCCATAAGCTCCCTTTTAGTAGATGCAGCAAAGGAAACTGAATCCATCACAAGAGCTTTGGACCAGTAATGTCTATCCTTGGGTGGACACAGCACTTAGGCTTCCTGGGGATAGCCTCTGCAGTGCCAGATTCCTACCATATCCTCTTGGAAACCAAATCTTTAAGATGGTCTGCAATACAGGTCATCCAAGAGGTAGAAAAGGCACAACAGTATACCATCATGACATCCCCTCTGCTTCAACAATTCAAGGACTTCATCAAACGTGACATCTTCTTGAGAGCAACAGTGGGAACTTTCATCCAGGTCTGCGTCGGATGTTATTGACTCTGACAAGGAGTTTACACATTTCCGTTTACATGTTGTCTTACTCAGAATTTGACGGAGTCTACATGTTTCCTTAAACGTGTTTTCTTCCTCATAATTTCGAGCTGTGACTGGTCAGAGTCTATGGAAGAGCTGGCTCGTAATGCCTGTGTATTTCCAAAGGATATGGCCTTGGTCTGTCCCTGCGAACCTTGATGAATGGGAGCAAGAGCTGACTGACACCTAGGGGTGGAGCCGGAATCAATGGCAGTCCTGATGCTCACCGAGGAGGAGAGGAATCAAACATCCTATTCCATGGCCTTGAATGCAGAACCAGAATCATTTTGCATCAAAGGCCCAATCACTGGAACAGACTCCCCCTACTGCTGCGGCAGAGATGGGTGGTGCTGCCATTGACTGGAGCCCTGAAACAGAGAAAGCTGATAGCATCGAGGGAGAGCTTGGTACCCCAGACTCAAACAAGGAGGACGCTGACAATGAAAATTGCTACTAGTGAGTTGAAGCTGTCGACAGTACGCAGGACTTGAGGATGAAGTGTTCAGGTCAGAGACTCGTTTGACACAAAATGATCTGGCTTTGAGTGAGCTGGATTTGAAACTGTTGGCAACAAAACAGGGATAGCTGGTGCCAAAGAAACAGGATCCATGTAGAACACCCGCTGTCATGCCACCAGTGCAGAGAATGGCATGAGAAAGGAGCTAACTAGTGGTGAGGGGGGCCTAACCACTATCCTGGTACCAGAGGGGGATGGGATTATGCCTAGCTCCATCTGAGTCTTAAGAAAAGGTCTCAAAGGTTATCTAATGTGCTTCTGAAGTATTTATTTATTTACATTTGTTTACCGGGAAATTCCGACTGGACGCAGGTCCTTTTTCAGAAGATACCCAGAGAGAAAAGCTCCACATTATGTACATGATAAATAGAGATACAAAGTTGCAGCAATAGTAAACAACATTACAGGTTCTTGGCTTTAATACAATAACAAGATATTGATTATCAACAGTATATACAGTAAATGTTGCAAGTTAAGATAGTTTCTTGTCATTTATAATATTAGTAACAAAGTTATCAGACAAAATTTTAATGTATGTAAAGGCAACTAGCTAATTCTGACTGTGGTTAGTAGTGGTGGTAGTATAGTTGGGTTAAGAGTCTAGGTGGGAGTGTTAGTCTGGATTAGAACAAGGACAAAGCCAATGCAAATTTAAGTGGAATTTGAGCACAGTCTTGAAAAGGCTGCTGGAAGGTAGAGTAGTCATAGAGGGTGGAAGATTGTTCCAAAGTTTAGATACGGTACATGAAAACATGGCTTCTCCTGCTGAGTTTTTGGGTTTGATAACAGTGAGTTGATTTTTGTCACTTGATCTTAGGGGCCTAGTGGAGTGATAGGGTTGGAGAAGGTTTGAAGGGAAGGGATGTTAAGGGTGTGGTTAATAAGTTTATGAGCAAGGGTGAGTTGATTAGAGTGAAGGAGAGGTAGTACTTTGGAACAATCACAGACGTCAGTGTATGTAGGAGGAGGCAATGAAGTAAGGAAATGATAGAATTCCCTATCAGAGGTGTATCAACTCAGATTTGACAGGAGATTTGTCCCCAATTACAATTATTTCTACCTGAGAAGATTTGAGCTTTGGTGCTTAAGAAGAGGGCTCCCTCTTCTTATTACATTGGGAAGAAGTGAGGGCCTGGACCCATTTCTGCGCATCCTGCACTCCCTTGTCCTTATCTTTTTTTTCTTTTCTTGCTTCTCTAGTTAATCAGCAGGAAGAAGGGTTTTTGATAATAAGTCTGGATCTCCTGTACACTAGGGAGCAGGGTCCAAACCCTTACAGATTGAACTTTCTGTGTTAAGCTGTTCAGAGGGAAGTTTGTGTCTACATTTAATATACTTTTTTACCCATCATAAGTTACTATAACTAGTATTAACAGCAGCAACAACCACAAAGTTTGTGATGTGCGGTAGGTCCATCAGTATTGGGTCAGATGACGCCTTGTATCCCTGACACAGGTCACGTCTTTGTAGTCTGTAGAATAAAGAGTACAGTGACAGGGCTTTGAGTTGGTCCATGTAGAGCATACTATTTATGCTTTGTATCCTTTCAATAAGGTTTATCTGTGGGCAATCCAGTTGTTGCACCTGTCTGGACAGATATGTGCTAAAGGGCACATTACACATTAAAACTAGCTTAATGAGGGCTGAGTCAAAGGGGAAAATGACGTCTTTAGATCTAGATGCAATCCCTTTGTTTCTAAGCTTACTGATATGTTCCATGATGAGTCTTTTCATGGCTTTGCATACAAGGCTGGTCAGACTTAACTGTCTGTAAAGTTTGAGCTAAATTTACTGGCTAGTATGCTCCCTGCATCTTCATCCTCAGTGTAGGTAATATCATTCACAATCAGCTAAGCACACTGCTGCACTGTGTTTCTGAGACTGCAAACAATTAAAAAAAACCTTGAGATTGTTTTTTTTTTTTTTTTTTTTTGCTTGGGTGGTTATTTTAGAGTCAAATTTGGCTTCAGTGGATTTTACTGAGTTTCTGAGTTGCTTATTTCAACGATTAGGACTTTATCATTCTGGAAACTACTCTTACTTTTGGTCAAAATTCTCTTCCTTTTATTGTAAAGCTTGTTGATATTATAGTTCCACCATGGGGAATTATTTCTGGAATTTGCCCTGCACTTGTTTCTACAGGGTACAGTTGCATCTATGCAGTTGTTTACATGCTGTTATAGTGTGGTGGCGTATGTTTCTGCATATTCAGAGGGTTAACTGCTTTGGTACAGACTTGAAGCTTCCCAATATATTGTTTAGGAGTAGGTGTGTCTTAGAGAAATTTCTAGAGCTACATGGGTGGTGGGGGGGGTCTCTGGTTTCAATTTTACTTTGAAGAAGTCAGCCAGGGATAATGAACACATGCAAAGGATGGTGCCACATGACCGCCATATTAGTAAAGACAAGATCCAAGATGTTGTTACCCCTAATTGGTACTCTGCTTGTTCCAGGTAGTTTGTATTGACATAGTCCTGGAATTTCTGTGCTTGTGCACTATTTCTGGCATAGGTTTCCCAGTTTATACTTGGGCAGTTTAGATCAGCAAGAAAAATGATATTGGGTTTACTACTTTTAATATGGCCGGTCAACAACATACCCATTTGCTGCAATATGATTGCATTTTTTTTTTTTTAAATAACAGAAATCTATGTCAACATACAGTTTAGAAAACACTCTCCCAAAAACATATGGGGGCAAAATTTCTTTTAGGCTGCCACTTCATTGGATGATTCAGATAAACCGGACTTAAATTTTATTGGTTTCTGTATCTATTTAATGTAAAATGTTTTGTAGTGGCTGACTGGACACATTATAAACTTACTGTTTACTTAAGAACTGTACAAATATGCAGTTATTAGTAAGGGATTTTTTGCTTGAATATTTTCCATAAAGAAACAGCCGATTCTCACAGTTTCTGTTTACAACTTAAAAATTCTAAGTAATTAATATAGAACACAATCAGGACAAAAACTATGAGAGTCTGCACTGTTAAGCAGCTAGTGCAGAGGATTAAAGCTATGAACTGTTAAACTGCTTCTTTTAGTCTAGGGTTTGATTCTTTCAGCCTCCGCTTGCCTAGTGGATCACTTAACCCGACAGTGGTCTGGGGTAATTGGACCAGGCTACTCAATGGTCTGTTGGACAGCACGCCTAGTAAATTTCTATGAATCTGATTTACAGGTCCAATTATAACAGCTATTGATTTATTCTTCCCTTGATGTACTGTATTCCAAAGCCTTTAATTTTATAACACTACAACACAAACTCGCATAAAAGCATTTCACATGTTCAAATGATGACAACTCAATACAAAGAAAGCGGTACTTGTTTAAAGACAGAACTTTCCTCACGGATTAGGGCATGAAAGCTGAATTTTAACTCTAAATCCCTACTATGGGGAAAAATTATCATTGAGTATACTATTCGGCACCACAGGACCCGGAAGCAGGTACACACAGGCTTTCAAAATAAGCAGTAGAAGAAATCAATCAGCTGCTAGGTCTCCAATAAGATCCTTTAATATGACAAGGCAAAGTTAAAATCACAGTCTCTTCCAAGCGCTTTCACTCGACCACTTGCAAGCTTTTTCAAGGCAAAAAACATGAACTGGAAGTTCATTCACATTAAATACTTCCACGGTCATCACATGACTTCCTGTGGATCTTTCCCAAAAGGAAAATCACCATATAAGGCAAATTCTAAAATACATTCTTATTGTCATTAAAAAATGATTCATTTTGTAAAAATGTCTTGGCAACTGAATAATCATGTTAAACATAACATTAAATCAAAATGTTACAATGTACCAAGAAAATTCTGCAGAGTGTTTTTGTAATCACAAATAAATGCAGTAACCCCCTTTTGAACATCGGGGGTAAAATCAAGATTCCAAATTAAAATCTAGGGCTACTTAGTAGCATTATAAAAACATTTCTTTTTTAAGTTTCAAATGGGTAACTTAACCTTCAATGTGTCTTATTCTAAAATCTTATGAATGCAAAAGTGAATAAAAAAATAAAATAAAACAATAAAATAAAAAAATATAGTGTAGTAATATAACAGATGTCATGTTATGCTGAATTGTATTATAAACGGGCTTGCCTCAATTTCAGAACACTAATAATGCTAAGAGTGTCGTTCAGACCTGGGTGTCTAGTAGCGTCTAAGCGGAGCTGCCAAAATAGCTCACGGTATTCTAAATTGGACTCCCAACTACCCCCTCTTATATCTGGTTGTACCTGTTCCAACACCATAAACTTTATTTCCATGTCCTTACATGTCAAAGAGTGTTTGTAGAGGGCATTACTTTCCTTCCTTGCACTGATGTCATTGAAGTGTTCATAAACTCTTCTCCTAAACACCCTTTCAGTTTTCCCAATGTAAAAACCATGGCAGGTAACACAGCATCCAAGGTAGACTACCCACTTAGATCCACAGTTAAAATGTTTGTTGGAGTGGAACCTGAATCTTCTTGAGGGGAGGTAGTAGGACTCCTAATTCAGCATAGCATGGCATTGCTTACACATCCCACAGGGATAAGTGCCTGGTTTCTTTCTATTCTGATTGTGTGGATCCTCCAACCTAATTTCTAACAGTTCTTTCAAATTCTTGCCCCTTTTCCTGACAAAAGAGGGAAAGCTGGGCATAGAATTCTTCAGATCTTCCTGTAGTCTGAGAATGGGCCAATATTTCTTGATAGTCTTCTCAATCTGATCTGAGTTGTTGGAATAGGTGTGTATAAAGCTATTTTTAGACTTTGAAGTGTCTTTTGAAGGGTTTGTGGAGATATCGTTGACCCCCACCCCCAATAAAGGGGGATACTTATTTGATCTCTTCTCAGAAATTTCTACAACCAGTGCTTCTACCAAAGCTTCCGGATATTGTTTTTCCTTAAAAAATCCCCTTAAAATAGAAACTTCCTCTTTGAAAAGTTTGTCAGTGCTGGACATTCGTGAAGCTCTAATGAGTTGACCTTTTACTATCGCCTATTTTTGATATAAGGGATGTCCACTGTGGTAATTTAAGTATGCGTTCGAAAAAGTGCTTTTCCTGTAAATTTTGGACTGAAAGTACATGTTCGGATAGTCCTTAAAGTACAGTTTTGTACCTACCATAAATGTAGATGTTCGAGGATCCACATTGCTGCAGTCCTAACTATTGGGTAGTCCGCTGTCCAGTCGGCCCGAATACCAGAGTATATGGCTGACGTCGGTCAGGGCGCATTAGACTGACGTCAGTACGTCAGGGTACTAATGCGCATGACCGACGTCATATCCTCAGTCTTTTCTTGCCCCAGATGTCAGAAGACCCTAAAAAGACAAGGCCCAATATACCTGCACCAGAAATATGTACAATATATACAAAAATATATACAAAAATATCAGCATATAACCTCACCTACACAACCACCCCTAAACACAGAGGGAAGGAGGGAGGGTAAATTGGACTGCAGCAATGTGGATCCTCGAACATCTACATTTATGGTAGGTACAAAACTGTACTATGTTCTTCGCTCCACATTGCTGCAGTCCTAACTATTGGGTAGAATCCCAAAGCAGAGGTAAGGGAGGCTGGCAAATCATAAAGAAGCAGGAGCTGACAACATGCCTTGCAAAATAGCTGTGGCAAAACCAGCCCTAGACTTAGAGTAGAGAGGAAGGTGATAATGCTTAGAGAAAGTATGCACTGAACTCCAAGTAGCTGCCTCCAAAATATCCTTAGTTGCCACCCCTTAGAAATGCTGTTGAAGTGGCAGTAGCCCTAGTGGAATGAGGCCTAATCCCAGCTGGAATCTCCTTGCCATGATGGGAATAACAAAATGCAATGCAAAACCCAATCCACCTAGAAATAGTTTGTTTTGACACAGGCTTGCCCTGCGAACTCAAAGCAAAAGAAACAAACAACTGCTGAGACTGCCTAAAATCCTTAGTCCTGCTTAAATAATAACGCAATTGCCTATGTACATCTAAAGTGTGCAAAATCTTTTCCCCTTTATTTTGGGGGTCTGCATAAAAGTAGGCAAATGAATAGTTTGGTTTAAAGCCACACTAGAAACCACCTTAGGCATAAAGGAAGGATTAGTACGTAATGATACCCTATCCTTATGGAAAATCAAAAAGGGCTCTACTGCCATAAGGGCCTGCAACTCAGTCACCCTTCTTGCAGTAGTAATAGCCAACAAAAAGCAGTCTTCCATGACAAGTATTTCAATTCAGCAGTAGCCGCAGGCTCAAAAGGTTGTAGAGTAAGTTTTTCCAACACAAAATTGAGATCCCAAGCAGGAGTAGGAGCTCTACGTGGGGGTCTTATATTCTTTGCCCCTCTAAGAAACTGCTTGAACAAAGGATGCGAAAACAATGGTGGGTCACAATCATAGTGAGCTGAAATTGCTGCAGCATGAATCTTAATGGAAGAGAAGGACAAACCTTTGTCCAATAACTCAGTAAGATATTGAAGAGCCACATTCAAATTAGGCTCAGAAATCTCCAAATTCTTTGCTGTACTCCAAATTAAAAACCTCTTCCATTTTTCTGCGTACACTTTCCTTGTACTAGGTCTTCTAGCTTCCATAATCACATTTAAAACTTGTTGAGGAAGTTGAGACCTGCTGTGTTTCAGCACAGAATATGCCAGGCTGTTAGATGAAGTGAGTGAAGCTTGACATTGAGCAGATGACCGTCCTTCTGAGATAACAGATGTGGAATCAAAGGTAAAGGCCATGGAGGCTTCCTTACCAGACTCCTTAGTAGTGGGTACCAGTGTTGCCGAGGCCAATCTGGAGCTATTAAAATCATCCTTGGCTTGTCTTGTCTGACCTTTAAGAGCACCTTTGGAAGAAGAGGCAGAGGTGGAAAGGCATACACATGAAGATTTCTCCAACTGAAAGAAAGAGCATCCACTCTCCAAGCTGTGTGATGAAACCCCTTTGTGCAAAACTTTGGCAGCTGGTGGTTTAGTGGAGAAGCGAACAGATCTATGTCTGGAGTTCCCCATGACACTGTCAATTTCTGAAATACATGAAGATCCAGTTTCCACTCGTGGGGATCCATGATTTGTCTGCTTAACACATCTGCTAAGGAGTTCTGTGCTCCCGGCAGAAACCTTGCCTGAAGAGTTAGTTGCAAGCTGAGCGCAGTCTCCCATAAAATCATTGCTTGCCTGCATAGAGGATAAGAATGTGTTCCCCTTGTTTGTTGATGTACCACATGACAGTTGTGTTGTCTGTTAGAATCAACACCTGCCCTGGAAGAAGTAACTCCTTGAAAGCCATTAATGCAAACTGGACTGCTAACATCTCCTTCATGTTGATATGTAGATGCTGTAGTCTGGCAGGCCACTTGTCTTGTATCCACTTTCCATTTAGATGAGCTCCCCAAGCAATGTCCGAGGCATCTGTCGTTAAAATCTGACTCGCCTCTGGCCGGGTCACAGAGAGTCCCTTGTTTAGGTGACATTCCTGAGCCCACCACAAAAATTCTTTTGAAGGCAAGGTATTATTTGAATGACAGTGTCCAAATCCTGGCAGTGCTGTGTCCATACATTTTTGAGATACCATTGCAGCTTCCTCATATGCAGTTTGGCATTGGGAAGCACCAGAATACAAGATGCCATGAACCCTAATGCTTGAAGGACTGTCCTTGCAGTCAGCACGGACTGATGAGATAGTTGATGGAAGTAAAGGGATAGACTCTTTTGTTTGTCCGGGGTTAAAAGGCCATCTGGGCTGCTGTATTCAGTCTCACACCCAGAAAGCACATGTCTTGAGAGGGTACTAGACTGGACTTTATTTCGCTCACAGAATACCCTAGGCATCTTAGCACTGCTATAACATATTCCAGATGCTGTAGAAGGTCTTCCTTTTCTTGAGCCAGAATCAGGCAGTCGTCCAAGTAAGGATAGATTTGAATTCCTTTTAGCCTGAAGTAAGCTATCACTGGAGCCAGAACCTTTGTGAATACTCTGGCAGTAGATAAGCCAAAGGGCAATGCAGAGAACTGATAATGAGAATTTCCAGCTCGAAAACGCAGATACTTCCTGCAACTTAGTCTTATAGGCACATGAAGGTAAGCTTCCTTGAGATCTAAAGTTACCATCCAGTGATCTTTGCCCAGCAGAGGTAAAAGCTGTTGTAACGTCAACATCTTGAACTTTGGAATGTCCAGATAAGTGTTGAGGATAGATAAATCCAAAATTGGTCTCCACGTGTTCCCCTTCTTTGGTACTAGGAACAGGCGAGAATAAAATCCTAGGCCCCTTTCTGATACAGGGACTGGCTGAATGGCCCCTATTTGGAGTAACAGAGAAATTTGCTTGTGAGCCTCTTTCCTTTCTGGAGGAGGAACGTCTGGCATGCCTTTGAAAGGCGGCAATGTATGGAAATAAAACCTGTAACCGTGGTGAATGATATCCAACACCCATCTGTCTGGAGTGATTAAATCCCAATTTTCTTTGAAAAGAGACAGTCTTCCTCCCAAAGGAGCTGCCAGCCGAGAATCTACTGGCAGCTGAAAAGGCAGGTCATTGGGTCTGTTTAGGAAAGGACTGACCCCTGCCCTCACCAGAAGTCTGAGCTGGTGACCTTCCTGTTCTAGGCCTAAAAGAACCTTGAGCTCTGCCCCTACCACGTCTAGACCTACCCCTAGACTGGGAATCATAAGCAGGATATGTCCATCCCTTAGTATGCCAATTTCTACTAAACTTGGTGGCTGCACCTGCAAAAATCTTTAACAGTTTGCATAGACTTAGCTTTGTCCTCCATTTTCTTTAAAACTGCTTCCACAGGCGAACCAAACAACACATCAGACTGTAAAGGAGCATCCAAAATCCTTGTCTTAACATGCTCAGCTAAATTCTGATCCCTCAACCAGGCATGCCTGCGAAGAACAGAACTAGTGGCAGCCACCCTCGAGGAGGCCTGTACAGCATCAAAACCACATTGCAAAGAATGCTTACCCACTTGTTCAGACACATGAACTAAATCTAGCAACTCTTTACACTCAATACCTTCCGCCAAAGCATCCACCTTAGATTTCAGTAGTGAAAGGAGATAATTTTGATATTTTAGCATGTGAAACTGACAATTCAACGCCCTCATGGCTAAAGTGGAGGAAGTATACACTTTCTTTCCCCATCTATCCAAAGCCCTTGCCTCTTTATCAGTGGGAACAGGGTTTTAACCACAGAGGCCTTAACACCTTTAGGTCCTTGAGAAACAGTTTCGGGTCTGCCCTAGGACTCTTAAAAGATACTTATGAGCTTCAGGCACCCTATAGTACCTATCAGGTTTAACAGGAGCAGGAGGCAAAGAATCAGGGTTCAGGGAAGCCTCTGCAAAAACATCTTCCACCACATTCAACACAGGGGGTATAGCTAAGGGCCTATGCTGGGGTAAAAACAAGAATTCCCTAAGCCTTTTCCTGGAATCAGAGTAATCCTGGCCTTCCCATTTAAAGTGCTCCCTCATGGAATGCAGAGTCTCTGAAAATGAGAAATCCTCAGGAGGAGAAGCTGTAGGAGTGGAATCATCCATATCAGAATCAGAATAAGGAGGATACTCCTGCAAATCTTCCGCAGAAGTCTCAGAAGCCTCTGAACACTGTTCAAAACTATCAAACTCAGGTTCCACCCTAGGCCTCTTATCAGGAGGGGGCATAGAACCTCTAATCATAGTAATCAAATCTTCTGCCATTTTAAGCATATGTTTGTTAGGCACAGAACCTGAAGTGCTAGGAGAAGCCCCCACTGAAGCTAAACTTGGCCTCCCTCTCAAAGAAGTTTTGGAAACAGAAGGAGAGGCTCTAACTCCCTTGGGAAGAGAGGGAAGAACAGTTACCTGAGAAGCCCCCTCAGCCTGGCCTACCTCCTGAGAAGGCACATCCTGTAACAGTAAAGTCTCTGCCTGAGACTCCAAAGAAACTCCTGGCAAAACCTCTGGCTCCACTGAGCCCTCTAAAGAACCGACGTCCGGGACTGCCGGTTCATCAACCCTAGGCTTCGCTGTTTTGTCCTTGCGCTTCTTGGACGAAGCGGGCGTCGGAGCATCCGGCGGCATTTTATAATTGCAACGCTTCCCAAACACTAACCTGGCACAGTCTAACCTTCTCTTAATAGTGCGTTTGTTAAACCTAGCACAAGAGCGGCATCCAACAACGTCGTGCTCAGGCCCTAAACAAGGTATACACAAGGTATGGTAATCCCTATGAGGTATCTGTTTCCCACAAGAAATACAGTTATTCACTTTTTCTGACATCCGGTTAAATACTGAGGCAAGAAAAACCAAAATGTTCCAGGGTACTTAGCCAACTCTGATTCGGTCTGAAACTCCGACTTCAGAAAATTTCAGAACGCCAACCTGCACTCGCAAAACTGCTTCTGCATCGGACCATGCGGCAAAAAAGACTGAGGATATAACGTCGGTCATGCGCATTAGTACCCTGACGTACTGACGTCAGTCTAATGCGCCCTGACCGACGTCAGCCATATACTCTGGTATTCGGGCCGACTGGACAGCGGACTACCCAATAGTTAGGAATGCAGCAATGTGGAACGAAGAACATCCAGTGAAATGTCTAAATAGTCAAGTTGGTGTTTGCTGATCTTGTGAGTGAATCTAAAAAATGTGGTCGTCGTGTTAATGTAATCCATAAATTCCATAAGACTTCCTTCGTCTCCCATCCACATAAAGGAGATACCGTCCAAAAATCTCCTATAGTGCAAGATATCCTGGTACCATGTGCTAGTAAAAATATATTTCTTTTCCCATTGGTATAATACCAAATTTGCGTAAATGGAAGCACAGGGGGCACCCACTGCCACACCTTTTTTCTGACGATAAAATTCCCCTTTAAAGTGGATGAAATTATTTTCTAAAACTAAATCCATAAATTCCAAAATTAAGTTAGTGAACTTGGCCCCCAGTTGGACTTCATTAGATAAGTAAGTACCTAACCACTCAAGGCCCGTATTGTGTGGGATGCTAGGGAATAAGTCGACTACATCAACATTGACCATAAACATCTCAGGTAAAAATAAACTCTGATCCACTCCTTTTAGGTAGTCCCATGAATCCTTACATATATGTTTAATTTTCTCTGCATATTGTTTTAAGGAAAAGTCGATGAATTTAGCTAGGGGTTCTGTAACACTTCCACTTCCTGCCACTATAGGTCTGTATTTAAGGGGGTTCAGATTCTTATGTGTCTTAGGAATTCCAAAAATCTGGGCAACCTTGGGTCTTTTAACTAATAAGTAGTTGTATAACTTCTCATTAATGACATTTTGCATTAAATGATCATATAATAGATAATTTATTTTAGCTTGAGCTATGTTGATCTCGTTTCTTGAGACAAGTTCGTATTGATCAGTGTCCTGTAGCACCATGTGCAAGGCGGCCTTCATAGTCCCAGTTGTACATCAAGACAGCCCCTCCCACCCTTGTCTGGTTTCATGACTCTACATCCCTCCATTTTGAGATTTTTGATTAGAGTCAACTCATCCTCAGTGATGTTTTCAGATATTTCACAGTAATCATTCTCCTTAAGTTTCCTAATGTCAGTCTCAACTAGCTCCTCAAATATTTTGATGGTGGGGTGAACCGGTGGGTTGAAGGTGCTTTTTCTTGTGAGAGTTCTTTCTAGATTTTGTTCATCCTTAAACAGTAAGTTAAAGTTAAGCTGCCTCATAAAAAGTTTTAAATCAATTAAGGTTGTAACCATGGGGGAAGGCCTAAGGGGAACATAATGAAAACCCTTGGAAAGTAAATAAAAAAAATTGTCCGTTATTAATAAATCAGTGTAATTGAAAATGATAAAATTACCTTTCCTGTGTTCAATTTGTTCCCCTTCAAATAAAGTGGTGCTGTTGTCCTCATCCACTATAGGCCTTAAGATTAGTTCGGTGGATGATTCCAGCTGTTGTATTGTTCCCTGCGCCCCCTCCCTCTCCTCTGGGGATAATAAAAATCTTGGGTAGAAGGGTTCCTGTTTTTCTGTGCTATTCTCTCACTTCGTCTGGGATTGTCATTAACTGTCCCTATAGGTTCACCCTGCCTATTAGTTTCACCCCTTTCATGAAAAACATTTTCAGTGGTGTTGTTGTTTCTTTCTTTTGTAAAAGGGAGGGGGTAGGCTCTACCTTCCTTGTATTCAGTTAAGTCTCTCTCTAATTTTCTGATTTTTCGATTAAGTACCCTAGAACAATGCTGGTTTACATCACTGAATAACTTGTCATAAATCCTCTTAACTGAGCTAAAAGTTTCATCTTTTGTCATGTTTACATTAAGCTCATCTAGATCTTTTAACAAAACAGTCATTTTTTTCTCATAGTCCCTCACCATACATTTTAACATGTCCAATCCTGCTTTGTTGAAAATTTCACAAAGTTGGTCATATAAAGCAGAACCATATTGTACATTGTTAGGGAACTTGAAAAACCTCAAGCCCTTGGGAATTCTCTGTACATTAATGCATTCATTTAGATAATCAACTTCCATTTGTTTGTTCTTATAAGAATACAGCTTATCTTTAAAATCAAAAAACACATTTTCAAGATTTTTATAATTATCATGAAGTACAGTACCTTTTCTAAAATTGAACTGTTGTTTTGTCCAAGTTTTGAAGTCAAAAGACTTCCTCTGTTCATTTGACCCAGGGGAAACCTGGTTATTTGTTCTTACATGGTCAGAACAGTTCGAGTTCGAGTTGTTGTCATTACACCCTCTCTCTGTGTTCCTAGTAACATTTCCAGCCCCAACCACTTCAGCAAGTGTTCTAGGGGGATTGTTGAATTGTTGTTGGTTCCCCGGTATCTGGGAGGCTGTTGGTTGTGTCCGCTGTTGAACCATTCAAGTCAATTGTGTCAAAAGTGTTAAAACCTGTTTAAACTCAGCCCTGGAAACTGGGGCTGTGTCAGCATCGTCGCCATCGGCTCTCAGTGCTGCCGGAGTGTGAGTGAAGCCACTGGCTTCCGTTGCTTCTGCCATGTGTAGAAATCGACCAAGAAAAACCAAAACTAGACCAAACCAAACCACGAAAGAAAACCACTTGGCACCACAGGACCCGGAAGCAGGTACACAAAGGCTTTCAAAATAAGCAGTAGAAGAAACCAATCAGCTGCTAGGTCTCCAATAAGATCCTTTAATATGACAAGGCAAAGTTAAAATCACAGTCTCTTCCAAGCGCTTTCACTCGACCACTTGCGAGCTTTTTCAAGGCAAAAAACATGAACTGGAAGTTCATTCACATTAAATACTTCCACAGTCATCACATGACTTCCTGTGGATCTTTCCCAAAAGGAAAATCACCATATAAGGCAAATTCTAAAATACATTCTTATTGTCATTGAAAAATGATTCATTTGTAAAAATGTCTTGGCAACTGAATAATCATGTTAAACATAACATTAAATCAAAATGTTACAATGTACCAAGAAAATCCTGCAGAGTGTTTTTGTAAACCGGCAGCACTGAGAGCCGATGGCGACGATGCTGACACAGCCCCAGTTTCCAGGGCTGAGTTTAAACAGGTTTTAACACTTTTGACACAATTGACTTCAATGGTTCAACAGCGGACACAAACAGCCGCCTCCCAGATACCAAGGAACCAACAACAATTCAACAATCCCCCTAGAACACTTGCTGAAGTGGTTGGGGCTGGAAATGTTACTAGGAACACAGAGAGAGGGTGTAATGACAACAACTCTAACTGTTCTGACCATGTAAGAACAAATAACCAGGTTTCCCCTGGGTCAAATGAACAGAGGAAGTCTTTTGACTTCAAAACTTGGACAAAACAACAGTTCAATTTTAGAAAAGGTACTGTACTTCATGATAATTATAAAAATCTTGAAAATGTGTTTTTTGATTTTAAAGATAAGCTGTATTCTTATAAGAACAAACAAATGGAAGTTGATTATCTAAATGAATGCATTAATGTACAGAGAATTCCCAAGGGCTTGAGGTTTTTCAAGTTCCCTAACAATGTACAATATGGTTCTGCTTTATATGACCAACTTTGTGAAATTTTCAACAAAGCAGGATTGGACATGTTAAAATGTATGGTGAGGGACTATGAGAAAAAAAATGACTGTTTTGTTAAAAGATCTAGATGAGCTTAATGTAAACATGATAAAAGATGAAATTTTTAGCTCAGTTAAGAGGGATTATGACAAGTTGTTCAGTGATGTAGACCAGCATTGTTCTAGGGTACTTAATCGAAAAATCAGAAAATTAGAGAGAGACTTAACTGAATACAAGGAAGGTAGAGCCTACCCCCTCCCTTTTACAAAAGAAAGAAACAACACCACCACTGAAAATGTTTTTCATGAAAGGGGTGAAACTAATAGGCAGGGTGAACCTATAGGGACAGTTAATGACAATCCCAGACGAAGTGAGAGAATAGCACAGAAAAACAGGAACGCTTCTACCCAGGATTTTTATTATCCCCAGAGGAGAGGGAGGGTGCAGGGAACAATACAACAGCTGGAATCATCCACTGAACTAATCTTAAGGCCTATAGTGGATGAGGACAACAGCACCACTTTATTTGAAGGGAAACAAATTGAACACAGGAAAGGTAATTTTACCATTTTCAATTACAATGATTTATTAATAACGGACAATTTTTTTTATTTACCTTCCAAGGGTTTTCATTATGTTCCCCTTAGGCCTTCCCCCATGGTTACAACCTTAATTGATTTAAAACTTTTTATGAGGCAGCTTAACTTTAACTTACTGTTTAAGGATGAACAAAATCTAGAAAGAACTCTCACAAGAAAAAGCACCTTCAACCCACCGGTTCACCCCACCATCAACATTTTTGAGGAGCTAGTTGAGACTGACATTAGGAAACTTAAGGAGAATGATTACTGTGAAATATCTGAAAACATCACTGAGGATGAGTTGACTCTAATCAAAAATCTCAAAATGGAGGGATGTAGAGTCATGAAACCAGACAAGGGTGGAGGGGCTATCTTGATGTACAACTGGGACTATGAGGCCGTCTTGCACACGGTGCTACAGGACACTGATCAATACGAACTTGTCTCAAGAAACGAGATCAACATAGCTCAAGCTAAAATAAATTATCTATTATATGATCATTTAATGCAAAATGTCATTAATGAGAAGTTATACAACTACTTATTAGTTAAAAGACCCAAGGTTGCCCAGATTTTTGGAATTCCTAAGACACATAAGAATTTGAACCCCCTTAAATACAGACCTATAGTGGCAGGAAGTGGAAGTGTTACAGAACCCCTAGCTAAATTCATCGACTTCTCCTTAAAACAATATGCAGAGAAAATTAAACATATGTAAGGATTCATGGGACTACCTAAAAGGAGTGGATCAGAGTTTATTTTTACCTGAGATGTTTCTGGTCACTGTTGATGTAGTCGACTTATTCCCTAGCATCCCACACAATACGGGCCTTGAGTGGTTAGGTACTTACTTATCTAATGAAGTCCAACTGGGGGCCAAGTTCACCAACTTAATTTTGGAATTTATGGATTTAGTTTTAGAAAATAATTTCATCCATTTTAAAGGGGAATTTTATCGTCAGAAAAAAGGTGTGGCAATGGGTGCCCCCTGTGCTTCCATCTACGCAAATTGGTATTATACCAATGGGAAAAGAAATATATTTTTACTAGCACATGGTACCAGGATATCTTGCACTATAGGAGATTTTTGGACGATATCTCCTTTATGTGGATGGGAGACGAAGGAAGTCTTATGGAATTTATGGACTACATTAACACGACGACCACATTTTTTAGATTCACTCACAAGATCAGCAAACACCAACTTGACTATTTAGACATTTCACTGGTTAAGGACTATCCGAACATGTGCTTTCAGTCCAAAATTTACAGGAAAAGCACTTTTGAGCATACTTAAATTACCACAGTGGACATCCCTTATATCAAAAAAAGGCGATAGTAAAAGGTCAACTCATTAGAGCTTCACGAATGTCCAGCACTGACAAACTTTTCAAAGAGGAAGTTTCTATTTTAAGGGGATTTTTTAAGGAAAAACAATATCCGGAAGCTTTGGTAGAAGCACTGGTTGTAGAAATTTCTGAGAAGAGATCAAATAAGTATCCCCCTTTATTGGGGGTGGGGGTCAACGAGATCTCCCCAAACCCTTCAAAAGACACTTCAAAGTCTAAAAATAGCTTTATACACACCTATTCCAACAACTCAGATCAGATTGAGAAGACTATCAAGAAATATTGGCCCATTCTCAGACTACAGGAAGATCTGAAGAATTCTATGCCCAGCTTTCCCTCTTTTGTCAGGAAAAGGGGCAAGAATTTGAAAGAACTGTTAGAAATTAGGTTGGAGGATCCACACAATCAGACTAGAAAGAAACCAGGCACTTATCCCTGTGGGATGTGTAAGCAATGCCATGCTATGCTGAATTCGGGGTCCTACTACCTCCCCTCGAGAAGATTCAGGTTCCACTCCAACAAACATTTTAACTGTGGATCTAAGGGGGTAGTCTACCTTGGATGCTGTGTTACCTGCCATGGTTTTTACATTGGGAAAACTGAAAGGGTGTTTAGGAGAAGAGTTTATGAACACTTCAATGACATCAGTGCAAGGAAGGAAAGTAATGCCTTCTACAAACACTCTGACATGTAAGGACATGGAAATAAAGTTTATGGTGTTGGATATAAGAGGGGGTAGTTGGGAGTCCAATTTAGAATACCGTGAGCTATTTTGGCAGCTCCGCTTTGACGCTACTAGACACCCAGGTCTGAACGACACTCTTAGCATTATTAGTGATCTGAAATTGAGGCAAGTCCGTTTATAATACAATTCAGCATAACATGACATCTGTTATATTACTACACTATATATTTTTATATATTTTTTTATTTTATTTTTTTATTCACTTTTGCATTCATAAGATTTTAGAATAAGACACATTGAAGGTTAAGTTACCCATTTGAAACTTAGAAAAGAAATGTTTTTATAATGCTACTAAGTAGCCCTAGATTTTAATTTGGAATCTTGATTTTACCCCCGATGTTCAAAAGGGGTTACTGCATTTATTTGTGATTACAAAAACACTCTGCAGAATTTTCTTAGTACATTGTATCATTTTGATTTAATGTTATGTTTAACATGATTATTCAGTTGCCAAGACATTTTTACACAATGAATCATTTTTTAATGACAATAAGAATGTATTTTAGAATTTGCCTTATATGGTGATTTTCCTTTTGGGAAAGATCCACAGGAAGTCATGTGATGACTGTGGAAGTATTTAATGTGAATGAACTTCCAGTTCATGCTTTTTGCCTTGAAAAAGCTCGCAAGTGGTCGAGTGAAAGCGCTTGGAAGAGACTGCGATTTTAACTTTGCCTTGTCATATTAAAGGATCTTATTGGAGACCTAGCAGCTGATTGATTTCTTCTACTGCTTATTTTGAAAGCCTTTGTGTACCTGCTTCCGGGTCCTGTGGTGCCAAGTGGTTTTCTTTCGTGGTTTGGTTTTGCTTCTAGTTTTGGTTTTTCTGAGTATACTATTCCTTACTTAAAAAAACTTCCCATAAAACCTTTAGACAAAGAGGTAAATGGTGGAAAAATTCCTGTAATTCATAACAACTCATTAAATATTCCTTACAAAACAAATTCAAGGCATACGCTACCTACAAGCAAAATAAGCTTTTCTAATATAGGAGTAATGCAAAAACCTTTAACTGCATGCTTCAATCTGTCAAATATTTTTCATGAGCATACATGCAATATTTATTAAGATGATGCACAGAAATCAGTAATGCGTATAACTTACATCCTGAATAACTTTTTGACATGGATGACTCTGCCCATTCTCTACAAGTGGGTTGGTATGCCTGAAATAACAACAAATACATTTCACTATCTTTAATTGCAATAAAGAAAAATACTCGAGCATTAAAAATCACATTCACTGCCTTGTATTAATGAAATGCAATATGGATGCCCAGTTGAGGAAAAAAAAGAAAAAAGCATTCACACAAAAATTAACCAATTACATAAGCAACTGCAGTACTAAAACACAAGAGAATTCATCAAGTGAAGTCTTTTAAAATATTAAGTTCAATAGTGTTAACAACTTTTAAATAAAATGCACCTGTAATGCCCCTCACACCTTCATGGTTGCAATCACTCTTCTATGGTATAAAGAATTTTTTGCAGGTCTTCATCTGAATTTATTTCTTTTTTTTTTTTTAATTCCTAGCAAACATGGAAATCTACTGCAAATGTCACTGCCAATAAACCACTGGATAATCCTGTGTAATCACACAAACGAATGATAATTTCCTTGAGAAGTCAGACACATCCTTGAGTAAATACCGTTAAAAAACAAAAGCCCTGACAATTTTATCAGTATGCCATGATGAGACATGACAGTTAAGATAGGACATCAGCACGTATGTATGTACACTTCTGTTTTGCCACAGTTTTAAAAGTTAACATCTGATGAAAGCCTAAAAAAATTCTTTGTGCCATACAAAACTGATCACATTCATGAATGTATGACCTATGTCACAGATGCGTTCAATTTAAATGCTATACAAACCACTGGACTTGATATTTAAATAAACACTGCCATAAATCAAGAAATGCTACAAGAGACAATGGAAACCTACAACAGAGTACAAATTGCATGTGGTGCTCTTCACTACAATTGATCTTTAAAGAGAGGTCATTGCAACAGAAACATATGGATTTATGTAATTCCACTCATAGGTCAGTACTAGGCTATCTGCCAGAGGGCATTTATAAGCCTACCCAGAGTGTGTCGGCTTTCGCCACCCCATTGATTAACTGATCCTCTGTCAAACAGAGCCAATGAAGTGATCCCAGGAGTGTTTTTTCTGCTACCCATCCACCCAAGGTTTCTCTTGAAGAGTGTTAGTGAGGGGCTCTGCCTAATGTAGTTTGGAATTTTGTTCCAAAGCATGGGGAGTCTCTGTGACAGGAATCCATCCCTCCAGCACGTTCTATTTATTGCTGTGGCAAGGTTTAGCTCACTACAGCGTGTGGCTTGTAATGACTTGGATTTCTTTAGGTGGAGCATGCCCATCAATTCTAAGCTGGACATGGCTTTGTAAGTCAGGCAGAGATCACCTCTGAGTAAGCGATATGCCACTAAGTACAGCAGGAGTTTTTTCAGTCGGGCTGCATAGGACATATGTTTGAGGCAGTAATCCTCTTGGTGAGACACTTTTGTGATCTTTCCAGCTGTTGGAAGTGTCTTGTGAGGTACATCCCAAATGGGGCATTGTACTCTATGATGGGTCTGATGAGTGAAGAGTAGAGGGGCACTATAACCTTTATTTCTAGATGCAAACCCTTTAGTAATTAGATGGGCCACATAGAAGGATTTCCTAACTACTTTGGCAATATGACTGTCAAAGGAGAGATTACTATCTACCTGGGACCCCAGATCTCTTATTACCTCTTCTATATTAAAGTGGCTGCCACCTATGTGGTAATTTGTGGGTGCTTTGTTTTTCCCAAACGGGATGACTATGCCTTTTTTGGCATTTAGCTTAAGGCCATGACTTTGACACCAGGTGTCTGTCTCAGTAAGGTCCTTTTGGAGGATGTCTGTGTCAGCCGGAGAGTCAATTATGGCTCCCAGTTTGCAGTCATCGGCGAACTTGATAAGCCATAGTCCTCCTGCATTTGCCTGTACTTCTGAGAAGTATATGCCGAACAGTTGGGGTCCCATGACCAAGCCTTGCAGGACACCACTTGTGACTGGTTTACAGTCAGACCTGGTGCCAGCTATTCTTACCGTGCGAGTTCTGTCTGTAAGCCAGTTGGCAACCCATCTCGTGATGTAGGGGTTTATGCTCAGGCTGGTGAGTTTTTCTGTAATACCAGAGTGGGGAATGGTGTCGACAGCCTTGGCTAGGTCAAGGTAGGCTGTGTGAACAACCTTTCCCTCATTTATGGCCTTGGTGACTGTCTCGAAAAGTCAACCAGGTTTAGTAGGCATGATCTGTCCTTAACAAAGCTGAACTGGGTTCCCAATGTCTTTGTTAACGAGTTCCATGAGGATGTGCTCCACAGCCTTACAGACCAGGTTAGTCAGGCTTATGGGGCGACAGTTACCAGGGTCAGTTGTGGCCCCTCCTTTGTGGAGTGGAATAACCGTTGCTGTGCGCCATCTATGGGCATGTAGCCTGTGGAGAGGCTGAGGCTGAACAACGTGTTTAGGTGGGGGGGTTAGTTCTTTCTGTAGTTCGTGCAAGACGCAGCCTGGGACACCATCTGGCCCCAGTGATGCTGTGTTTTTGGCTTTTGAAAGGGCTGTTTCCACCTGTGCGTCTGTAATTTCCGGGACACAACACTTTTCCGGTACTGTTGTGGGCCCCTTTTGGGGATAAGAGGGGAATGACGTTTGCACTGAAGCTATCTGCCAGGATGTTGGCAATATCAGTAGGTTCAGTATATTTTGTGCTATTTTGCACTAGTTCAGTGCATATCTGCGAGTTGCAATTTAGATTCTTAACATAGCTAAAGAAGGCTTTGTGGTTATCTTTTGAATCCTTGGCTATTTTTCTTTTGAAGTTAGCCTTGGATGATTTTATGAGGGACCTTAGATTCTTACTTAAACTGATCAGACTGGTTTCCCTCTCTTAGAGGAGTGAGTCTTGGTTTTGCTACGGATGGCACGATACATGCATCCTTGTAGATGCTCAGAGTGCATTTGTAAAGGTTTCTGCATCTTGGGCACTGTTATCCTTTAGCATGGGGGCTGTGAAACTTACCGCCTCTGTCTTAAGTAAGGTGAAGTTTGCTTTAGAAAAGTTTTTTTACTTTGGTTTCCTTTACTGGGGGTGGTGGTGGGGTGTGGACATCCAGACTGATTAGTTTATGGTCTGATCTAACCAGTGACGGGTTGACCTCTGGTGTGGAACAACTGTCACACATGTTGGTGATGACCAGGTCCAATATCTTTTCACCTGTGGTAGGGGAGTTTACCAGTTGATCCAGAGCGTTTGAGTTGATGAATTCCAGGAAGCGCTGAGCCTGGGAGTTTGTACTCTAGTAGTTTTCCCAGTTAATGGTAGGGTAATTGAAATCGCCCAATATCAGGGTGTTCGGTAGGACCTTCATGTTTTCCAGTGTCTCCAGAAAGGTGGAGTGGTGGTCCTGGGTCATGGAGGGTGATCTGTAGCAAGCCACAATTTGCATTGCAGATTTGCCCAATGTTAGTTGCATATGGATGATCTCATAGGTATCACACTGCGCCACTAAACTGGAGGTGTAGGTATCCTTGATGAATATGGATACACCCCCTTCCTTTTGTGTTTTCGGTCTGTGTTTTGTGGCAGCAACGTGTGGTACGAGTTGTAGCCCGGTAGTGTACAGATGTCGACATTCGCCATACTGAGGAGTGCTTCGAGCACGTGCATTTTGCAATTTAAACTCCTGGCGTTGAGTAGCATAACCCTCAGTTTTTTGTTAATTGTGCTGTTTACGGAGGTTGGTTTGACTTTTGAGCCTTGCCTAAAAAAGGCACTATGGGGGCAGCAACAGCCTTGGCCAGTATTCGAAAGCCTAGTGGTGACAGGTGTAAGCCGTCTCTTGCGAAGCAATGCGGCTTGTCGAGCATGTCGTCCCAGGCTGACAGACAATGGATCCCCTTTGAATGACACCAGAAGCTTAGCCAATTGTTGAAATTGATCATTTTTTTCTTTATACTGAGGTATCATTCTTGGTGAGTGCAGGATGCTCCTCAGGGTCATGGTCATACCAGCCTGGGCTACATGATCAGAGAGCTCTCCCATGTCTCTTCTCATGTAGTCCAGGGAGGTACGTCTCAGGTCATTCACACCAACATGAACAATGACAGAGTCATATTTGTACTTGTTCTGGAGTGACCCGAGTGCTTGTGTTATGTGGCAGATTCTGGCTCCCGACATGCAGCTAACAGTAACCCTCTGCTTGTCCAGCCTAGTGAGTGGGACATCAGTGTGCCTGACTATAGAATCACCTATTACTAGTGTGTTAGGTATGTTATTTCGCTTTAAGGGCTGAGACTGTGCGGCACACTGATTTTGAGTTTTATGTGTTGTCTGGTTTGTGATGGGAGTGCAGGTTGTTTGGGTGTCTGCTTTGGAAGTCTCTGATGCTTTTGCGGGTTTTTATTTAGAGCCTCCGAGTATGATTTTGTGCATTTATGTGTATTTTTTGCCAGTGCTGGTTTAGCAGATCTGTGTGTGGCTGGAGGTGTGGTGCAAGTGTTGACCTTCTCCTCTTGACTGTCTGTTCCAGTCTTGGGTGGAGACAGCTTAGCCTCCAGTTTGGCTGTATAATTGCATCTCTCACATATGCTAGTGTTTTGCAGTAGGAGGAGAGGGTTGTCTGTGTACATGAAGCAGTTGTAACATTGCCTCAGGATACCTAGATTCACCATCTGGACTGGAGAGTACACCTTTAAATTAAACCACTATGACAGAGTAACTGAAAGTCGCTACAACTGAGAAAACAGGAACACAACAAAAACAGCACTTCTGTGTACGATGGGGGATAGACAACCCCCCCCCCAAAAAAAAAACTATATCTACAAGTCTATACTGTAATCCTGTAATATGTTTGTGCAGTGTAGTACTGTTTTAAAGAAAGTGGCTCGCATAGTTATTTATTCAATTACATTGGTTATGATGACTGGAACTTCAATGACATGACATTAACTTTTGAACTTCAAGTATACTTCTACTTTAATAGATAAAGGATTTGTGTTAAAAATGTTACCTGCTTGCTACATACCAACGATTGATTAGTGTTCTTCCTAAATAAACCATTGCTTAACAAAAAACTAACTGAATATTATGTAATCCTTCAAAAGACCAAACAATCTATCTTCTAAAACATATTAAAAGACTGAAACTGATAAATATCATTATTTTTCTGTCTGAATCAGATGCGAGAGAAAAACTCATTTATCCGCAGTGACCACATGCACAGAAAAAAACGTTATATTTAGTTATTTATTCTCCCCTAGTTATGTTCACTTCATAATTTTCTACAACTCTGCAACCCTTGGTAAGGTTGTCACATTCTCCTATAAAATATGTAGGGTTAAAGTTTGCTATGCCAATAAAGATATGGCTCTGAGATGTAAGGTGGTAAAACTTGTTTCACAGTTTATATTACTGTACCTGGTCCAGAGGGCTATTAGATCACAGCCCTCTACATATTTTTAGGGAAATATGACTGTCCCACCAACAGACCTAATTACTTCCTAAAATGAATGTCATAATATCTTATGCATACAGATAGCTTATTTCCATGAATGCAGCTGTGTACACACAACTCTTGACACTTCTAAACCTACTGATCCTAAACAGAAGGTTGATCCTACAATAAGGAGATTCAACTTACATTAAGTGCCTAATGTGCAAGACAAGAGTGACTCTCTTACGCAGTGATAGGCTACAGAATGTAAACCTAAAGGTGTCAATCTCTGAGTGTAGGACTTACCACTGTAAGGTGATCTTTGTTTACTTCCTCTTCCTTATACACTTTCTAAGGATGATAACGGATGATGCATAATTAGAAGTTATGTACCTACCATAATGTTCCATGTTAGTTGTCTTCTTCTTGCCTTCTTTCTTGCTGGATGGGTTCGGAGCCGATCCTCGGCTCCGACTCGGCCACTCTAAAAGCTCGAGAGCTAGTTCCACCGGCTCGAGGCTCCCATCTATCCGACAATGCTAGGCGGTAACTCCTCAGATCTCGTTTGAAAGCTAAGGCCAGCAATAAAATTCCATAAGGAGCAAAGAAAAACTCTTCTAGGTCTGTCCTGGCTAGGGGGAAGGAGGGTGGGACGCAAGAAAGAAGGCGAGAAGAAGACAACTAACATGGAACGTTATGGTAGGTACATAACTTCTAAATGTTAAGTTGTCAATCTCGCCTTCATTCTTGCTGGATGGGACCGCGTCCCTAGCACCTTGTCCCGGGTGGCCTATCGGAACAGACTCTTGAGTACCGTGGAACCAAAGTTGGCTCGGTCTCTAGAGGCCAAGTCCAACTTATAATGAGAAATGAAGGTATGGGGAGAAGCCCAAGAAGCTGCAGAACAAATCGAATCAATAGGCAGCCTATCTTGGAAAGCTACCGAAGTGGCTAAAGCTCTAGTTGAATAAGCCCTGGGTTTGGATGGCAACCGTTGATGTCTTATCTCATACACTAGGGTAATCAACGAAGTAAGCCATCTAGACAGAGAGACTTTAGAGACTGGAAGGCCCATTCTACCTTCTGCATAAGAAACAAACAGTTGGTCAGATTTCCTGAATTGTTTGGTCCTGTCTAGATAGTACCTAAGCTGGCGGTGAATATCTAAACAGTGTAACTTTTGTTCTGACCTATTAGAATAATTTGGGAAGAAAACAGGGAGCTCAATGGTTTGATTCAAATTTGCCAATGAAGCTACTTTGGGCAAAAAAGACGGGTTAGTACGCAAGGACACCCTGTCTTTATGAAATACTAAATAAGGGGTCGACTACACAGAGCATGAAGTTCAGGGACTCTTCTAGCTGAGGTGATAGCTACTAAAAAGAGTGTCTTCCACGAAAGTAATTTTATAGAACATGAAGCCGTAGGTTCAAAGGGGGAAAGAATTAAGGATGCCAGAACCAAGTTGAGATCCCATTGAGGAGGAGGATCTTCGATGGGTGGTTTGAGTAGAAAGACTCCCTTTAAAAAGGCCTTGCAGAGTTTGTGAGACATGATAGAGGACTCTGAGACTCCAACATGAAAGTTTGAAATTGCAGCCAATTTAACTCTAATGGTAGAAGGGGACGAACCTGCATGGAAAAGTTCAGCGAGAAAGTCTAGAACTGTTTGAATAGAAGCAGCGAAAGGATCTATGTTCTTTGACTGCGCCCAATAGGAAAAACATTTCCACTTGCTATGATAAATCTTCCGAGTGGAAGATTTATGAGAGGCAATTAAGATATCTCTGAGTGAGATATCAAAGGAAGCCTGGCTAAGGTCGGAATTGGAGGAACCAAGCTGTGAGGTTCAGAGAGGGAAGGGAGTGGTGCAACTGACCCGACTGATGGGTCAAAAGGTCTGGAACTGGGTCCAGATGCCAAGGTTGTTCCAACAGATAATGGTGGAGAAAGGGGAACCAAATTTGTCGAGGCCAGTAAGGGGCAATGAGGATCATAGAAGCTTCCTGAGCGATGGCTTTCTGTATCAGCTGGGATATCAGTGGGAAAGGAGGGAAGGAATAGAGAAGTCCCCGGGGCCAAACATGCACTTGAGCGTCTCTGCTGGGATGGCCTGATTGGGGAAAGAGGGTGAAAAAATCGTCGCACTTGCTGTTTTGGGGAGTAGCGAAAAGGTTGCAGCAAGGCCTGCCCCACTTTCGAAAAACTTTCTCCAACACTGAGTTGTTCAGAGACCACTCGTGAGGCATGAGAATAGCTCTGCTCAATTTGTCCGCAATCACATTGGACTTCCCGGGGATGTGCGTTGCTAACAGAAATTGCTGAGAAGAGATCGCCCATTGCCATAGTCTGAGTGCCTCTTGACATAGGGGGTAAGACCTGGTTCCGCCTTGTTTGTTGAAGTACCACACTACAGACATGTTGTCTGTTTGGATTGCTATAGTTCCTTTGGGAAGAGAGTCTTGTAGGGTTTGCAACGCTAGGAGCACTGCTCTCATCTCTAGGACGTTTATGTGCAAGTGGCACTCGAACGGTTGCCACATGCCCTGGACTGTCCTGCCCTGGAAATGCCCCCCCCCCACCCGATCAGGGAGGCGTCCGTTGTCACTGTAGCAACCGGAGGGGGAGGGACAAAAGGTCTCCCTAGGAGGAGCTGAGGGGATGTGATCCACCAAGAGAGATGACTCTTGCACAATTGAGTTATCCGAATAGGAAGGGACATTGGAAGGCTTTGATAAGACCATTGTGTGAAGAGCATCCATTGTAAAATCCTCATGTGGAAGTGAGCTAATGGTAGGAGAGGGATGGCCGCAGCCATAATCCCCAAGACTTTCAGGATCTGTCTGGCTTTGACTTTGTTGTTCTGTAAAAGAAGAAAGACCTGTTTGTGAATGTCTGCTATCCTCTGCTCTGTGAGTCTGGCTGACATCTTGACTGTGTCTAGATTTGCGCCTATGAAAGTAATAACACGACAAGGCGACAAGACAGACTTTTCGTAGTTTATTGAGATGCCTAGTGCCTGACATGTGCGAAAGGTGTAGTCTCTGGTGAGGAGTAAGAGATGCCTGGTGGGGGCTGTATGGAGCCAGTCGTCTAAATAAGGAAACACCTGGAATCCTTGACGTCTCAGATGAGAAGCTACCACTGCCATGCATTTGGTAAACACTCGGGGGGCTGTAGTGAGACCAAAGGGCAGGGCTCTGAATTGAAAATGACTGGTTCCCAGCCTGAAGCGGAGAAATCTCCTGGAGCGTTGATTCATCTTGATGTGATAGTACGCATCCTGGAGATCTATAGAGCACATCCAGCTGTCCCGCTCCAAAAGGGGGAGAATGGACTGCAGCGTGACCATCCGGAACCTTTGTTTTCTTGACAAACTTGTTCAAGTTGCTGAGATCCAAAATGGGTCTCCAGTCCCCTGTTTTCTTTGGAACCAAAAAGAATTTGGAGTAGGTTCCGGATCCTACTTGGTCTGCTGGCACTGGTTGAATGGCTCTTTCTGCGAGCAGCTTTGAAATTTCTAATGCTGCTTGCTCCCTTTGACTGGGTGGAACGTCTGGAAGGGATTTTTTGGACAGCTTCGGAATGAAAAGAAAAGGGATTCTGTAGCCTTCGGAAATGATAGACTGTACCCACTTGTCTTGAGTTAGGGATAGCCAGGCTTTTGGGTACAGTGACAACCTTCCCCCGACTGCCTCCGAAGGTGGACAGTCGGGCAACACCTCCGGGATGCTGAAAGGGCTTGTCGGAAAAGGATTCTCGACTACCCTGATTCTGCGGGCCCCCTCTGCCTCTGGGACGGCGTCTACCATTGTTGTTCCCCCCTCTGCCTCTAGAGGGGAATCGACTCTGTGCGTCAGGCAAGTCTCCTTGAGATTGTTTACGGAACCACATCTTTTCCCCCTTCTGACCTTTGGGGTAAGGTCTAGAAGGAGTAGAAAAACAGACTCCGACGGCAGAAAGAGTTTTGCCATTAGTCTCGCACCTAGTCAAGGTTTCCTTCACTTGAGGACCAAAGAGGGATGATCCATCAAAGGGGGAATTAGTGAGGGATGCCTTAAAGGGGTCCGCAAAGTTACAAAGCCGCATCCAGGCGTGCCTACGCAAGGCTACACCTGTACCTGCTGCTCTACTTGCTCCATCAGCCGCATATGAAAGAAGGCGCATGGAGGAGTTGGTTATAGAATTAAGGGTAGCCAGCTGAGAGTTCATCCTATCCTGAAAACCCGCAGCTGTTGGGTCCTTCAGCATCTCACTCGCTTCCTTGAGTAAGTCCCTCTGAAGTCGAGTAAAATAACACAGGTAATTCAGCGATCTCATTGTAAAGGTCGCTGACGAGAACATCCGCTTCCCGTACCTGTCCATCGACCTAGACTCCTTGTTAGGAGGATGAACAGGTACCGAAGGACCAGCTAACTCCTTCTTGGTAGCTGCAGCCACCACCATAGCATCAACAGAGACGCCTTTGGTCAGAAATTCTTTGTCTTTGGGGGCCGTGATGAACTTAGATGGTCTCCTGGGGGTGGGTTCCACTGAGTCAGGAGCCGCCCAAGCCTTCTTTGCCACCACTTGCATAAGGGGGTCAAAGGGAGGGGACACCCAGGAGGTGGAAGGGCGAGAGCCAAACGCCTCAAGGTACACTGATTCATCCTCGGAAGGGTTGAGGGCTGGCCAATTCCCCCTCTGTTTTAAGATTTCAAGGATGTCTGCAAAGGAGACATCTTCAGAGGGGGAACGAGGGGAACCTTCAGAATCCTCTAAATCAGTGTCAGAGGTGACAGACTCAGGGGAGTCAATGTGCTTCCTCTTACACTGCCTCTTCCTAGGGGGCTCTCCTACAGGGTCAGGAGAGGCCTCGGAAGAGGAGGAGATCCCCACAGGGGATACTTGAGGAGCTGGCTCTCTACGGTCGGGGACAAGAGAGTGAGTAGAAATCACTGGAGGCACCATGGAGAGAAGGGCAGAAGGAGCCGACTGTGGATTAGAACCTGGTTCCAACACGCTCCTCATGACCTCAAAGGCACCCCTGTCAGGCAGAGCCGGAGGTCTCCGTTCCGAAAAACTGAAAACCTCCCCCGGCACCGACAGTGATGGCTCCGAGGCCGATGTCGGAGCCGAACTCACCAGCGCCGAAGCACCGAGAGGGAGAGCGGGGTCGGACAAGGGTCCGATGCCACTCGCCCCCTCGGAGCCGACGAGGGAAGTCCGGCGCCAAGATTCTTTCAGGGAAGACATCGGAGCCGACGACGGAACCGAAGACAGAGGTATCGGTTCCGATGCCACCACAGTCTCGGGTCCAAACCGCCCCGGCTCCGAACTCAAGAGAGTCAGAGGAGGAATATTTTGAGTGGCAGGGGTAGTCTTCGACTGTTGAGTCGGACTTTGAAGCATTTGGGCTAGTGCCTCAGACTTAAGAAGTCGACTCACTACTCTCTGAAGGTCATGGTCCGATAACCTGGAAGACCTAGAAGGGTGGGATCTATGGCTCCGTTCAGACAGCAAAGGTGATGCTGGAGCCGAATGAACGGAGCCGATAGATGGGGAACGGGACCTCTTCTTAGTCGGCGGCTCCAACAACTTGATCGGAGCCGACTCAGTTATGTCTTCCTCGGCTCCGGCCGGAGCCGAGGACAGCGTGGGTACATGCATTCGAGATTCATCGTCTCCGGCCGGAGCCGATGTTCGAATGGACTTAGAGCCCCCAGAAGTCGGCTCAGAGGCTGGAGCCAAAGGTCTGGAGGACTTCAAGGGTCTCCCCGATGACTGAGTGGAGGGACCCTCAGGCTTTAATAAGCCTCTGAGAATTAATTTATTTTTTCGCTCCTGCAGGACTCTAGGGCTGAAGCCATGGCAAACAGCACGAGTCCTGCAGGTGCAAAGGTCCCAGGCAGTAAACACAAGAAGTGTGACCGTCTGTCAGAGACATCTTCTGACAGCACGAGTCACACTTCTTGAAGCCTGAGACCTTTGATTCTTTGGACATGTCCAAAGATAAGTAAAAGTGTAATCACAAACACACACACACACACACACACACTGATTACACTTTTAAAACAATAAACTTTTAAATTTTAACTTACAAAGTTTTAAACAAAAAATTTCCCTACAAAACACAGACACTCCAACTACCAAGGGAGGGAGGAGTGGGCCTAAAGCCCAAGGGAAAGGTTGGATAATTTAGGATAGGTAAACTAATGAAAATTAACTAAAAGGGATTAAAGGTATTTAACTATTTAAAGTTATAAAGGGGAGCTAACTTAAAGGGGGTTTTCTGCTGACTAAAACTGTCAAAAGATTCAACTAACCTGAGCCGGTTGAAAAAAGCACCTCGATCGCGTAGCGGCAAACGAGATCTGAGGAGTTACCGCCTAGCATTGTGGGATATAGGGGAGCCTCGAGCCGGTGGAACTAGCTCTCGAGCTTTTAGAGTGGCCGAGTCGGAGCAGAGGATCGGCTCCGAACCCATCCAGCAAGAATGAAGGCGAGATTGACAACTTAACATCTATTAGTATACAAAAAGAATAAAGAACTGTATTCCACTGTTGTCTGACACAAGCAACCTACATCTTTGAGAGTAACTGTTGCGATCTAAAAGATAAATTCGATAAATCATACCAGTGTTGCACAAAATCCTTTTAGCGAGCTGCATATTTTGTCTGAATTCTAACTTATCAGTTTTGCTCTCAAAGGTACCCATATTGCTATGAAAGATTAAATAAGTTGAATCACCACAACAGCATGCTACTCAAATACTCTTCTCTCAGAAGGCAGATCAACGAGTAACACAGTTTTCCAAGATAACTTCAAATCAGACTTGTGGGCAGGTTCAAAAGGAAAATAATTGCAAGTTTCTACAGAACAAAATCTCAAGGAGTCGTCTCCTGTTTTTCTAGATGGGCAGATATGCAAAACCACTTTCAAGAACTGTTTCAACTGAGGCAAGGCTGAAGGGGGATAACATGGGCAGACAAGCAAAGATGGCCAAATGGTGAAACTTGACTGATGGATCAAGAAAGGTCAGAGGATAATGCACACACACACATTATAGAACCAGAGGCATCTAGGCCTAAAAAAGGTCCTGGTTCAAACTAGAAAATCTTTTCCACTTAAGTATGACTTTCTACCAGCACGTTTTTTAGCCTCCTTTAATACCTGCTGTATGCCCTCACAAAACAAGTGTATGAAAGGTATTAAAAGTCTACCACCCAGGAAGTAAGTTCAAGAAATTGAATGTTGGGAAGTATCAAACAATCACTCTCCTGTGTAACTCCATCCTGAGAGGAAGCCTGTAGTAACTGCTCTTGGCCATTTTCAAAAGAAGGGAGAAAATACAGTTGTGTGCTGTGGAAGTTTTTCCCCGAAGGGAACTTATCTGTTCAACAATGAAGAAACACTAGCAGACCATCAATCCTCAAAAGGCCCTAAGAGGAGTGCTCTTCAGAGGAAGGAAATCCCTGAAGTGCCTGGCTCCCACAACTGCTTGAACTTTCAACAGTATGGCTGCGTGTAGGGTGCCCTTAAGCTTTGGAAGCTAGGGGTAGCAGTCATACCTCACACATAGCGTAGGCTAAGCTTAGACTACTGCAGCAGTGATAAAAATGATGAAAATCAGAAAATTATATTTTCTTGCTTGCCAAAGTACTACAAGAAATATGAAGAGGAGTAAAAGAAGCAGGAATAGTTTAGAGCACTGTGGGTAACCTTTGGAGAGCAGAGGTTTGGGATCAAGACAGAAGGGCATAGACAGATCAAGGTCTATGGAAATCAGTTTGGAATTAGTCCACATAAGAGTCATACAGTAAGGTTTCTTGTCAGCCATTTCTCCTCTATGCGTCCTTCTCAGCCATTTCTCCTCTGTGTGCCCTTCACCTATAAGTAGCAGAAGGGTCTCAAGGTATACAAAAGATAAAGTTCAGTATTTTTGCTTGGGGCTGGATCAGCAGCAGTGGTATTTTCACCCTTAGTATCAGAAAGCACTTCTTAGTGCAGTTTTAAAGCATTACACCTTTGTGTGCCTTGCATCTTTACTTTATTTACTTACCTATGATGAGCACCCTTTTTTGGATGCTACCACATATCTAAGCCCTTACATTTACCCTACTCATTCTAAGCTTAACTGTGCTATGACAGTGTTACATTTATTTTGTTGTACTTCCCTAACATGTACACACTGGGTCATTTTTAGGAACCCCCATTTATTCAGTACTTGAAGCTGAAGTAATGTTTGATAACGCTTTTAAGTTTTTTCCTTAAAATAACACTAGTGCTGACATTCTTTATGAGTGCTCCCGCTGCTGGTAACTTTAGTCTTCACCTGCAGATGTGTGGGAAAACTGGCTTGATCTCCTTGCCTGGTTCATTCGCCCCATCCCTTTGTCCATTTATACAACAGGAATAACACCCACCAATTCCTTATGTATCTTTACCCTTAAAGATACAATACTAATTATTATTCTACCTTCTCCTCCTATACTACTACAAAATTCAACTCCCATTTTAATACAACCATCTAAATCTTGCCAGATGTTTCTCACACGTTCATAAGTACTAGGCAATCAGACTGCACACCATTTAAAGTCTAACCAAAAAAATCTATTCAGAATTTCTCTATAGTCTCAAGGAGAGCAAGCCAAGATAAACCAAGAAAGAATTTGAGTCTGACCATCCAGTTATCTAGGTTTACCCTTGAAGGTGGCAAGGGTGCTACACTGCTTGGTACGTACAGGAAGTTTGTTCCAGAGGGGAAAAATATGTTGAGATATGAATCTATTACACCAATGTGTCTTACTTGTCTGCTAAAGAAGGTATATTTAAGGCACTATTACTACTTTCAAAAGGTGCATTACATTCAATAATGGGTCCAATAAATTACAAGTACAGGGGAATTAAGGCTACTTTGGACTTAGTGGACATGCTTTTGGAAATTAGACGGACCAGATAAAAGGTCTTCCTAACTATTGTGGAGACATTACGGTCAAATGATAAGGAATCATCATACAACAGTAAATAGATCACTTACAACAGTGTCTGACTGGTTTTGTTGAACAAAATGAACTAAGGTACATTTTTTACATTTAATTTGTGACCACTGTCCTTGCACCTATTGTTAACATGGGCTAACCTGTGTGGAAATTGTCAGTCAGATGAAGATGAACTACCACCACCCAATTTACAGTCATCTAACAACTTAGTTAATCATAGGCCAGGATTACTGGTCTGAAACTAAGAAATAGATACCAACTAGGAGAGGGCCCAGAACTGAGCCTAGTGGTACAACCACTGGTAACTTTTTTTTGCTTTCAGAAGTGGCACCTGCTACCCTTACCACATGGGTTCTGAAAGGCAACCAGTTGCCCATAGTACAGTATAAGGATTTACATTTAGATTTCCAAGCTATCAATAATGTCTACATGAGGAATATTGTTAAAGGCCTTGGCCAAGTTAAGATGTGCTGTACGCACTGCATCACTACTATCCACATAACTTTTTCAAAGAAATTAATCTGTTTAAAGATAATGTGCGAACATTATTTGCACATACCTGCAGTCTTACTCATTCTTATGGGATGACAGAATAGCATCCCACTCTGCAAATACAACTTTATTTCATTTAACTGTTACTTCCCATTCACAAACTGGCTTTCTTGAAACTTATGAGGGCAATACTTCCCATCTTTGAATCCTCATGCTTGTCACTTTGATGATGCAAAGTTGGACCTTTCTTGCACTTCTTGGACAAGCAGGCTGGATCTCTTTCTTCTGTTTTTGTAAGTAAAGATGTTAATGCTGCATACAGGCCGACTTGCATTATGTCCCTTTATTAATGGAACAGGTTTTCTAGGCAAAATGAATTATAAACTAAAAAAATCAAACATCTCTAGCATTAGTGTCTAATTCTCTGTTATCTACTAGAAATTTTAAATTTTTACAAGGGATGGACAGGGCAAAAATATGAGGCAAAAATCAGGGGCACTCTGCAAAAACTATGGACAGATGAAAGTTTAGATTTAGTGACAGACAAGATCAGAGAGGATTTGACTTGCAGACTTTGTGCTGCATGCTTGTGTGATGGTGAAACAGAAGCAGTTTTTGCACAAAAGGAACACAATGCATGGGGGCTTGAAGACCTAATTAACCAACATTTACCTTAACACTGAAAATTAAACAAAAAATACAAGTAGAACTGCCTTGATCTGAAAAATCACTTCTTTATATGCCATTCTCCCTCTTGCAACCTACGTAATTAACTCTGCTAACTCCAATGTGATGCCAGCACGGAAGCAGAACTTCCTGTAGAGTAATCAATGAGAGCAAAGCATACTATGGCTACAGAGGACAGTTCCTGGAAGAGATCTTCTTTAAAAAGAAAAGTGAGAATGTATACTTAAATGACAGGAAGACAGCCAGTGAAAACAACTATTGAGGAAATGCATTTTGAGAACAGATAATACTATTTTTATTTTGTCTGTTTGCACATGATCTTTAAAGAGGCAGGACATTCCCTTCCTTTGACAAAGCCAAAATTATGAGGGTTCAGAGTTAAGAAATTTTCAGTGTCTAAATTAATGAAGTCTGAGATAATGTGCTACATAGCTTTATATACGAGGTTAGTGAAACTAGTGGATCTATAGTTACCAGGGTCCATGGTTAGGCCACCCGTGTGTAATGGGCATTACAATGGCTGTTTTCGAGGCTTCGGGAACAACTTGTGGAGAGGTTTAGATTAAATAGGTTAAGTAGGGGCTCAGAAAGGCCATATTTGGCACTGACAACCAGGTAATGCTGTCAGGGCCCATGGATGAAGCATTCATATTTTTTGAAAGGGATGAGAGAACTTGGTATATATTAAAGGGGGTGGTTAGGGCTATAGAACCTCTGGGATAGCTATAACTGAGGGTGGAGCAAAATTTGCACTACATTTGTTACCTAGGATATAAGCAATTTCTTTTGGGCCAAGGGATGCAGTATTATTGTGCACTAGGGGGGTGATTTCATTGCTCTGAAACCTTGTTTCTGTAACTAGACATATATGAATGTGTTCACATACATGAATGTATTCAAGTTGCATGACAGTGCCACGCTAGGGCATTAAGACTCCTAGCACTGAGTACAGCCACATTAATGAGTTCCAAATTAAACCTGCTAGGCTGGAATGCCCATCAAATGGACTCTGCCAAAAAAAAGCATTATTGGGTACAGCAAAAACTTTAGCCAGAATGCAAAAGTCTAAGAGAGGTGCAGGCCATCTCTGGCAAAGCAGGAAGGCTCATCGGCTATCTCACCCCATAGTGGATCCCCTCTGAATGACACCAACTACACAATCAATTATTAAAGCCATTTATCTTGTCTTTGAATCTCAACATCATTCTGGGTGATGGCAAAATTTCACAAGACCACTGTCCTTCCAGCCTCAGATGCATGCACAGCAAGGTCAATCACATCTTTCTGCATGCCTCTCTATTTAGAGTGCCTAAGTTCAGTCACCCTCATGTGGATAAATGCACGTACAAGATGACTCTCACCATTGCAGTGCCACAATTCAAATTCAAATCTCCACTTGTTTACATAATTAAAAACATTCTCTTTCTTGAAATCAGTAACCAACACTTACCTGTTCGACAAAGTTATGTACTTACCATAACTTTCCATATGTGTTGTCCATTTTTATTTATCCTCGACATGTGGGTTCAGTTCCGAGCCTCGGAAAAGACTCTACCATTACTGCAGCTCATGACAACCAAAAACTCTCTAGCTTAACCCTTACGCACAATGCATATATATATATATATATATATATATATATATATATATATATATATATATATATATATATATATATAAACTTTGAAGGGGAAGGAGGAGGGAGGGGAGTCGAGGATAAATGAAAGTGGACAACACAGATGGAATGTTATGGTGAGTACATAACATCTATCTGATGCCAATTTTCATTTTTATCCTTAACATATGGGACAGAGTCCCAGCTACCTTAGACCTCGGGAGGACTCAAGGAAGGATACTCCTGAGCAGCACTGAACCAGACGATGCTCTTCTCCTGGAGACCAGATCCAATTTGTAACGAATAACAAAGGTATGAGGAGATGCCCATGTTGCTGCTGAACAAATATCCATAGAAGCTCTAGATTCATAGATTAGTACTAGGCTAACTGCCCTCATGGACCATTTTAAGCCTAGCCAATTACCCCCTATGAGAATCAAACTCTGAACCTTGCGCTTCTAAGGTAAGCACCTTAACCATTACGCCACCCTCCACTGAAAAACTGCTGAAGTAGCTACAGTTCTTGTAGAATGTGCCTTTAAAGAACCGGGCAATTTAATTTTCTTTTTATTACAGATAAAAGAAATACACTTTGAGACAGCTGGCTAGCGTCATTTTGCCCACCGGTTGGCCAAGTCTTGTAGATGAAAATGACACAAATATTTGCCCGGATCTTCTTAAAAAAGAAGTTAAGTTCTTACCATAACGTTCCATGTGAGTCGTTTATCTCACCTTTGTTCTTACACTTGGGTTCGGAGCCGATCCTTCGGCTCTGAGTCAGCCGCTTTCCAAGCTCTAGATCTCTGAGAAGCTTGAGACACAGTCCCTAACCCATGATGCTCTGCTGCCAAACCCCAGATCTAGTTTTCTGAACCCAGCAAGAAACACAACTAAGCAACCCAATATAACAAAGTAACCATTTACAATTAGTTAAAAGATAATCTGGCTGACAAGAGGATACTAGTAAGATCAACCAGACCACCAACCATACTCGTTCTTCCAGAACACGAAAGGGGAAAGTGGGAGGAAGTGTAAGAACAAAGGCGAGATGAACAACTCACATGGAACGTTATGGTAAGAACATAACTTCTTTATGTGAAGTTGTTCAATCTCGCCATTTGTTCTTACACGTGGGTAGCGTCCCAAGCACCCTAATCCTGGGAAGCTCACGGGAGTACATTCCTGAGAACGGTGGAACCAAAGGAAGCCCTGTCCATTTTGTAATGAGTAATAAACGTATGAGGTTTGGACCAAGTAGCAGCTGCACAAATGGTGTTCAAAGGTAAACGAGCTGCATGAGCTAAGGACGTAGAAACAGCCCTGGTAGAATGAGCTTTCACTTCACGTTCTAAAGGTTGATGGGATGAAGAATATGCAAACTTTATACAATCAGAAAGCCATTTGGACAACGTAGCTTTGGATACCGAAAGGCCCTTCTTATTGTCTGCATGGGAGACAAATAGTTGATCTGATTTTCCGAATTCTTTTGTTCTGTCCAAATAAAATCTCAATTGTCTGTGAACATCAAGCTTATGCAACATGTATTCCAATTTACTGGCATGACGCCTGAAAAAAGTGGGAAGTTCAATGGACTGGTTCAAGTTCGCTTCGGAACAGACCTTCAGGAGGAAGGATGGACTTGTTCTTAGAGACACCCTGTCGGGGTGGAAAACGAAATATGGGCGCCTAATAGAGAGAGCTTGAAGTTCAGAAACTCTACATACCAAAGTAATAGCCACTAAGAAAATTGTCTTCCAAGAAAGGAACTTCAAAGGACAAAAAGATGCGGGCTCAAAAGGGGGAAGCATGAGTTGAGACAGCACCAAATTTAGATTCCAGGGAGTAATCGGATGTCTGATAGGGGGTTGAAGGTGATGAGCCCCTTTCAAAAAGGCTTTACATAATCTGTGGGACAATGTTAGAACCTCCACATCCCACATGGAAGTTAGATATGGCAGCCAACTGAACTCTTATAGTAGCGGCTGCCGCACCACTGTGGAAAAGTGAAGTCAAAAATTCCAGAATGCTATGAATAGGGGCAATAAAGGGATCAATACAGTGTTGAGAAGCCCAATAACCAAATTGTTTCCATTTGCTGTTATATAGTTTCCTGGTGGAGACTTTATGAGAGGAAACCAGAATATGCCAACCGTGGGAGACAAATCATGAGACCTGGCTAGGTTGGGAAGTGGAACAGCCAAGCTGTCAGTTTGAGGGATACAAGAAAGGGGTGAAGAACTCCAGACGAATTAGTCAGAAGGTCTGCCACTGGGTCCAGAACCCAAGGTTCTTCCACCTGGTACTGTTGAAGGAAGGGAAACCATATCTGCCGAGGTCCAAACGGGGCTATCAGAATAACAGTCCTTCCCAGGCTTTTGGCTTTCTGTAAAAATTTGGGGATCAGTGGGAATGGAGGAAAGGCATATAGGAGACCCGAGGGCCAATCGTGTACAAGTGCGTCTCTTGGGATGTCCCCTGGTGGAGGGTACAGGGCAAAGCAGCTTTGTCATTCATCAGGGATGCAAAAAGGTTGCAGAAAGGCTGGCCCCATTTGCGGAATATCCTTTCCGCCACTAGGTCTTTGAGGGACCACTCGTGAGGCAACAGAATGGCTCTCCTCAATTTGTCCGCTATCACGTTGGATGACCCCGGGATGTGCGTTGCTATCAGGAAGCGCCCAGTGGATACAGCCCACTGCCAAATTCTCAGGGCCTCTCGGCATAAGGGGTAAGATCTGGTTCCCCCTTGCTTGTTGATGTACCAGATTACCGACATGTTTTCGGTCTGTATTGCAATCGTCTCTTGAGGTAGAGAGTCGTGAAAGTGTTGCAACACTAGGGACACCACTCTCAACTCCAAGACATTGATGTGCAAACTGGATTCCATCTCTGACAAAGTACCTTGGACAGTTCTTCCCTGACACAACCCCCCCCCCCCACCCCCACCCTATCAGGGAAGCATCCGTGGTCACTGTGGCTGTGGGATGGGGGGGGGGTACAAACGGACGACCCACAGCAACTTGGTGGATGTTCAACCACCAAAGGACGTCCTTTTTGCAAGTATTTGTCAGCAGAATCTTGTGTGACATTGGAAGTTGTTGATAAGACCACTGCGTGAAGATTAACCATTGGAGTATCCTCATGTGCATACGCCCCAGAGGAACCGCTATGAGAGTCGCTGCCATGGTGCCTAACAGCTTCAGAACTTGGAATGCAGGGACTTTCTTTTCCATCAACAAAAGGGATACCTGATTTCGTAAAGAGATTACTAATTCTTGAGGCAATCTGACCAAGGCAGTGGTGGTGTCTAGATCTGCTCCTATAAAGGAAATATGCTGCGGCGGCGATAAAGCAGATTTTTCAAAATTTAAGGTTATGCCCAACTGGGAGCACAGACTGATAGTGTAATCCCTGGCGTGAATCAGTTGATGCCTGGTGGTGGCAGTGAGGAGCCAGTCGTCGAGATATGGAAACACCCGGAATCCTAGACGCCTCAGGTGAGCCGTGACCACTGCCATGCATTTGGTGAACACACTGGGGGCTGTGGTGAGACCAAAGGGCAGAGCTCGGAATTAGTAGTGACTGGCCCCCAGCTGGAAATGCAAGTGATCTCTGGATGGCCTGGCCATTTTGATGTGGTAGTATGCATCCTAGAGATCTATCGAGCACATCCAATCGCCCATTTCGAGAAATGGGAGTATCGATTGAAGCATGACCATCCAGAACTTTTCCTTTTTGACAAAGGTATTTAGTTTGCTGAGGTCTAAGATGGGCCTCCAAGTCCCCTGTTTTCTTTGGAACTAAAAAGAACCTGGAGTAACTTACGGATCCTATGTGGTCTGCCGGGACTGGCTGGATGACTTTTTTCCAGCAGCCTTTGAATTTCTATGGCTGCTAGATTCCGCAGACTGGGTGGAACGTCTGGGATTCTTGCATGAATGGAAGGGGATTCTGAAAAGGGAATGATGTAACCTCTGGTAATTATGCTTTTTACCCAGGAATCTGATGTAATTCCTAGCCAGGCATCTGGGTATAAAGCTAAGCGACCCCCGACTGCCTCCAGAGCAGGACGGTCGGACCTCCTCTTAGGATAGCTGATAGGGCTTGCCAAGGAACTGCTCCCTGTCACCCTGGTTCGGCGGACCCCCCTCTGCCGCCTGGGCGGCGTCTACCATTATACCCCCTCCTCTGCCCCTGGAGGGGGGTTCACCACATGTGTTCTGGAAAGCTCCTTGGGACTTCCAGAACCACATTTTTCCACCTTTCTGCCCTTTGGGGTATGGTCTAGTGGGGGTAGAAAAACGGACTCCTACAGCAGATAAAGTCTTTCCTTCCTGCTCACACCTAGTGAGTGTCTCCTTGACTTTAGGTCCAAACAAGGAAGAGCCATCAAATTGGGTATTAACAAAGGAAGACTTGAAGGCTTCCGCAAAGGAGCATAAGTGCATCCAGGATTGTCTCCGCAGAGCTATCGCTAAACCTGCTGCCCGGCTCGATCCCTCGGCTGCATAAGAAATGAGCCACGTGGACAAGTTTACAATGGAATTAAGGGTGTTAAGCTGTGCCGTCACTTTCTCGGAGACCGCATCATCTGTGTTACCCTGTAGAGTATCTCCAGGCTCTTTGAGATCATCTAGTTGAAGACGGGTAAAGTGGGTTAAACAGTTAAGCAATCTCATTGCAAATGTTGCAGAACTAAAGATGCATTTCCCATATTTGTCCATCATCCTGGAATCTCTATTAGGAGGATGGACAGAAGAAGAGGTCTCTGACATCTCTTTCTTGGTGGCCACCGCCACCACCATGGCATCAACGGGGACTCCATTTGTAAGAAAGGACTTATCCTGAGGGAAGGTGATAAATTTGTTGGGCCTCTGAGGGATGGGTTCCATGGAATCAGGAGACTTCCAAACCTTTCGAGCGATCAAGTCCATTAATTCGTCAAAAGGCGGAGTAACCCAGGTTATAGAAAATTTTCTGTCAAAAGGCAAGAAAAAAAGGGTACTGGCCCGAGCTTCTTGCGAAGAGCGCGAGATCCATTGCAGCGGCAAACTAGATCTGGGGTTTGGCAGCAGAGCATCATGGGATAGGGACTGTGTCTCGAGCTTCTCAGAGATCTAGAGCTTGAAAAGCGGCTGACTCAGAGCCGATGGATCGGCTCTGAACCCACGTGCAAGAACAAACGGCGAGATTGAACAACTTCACATTGCTTAGTTCAGTGTAGACAGAAATGTAATTGTCTGTGAACCTCTTATAAATGTAAGCAGTATTCACTTTTGCTAGAAAACTGGAAAAAAATTCTGGTAAATTAATAGTCTGATTTATACTGGTCTCTGACACCACCTTAGGCAAAAGGAAGGACTGGTTTTCAGTGGAACTCTATGGAAAATCAGATAAGGAGGTCTACATGATAAGGCTTGTACTTCTGAAGTCCTTCTGGCAGAAGTTTTTGCCACGAAGAATATAGTTTTCCAAGATAAAAACCTTAGATCATATTCAGCTGATGGTTCAAAAAGGAGGTTGGACAATGGTTTGTAACACTAAGTTTAGATCCCAGGGTGGAGCAGGATCTTTGTAAGGGTTTTTTAGCAAGAGCATTCCTTTTAAGAAGACTTTGCAAAGCTTATGAGAAGCAATATAGGATTCTTCAAAACCCTTATGGAAATTAGAAATAGCTGCTAATTGAATTTTTATGGTAGACTGTGAAGCACCTGCCTTGAAAAGTGAAGCTAAAAATTCTAGGATTTTATCAATGGGCGCTGAAAATGGATCAATACTGTTATCATGAGCCCAAAAGGTAAACCTCTACCATTTACTAAGAGTTTACGGGTAGCAGGCTTATGAGAAGTTAAGAAAATATGACGTACCAGAAGGAAAGTGAGGGAAGCTTGGGTATTAAAGGAATTGGAGAAACCACGCAGTCAGCTTGAGGTTCACAACATGCAGATGGATTAATCCCTTTGTATGGGACAGAAGGTCTGGAGACAAATCCAGAATCAAAGACTGTTGAATCAGAAAATCCAGAGAAAAGGGAACCATATCTGTCAAGGCCAATAAGGTGCAATGAGGATTACTTTGCTCATTAGCCTGATTGCTTTTTCTATGAATTTCAGGATTAGAGGAGTTGGGGGAAAGGCATACAGCAGACTGGAGGGTCAAATGTGAAGAACAACATCTCTTGGTGACTCCCCCAGATGGGGGATCAGGGCAAAGTAGTTACTGCATTTGTTATTTAGGGGAGAAGCAAACATGTTGCAGCAAGGCTGGCTCCACTGACGGAATATCCTTCCCATCATTTTTGGATTGAGAGACCACTCGTGAGGCAAGAGAATACACCTGCTTAGTTTGTCTGCTATCACACGAACTCCCTGGAATGTGCAATGCTATCAGAAAACCGTTGGAGATTGCCCACTGCCACACACTGAAGGCTTCTTGACAAAGGGGATAGGATTTGGTTCCTCCCAGATTGCTGATGTACCAAACCACTGACATATCGTCCATTTGAATCGCAACTGTTCCCCGAAGGAAGAGCAGGCAAAGGCTGGCAACGCTAAAAGCACTGCCCTTAGCTCCAGCACACTGAAATGGAAGTTGGCCTCTATAGGGGACCAAGTGCCTTGGACAGTCTTGCTCAGATGATGTCCCCCACCCCATCTGGGAGGTGTCTGTGGTCACTATGGCTTGGGGTTGTAATGGGACAAAGGAGCACCCTAGACGAAGGTCTTCAGAAGGCATCCACCAAGCCAAATATTTTCTGCAACAATTCGTGATCAAAATCAGGTCCAACAGAGGTTGGGGCAACATTGACCATGGATATGCTAGCAACCACTGAAGTATCCCCGTGAACTAGAGTTATAGCTGCAGCCATACAGACGAGTGCTTGAAGGACTAGAAGAGTGGTTACTGTTTTTGATGTTTTACTTGCAGTTTGCCCCCCCCCCCCCTTTTTTTAAATAAACATCTTTATTAAACTATTATGTATGACAGACAATCTTACATTTATATAAATGAAAAACAAACACTGACACCACTTTAGTTTCAAGCATTATACGTCACAGACACCATTGAAACAACTGCAGGTGCAAACATTATTTATCACTTATAATCTATCCAGTCATTGTCAGTTAAGCATTATATGGCTCATTCAAATCCTGCCACTTAAACCTTGTTCCTTCTCTGCAAATCCTGTTCCCACAAGTCCCATTTTTCCTATGTAGTTTGCTCTGTCCCTTTTATAAAGATTCCAATTCCAGTTGTTTTTATCTCTGTTACTATATTCACTACTTCAAGTAAAGTTGGTCTAGACCTTGATTTCCACTTTCTAGTAATTGCTTTTTTGTCAGCCATCAAAATTAGACTCAGCAAGGCTTTACTATGTCTAGGCAATTCCGATTCTGTATCATAGGTCAAAAAAATAATCTCCCCAATCAATCCAATCCCCTCACCCAGCATCTCCAACAAAGCAGTTTGCAGGGAATCCCAAAAGTCGGTCAGCTCATTACAATCCCAAAAAATATGTTACAGCCACCTCTATCTTGCTGTCCACCTGAAGAAAAATTCTTTGGAGTCTACTTGGACCATAAAAATACCTACGTAAACACTTCCAGGCAAAGATCTTACATCTTCTATACTCTGTTGCATACTTGGGAGATATACATATATACCGCCATTGCCTCTGAGACTTGCTTATCCAATCTCTTCTCAGTGCTTTCTAAGCTCCCCTGATTGATTCTTATAATCATGCAATATTTGATATGCTCTACTAATTATTCATTTTTTAATGGCAGCTTCTGTTCTAGACTGTATTAAAAACTCTACCAGTGCTGGTCTTTCATTTAGGATCCCCCTTATTTCTCTCCTTTACCTATACTCTGATATCAATTCTAGATAGGGAAAGCGATCTTTAACCTGCAGTCCAAACAAATTCTTGGCCTCTTCCCATTCTATTACCTTTCCCTTTCTAGTTACTTGCTCCCAATACCTTGGTTCCTTTGCCAGTTTTCTCCAAACAATTCCAGTCCCTCTTGCCTGTTATCTGTATCCCTAACCACAGTAATCCCTATCAGCAGAATCTCTTTTCTCCATCCTTGTGCTGGTTTAGTTCTTAGAATACTCCCTGCTATTTTATGAATATAATACTCTGCATCATTTTTGTTGTTCTCCTTAAGATTCTGCATTCAAAACCCCAACCTCATCTTTTTTCTTGAGCTTCCCCCTGTATCATCATTATTCCTTTCCACTTTGAATTATAGTTTTCTATTTGTGCTATGTATAAGAGAATTGACTGTGTTGCTCTAAAATACTCCCTCAAATTGGGTAATCCTAGTCTACCTTGCTCTACTGGAAAAATCAGCTTATCCAGCTTGACCCTTGCTGTCTTCCCTTACTAGACAAAATCCTTCAACTCTTTTTAATTGCTATCCACAGCTTCTTCTCTGATTGATAAAAAAAATATGCCTGACCTGTGTAAAAGACTAAAACATTTTAATTGCTTGTATCTTAGTATCCACACAACAAAGCTTCCAGTTTTTCAATTTTTGTATTATCTTCTGTTTAGTCACTTCCCACATATCCTTAGCTGCAACAACAGAGTCGCTTCTAATCCATACTCCTAAATACTTAATTTTATCATGTCCCCATAAACATAGATATTGTTGGACCAATTCATGTGCGGGTACATAATTTACCACTATTGTCTTTGTTTTAGCTTCATTAATTTTGTATCCTGAGAAGATTTAAAACTGTCTTAAAATGTTCCACAACACTGTAATGTCCCTTTCTGGTTTTGTCATGTATAAAATAATACCATCTGCAAATAGAGCCATCTTTTCCTGACTACCATACCAATTATATCCTTGAATTTCTGAGTCCTTTATTTTCTTTGCCAATGGTTCTAAATATAATGCAAACAAAAGGGAAAGTGGACAACCCTGCCTGGTTCCTCTACTCAAACAGAAGTTATTATAGAGAACCCTGTCCACTTTAATTTTCACCTCCAATCCCTCCAGCATACTCCTAATCAACCTCATAATTGTATCAGGGAAAGCAAATGCTTCCATTGCCCTGCTCATGAAGTCCTTTTTCTGCATCTAAACCCACCAATAACAGCAGTATTTTCTCACATTCTGCTTCCCTCTGGATCATCAATACTTTGTTTAAATTGACAAATGTTTGTCCCCCCCCCTCCACAAAACCACACTGATCCATATCTATCAATTTGGGTATCATTTTTGCCATTCTTTTAGCCACTATAGACACTTTATATTCACGGTTTACTATGTACCTGTATGAAGCTGGACCCGATGGATCTTTACCCTCTTTAGGTACTACCGTTACCACAGTCTTCCTTCCAGGATGCTGGTACTTCTCCTCCTCTTAAAATACTGTTAAACAAAACCTTCCAGATCTTTAACAGTTTTTTTCCATCCTAGCTTCCAATCTTCCACAGGAATACCATCTATTCCTGGGAACTTTCCTGTAGACTTGTTAAACAGCCATTTTTATCTCTTTCTATCCAGTTAGTAATTGAGCTTCATCTACCTCTAACCTTGGCATATTTAATTCTTCCATAAACATTTCCATTTGTACCTTTTCTTGATTTCCATATTTCACTTTATACAAACTTTTCATAAAATTTTTAAAATATTTTTAATACTTCTACAGATCTTATCTTCCTTGTTACAAGCTCCCTAAGCTTGGTGACAGCCCATTCCACTTTCTGTTGCCTGAGTCATTGTGCTCAAAGTTTTTGGGCGCTAGAATTATCAAAAAAAACAGTTGCTTAACATCAATCTTTCTAAACTTGTGGATATTATCAAGGTAATCCCTTATTTCCTGTTTAGCATTCTGCAGTTGCTCCTTTTCTTGTTCTGAGAGATTCCCTCTATTTTGCAATACATAAACATTTGTCACTCCATCTAAATAATTGTTACAGCTTGGCCACATCTCCCCTTGCCTTTATTTTAACCCTAGTTTTAAACTCCACTTTAATTTTATCCCACTTTCTAGGTACATTTTCATTAGAAATTTCTATCTTCTCTAGTACCTCCTGAATTAATTCCAAAACCCATTCTTTAAATTCCTCTCTCTTCAGCTGACAGGTGGGAAAGTACCAGCATTTCATTTTTATTTCATTAACTTGGATTTTTTATTTTAGTTATTATTGGAGCATGACCTGAAATAGTTATTTGCTGTGTTTCAAGACCTTCAATTAAATGCACACGTTCCTGTGAAATATAAAATTTAGCCTAGCCCAGTTTTTGAATCTTGGAGAATAAGTAAATTCACTCCAAAATCCTAGTACTGAACTCACATCTTCCATGACAAAGATTTTTATAAAATTATTCAAAAATCTAACCTCTTTTGTTATATTTTCCCTTCTAGCCCCTCCCCAGACACTCATTCAGTGTTGCAAACCAAATTCCAGTCTCCATCGACAAGTAATATTCCTTGTTGAAAGCTAATTATTTCTCCCAGAACTTTTTTAAGCTTCATTATAGCAGTTTTAGGTGGAATGTAATATAATCCTCCTCCCTTGCCAGTAGCCCCTTAGTACTATACATCTTCCATTTTCTTTTTTTTCCCTTTTCTATCATTATTGGAGCTCCTCTTGCAATTAATATAAGTATTCCTCATTTCCTCTGCCCCAGCTATTCTGCTGAATAACCATCAGGAAAACATTTATTTATCAAATTCATAAGTTCGACTCTTTTCAGGTGTCGGTCCTGTAGCATGGCTATTTGCACTATACATTTTTTTAAAAAGCTTACTACTCCTTTTTCACATTTACCTGTAAGATCATTCAGACAAAGACATTAAGCATCACTTTCTTATATAGTTATTACCACCACCTTTTATGTATTAATGCTTTTTTATTAAATGTCTAGTTACAACTTTTGTGTTACATGCATATACTGTTCGGCAGGTTGGTCTTTATACAGTTGTTTCTTGTCATATCCATTTGAGCCTATTCTGCATCTTACATGCCTTTTTTTTTTGAAAGCCCTCAAACAGAACAAACAAATCCCCCCAACCCCCCCAAACCTATTAATGTAACACACAAAATTATGTACATCTTCAAATATCGAAGCTTTTGCTTCTTAATAAGAACAAAAATTCTAAGTTGATAGTGATCCAGACAAGCTAGAGTTAACCAAAAGGAAAGGTTAGTCATAAGACGCAAGGTACGTCATAAGACACAAGGTACAGCCTGTGCTGTCAGTAAGTGATGCTTGATTTTTGTCTATCTTTACAGCTATCCCAGCTGAGAAAACACTTGAATACTTTCAGTAAACAGTTTCTCCAAGCCATTTCTCTTCACCAAATTGTCTTCTAGTGACATGCAAACTAGACACAAAACTACTAAGGATACCCTGTTTACCAGAAAAAGCCTTATAATATTAAATATTCTTTTTCATTTACATGCTTTCTAATAAACGTGTTACTGGATAACGACTAAGGTCTTAACCCAGTCATTTCCCTATGCAAGCATGGGAAAAAGCATATTGGTTTTTCTTCCATCATACTCTCTTAACCAGACCCCCCCCTTTTATTTACACTGCAGTGCCTACATTTCTTAAAACTGATAAAAAGCACCTGTTTATATTAGTATCCCTACTGCATTTAAAAAAAAAGCTGAGAAAAAATTGCTTCAAGTCTAATTGGTTTTGTCTTATCTTTAAAGCCCTCACACCTAGGAAACCTCCGATTGCGTTCATAAAACAATGTCCTAGCCAAGTTCTCTTTTTTTCTTTACCCTCGACCAGTCCTCTTCCACCACAGTCTCCAGTTTCTCTTTAAAAGACCATCTCCAAGGAGACATGAGAACCAGGCAGCCAGTTTCTCCTTATCAAATTATTTCCAGGGAAACATGAAGACCAGCTGCAGAACTGCTACTAAGTACACATGCATTTTCTAGAAAAAAAGCCTCGTACTATTCTTTTTCATTTACTTGCTCGCTCTTAAAACTAATCAATCTAAGCTCCTTAATACAGTAATTTCCCCACACGCAAATGAAAAAAACACATTCATTTTAACTTTGCCATGCTTTTTTTTTTACATTGCATTCTCTCTCAAAACTGTGGAAGAAGACAGAAGAGGAGAGAGAGAAAAACATGAGCGTCTTTTTACAAACCCCATTATACTTAAAAATAGTGTGCAAAGAAAGCCATACATCACAAATACAGTAAAGTGCTATTAAGAAAAAAAATGTTTTCTTTACTTACAGTTAGCTACTATTAAGAAAAGAAAATGTTTTCTTTACTTGCAGTTGGCTATCTCCCCCTCTCTTCCCCTCCCAAAAGCATTTTCCCAAACATTAATGACATAACGTAAGATATATATATCACAGTCCCCATAAATCCAAGAAATTCTGAAAAAGTCCAATATTTCCAGATTTTCTTGTTATTTCTTATTTCACAAATATAATTACTGCATTGTAATCTCACATTAAGCTCCTGGTTTAATTACTGCTGTTCTCCATCGCCCAAATCCTGTCTCGGCTTCATTTCCAACATACTCTCGATTCTAGTCAATTCTCATGCTCCTTTCTTTCTTTCCAACATTTTCCATTGAAATACTGGAAAAGGTTTCTCTGTGGTCTTTCTTGCCAGAACAATAAGAATCTCCCTCCGTTTCACAGCTCATTTTTTGTTGGACAAACTGTTTCATTTCCTCCTTAGCATGCACTTCTTCAAAAACTGACTTTGTCCCTCCAGGGAAGAATACTTTAAAGACAGCTGGATATAGCAGTTTGAATCTCACAACAGTGTCTCAATCCCTGAACAGCGGAATTAATTTACTCCTCTTCTGCTGGTGTACAGTCAGTAATCATTTTGTCCTTCCTTCTGCCACGTTTTTTTCAGAATCAACTCCTTCTGCTGGTAGGATTGCATCTTTACTATTAAAGGTCTAGGCTGCTTTCTTATAGCTAGATTTGGAGCACACACACAATGTGCCCTTTCAACAAAACAACTGCTGTGGAATACCAGTCTAGTTGCTTATTTGTGCTTTCATAAAATTAATGCAGTCTGTTCCTTCCAGCTTCTCTGGTATAGCTGAAAATCTCAAGTTTTCCCTACATGCTCTGTCCTCTAAATCTACTATTTTTGAAACATCTCTTCCTGAGCAGTCTCATATTCAGCCAACCTTTTCTTTATTTCAGCCTCTGATTTCGGCAGCTTTAACATCTCAACTGTTTAAAGCTTCTTCCATTTTTCCCAGCCTTTTGTTGTTTGTGTTGATATACTCCATCAGTGTTTTCTTTAGTTTAACCAGGTATGTATGCATCTGTCTTATATCTTCTTGTAGCTTACTGGAAGTCATATCTGAAGGTCGCAATGCTTTTTGCTGAACAGCTGCAGAACTTTTGCCAGTCAGTGTTTCTTCCTCACTTTTTGTAGCCGATTTTTTCACAGGTCTTCCATATTTCTTTACTCCTGGCATCTTGGCAGTGTACTTACGAGCCAATTACTGAAATTTACCAATAAACACAAGTCTACTGGCCTTCTCTGCTGAGTTTCTGTTCTCACAATGGGAAAGCTAGAAACAAGCTGTTGCTCAGTGTGCAGCCATATTGGAAGTCTCTACGCTTATTTACCGAATGAGCAAAAAGTACAGTTTTGTACCTACCATAAATGTAGATGTTCGAAGATCCACATTGCTGCAGTCCTTACACTTGGGTAGTCCGCTGTCCTCAGTCGGCCCGAATATCAAAGTATAAGGCTGACGTCGGTCATGGCGCATTTGACTGACATCAGGACGTCAGGGTACAAATGCGCATGACCGACGTCATATCCTCAGTCTTTTCTTGCCCCAGATGTCAGAAGACCCTAAAAATAAAGGTCAAAACCAAAAGACAGCAAACAAACAACCAAACACCCTTGCACTAATTATATGTACAATATATACAATATACACAATATTTACAACCCAACCCACACAACCACCTCTAACTACAGAGGGGAAGGAGGGAGGGTAAATTGGACTGCAGCAATGTGGATCTTCGAACATCTACATTTATGGTAGGTACAAAACTGTACTATGTTCTTCATCTCACATTGCTGCAGTCCTTACACTTGGGTAGGATCCCAAAGCAGAGGTAAGGGAGGATGGCCAAACTATAAGGAAGCAGGAGCTGCCAAAATGCCCTGCAAAACAGCAGTGGCAAAACCAGCCCTGGATTTAGAGTAAAGTGGTAGGTGATAATGTCTAGAGAAAGTATGCACTGAACTCCAAGTAGCTGCCTCCAAAATATCCTTGGTTGCCACCCCCCTCAAAAAAGCTGTCAAGTGGCAGTAGCCCTAGTGGAATGAGGCCTAATCCCAGCTGGAATCTCCTTGCCATGATGGGAATAACAGAAAGCAATGCAAAACCCAATCCACTTAGAAATAGTTTGTTTTGACACAGGCTTGCCCTGAGAACTCAAAGCAAAAGAAACAAATAACTGCTGAGACTGCCTGAACCCTTTAGTTCTGTCCAAATAATATCGCAACTGCCTGTGTACATCTAAAGTGTGCAAAATCTTTTCCCCTTTATTTTGGGGATTTGCATAAAAAGTAGGCAAATGAATAGTTTGGTTTAAAGCCACACTAGAAACCACTTTAGGCATAAAGGAAGGATTAGTACGTAAAGATACCCTGTCCTTATGGAAAATTAAGAAAGGCTCAACGCCATAAGGGCCTGCAATTCAGAAACCCTTCTTGCAGAGGTAATGGCCAACAAAAAGGCAGTCTTCCATGATAAATATTTCAACTCAGTAGTAGCTGCAGGCTCAAAAGGTTGTAGAGTGAGTTTCTCCAACACAAAATTGAGATCCCAAGCAGAAGTAGGAGCTCTACGTGGGGGTCTTATATTCTTTGCCCCTCTAAGAAATTGCTTGAACAAAGGATGAGAAAACAATGGTGGGTCACAGTCATAGTGAGCTGAAATTGCTGCAGCATGAACCTTAATAGAAGAGAAGGACAAACCTTTGTCCAGTAACTCAGTAAGATATTGAAGAGCCACACTTAAATTAGGCTCAGAAACATCAAAATCCTTTGCTGCACTCCAAAATAAAAATCTCTTCCATTTATCTGCGTACACTTTCCTTGTACTAGGCCTTCTAGCTTCCAAAATCACATTCAAAACTTGTTGTGGAAGTTGAGACCCTCTATGGTTCAAAACAGAATATGCCAGGCTGTTAGGTGAAGAGAGTGAAGTTTGACATTGAGCAAATGACTGTCCTCCTGGGACAACAGGTGTGGAATCGAAGGCAAAGGCCATGGAGGCTTCCGTACCAGACTTCTCAGTAATGGGTGCCAGTGCTGTCGAGGCCAATCTGGAGCTATTAAAATCATCCTTGGCTTGTCCTGTCTGACCTTTAGAAGTACCTTTGGGAGGAGAGGCAGAGGTGGAAAGGCATACACATGAAGATTGCTCCAATTGAAAGAAAGAGCATCCACTTTCCAAGCTGTGGGATGAAACCTTGTCGTGCAAAACTTTGGCAGCTGATGGTTTAGTGGAGAAGCGAACAGATCTATGTCTGGAGTTCCCCATGACGCTGTCAATTTCTGAAATACATGAGGATCCAATTTCCACTCGTGGGGATCCATAATTCGTCTGCTCAACACATCTGCTAAGGAGTTCTGTGCTCCCGGCAGAAACCTTGCCTGAAGATTGAGCTGTAAACTGAGAGCAGTCTCCCACAAAATCATTGCTTGCCTGCATAGAGGATAAGAATGTGTTCCCCCTTGCTTGTTGATGTACCACATGACAGTTGTGTTGTCTGTTAGAATCAACACCTGCCCTGGAAGAAGTAAATCCTTGAAAGCTATTAATGCAAACTGGACTGCTAACATCTCCTTCAAGTTGATATGTAGATGTTGTAGTCTGGCAGGCCACTTGTCTTGTATCCACTTTCCATTTAGATGAGCTCCCAAGCTTTGTCTGAGGCATCTGTCGTTAAAATCTGACTCGCCTCTGGCCGGGTCACAGAGAGTCCCTTGTTTAGGTGACATTCCTGAGCCCACCACAAAAATTCCTTTTGAATGCAAGGTATTATTTGAATGACAGTGTCCAAATCCTGGCAGTGCTGTGTCCATACATTTTTGAGATACCATTGCAGCTTCCTCATATGCAGTTTGGCATTGGGAAGCACCAGAATACAAGATGCCATGAACCCTAAGGCTTGAAGGACTGTCCTTGCAGTCAGCCCGGACTGATGAGATAGTTGATGGAAGTAACGGGAAAGATTCTTTTGTTTGTCCGGGGTCAAAAAGGCCATCTGGGATGCTGTATTCAGTCTTACACCCAGAAAGCACATGTCCTGAGAGGGTACTAGACTGGACTTTATTTCGTTCACAGAATACCCCAGGCATCTTAGCACTGCTATCACATATTCCAAATGATGAAGAAGCTCGTCCCTTCCTTGAGCCAGAATCAGGCAATCGTCCAAATAAGGATAGATCTGTATTCCTTTTAGCCTGAAGAAAGCTATCACTGGAGCCAGAACTTTCGTGAACACTCTGGGCGCAGTAGATAAGCCAAAGGGCAATGCAGAGAACTGATAGTGAGAAGTCCCAGCTCGAAAATGCAGATACTTCCTGCAACTTAGTCTGATAGGAACATGAAGGTAAGCCTCCTTGAGATCCAAAGTTACCATCCAATGATCTTTGCCCAGCAGAGGTAAAAGCTGTTGTAACGTCAACATTTTGAACTTGGGAATGTCCAGATAAGTGTTGAGGATAGATAAATCCAAAATTGGTCTCCACGTGTTCCCCTTCTTTGGTACTAGGAACAGGCGAGAATAAAATCCTAGGCCCACTTCTGGCATAGGGACCGGCTGTATGGCCCCTATTTGGAGTAACAGAGAAATTTGCTTGTGTGCCTCTATTCTTTGTTGAGGAGGAACGTCTGGCATGCCTTTGAAAGGAGGCAAGGTATGGAAATAAAACCTGTAACCGTGGTGTATGATATCCAATACCCATCTGTCTTGAGTAATTAAACTCCAATTTTCTTTGAAAAGTGCCAACCTTCCTCCCAAAGGTGCTGCCAGACGAGAAGGCTCTGGCAGCTGAAAAGGTAGGTCATTGGGTCTGTTTACGAAAGGACTGACCCCTGCCCTCACCAAGACTGTGCAGGAGAACTCCCTGTTCTAGGCCTGAAAGAGCCCTGAGCTCTGCCCCTACCACGTCTAGATCTACCCCTAGACTGGGAATCATAAGAAGGATACGTCCATCCCTTAGTAGGCCAATTTCTACTAAACTTTGGAGGCTGAACCTGCAAAAAATCTTTAACAGTCTGCATAGACTTAGCCTTGTCTTCCATTTTCTTTAAAACTGCCTCAACAGGAGAACCAAACAACACATCAGATTGTAAAGGAGCATCTAAAATCCTTGTTTTAACATGGTCAGATAAATTTTGATCCCTCAGCCAGGCGTGCCTGCGAAGAACTGACCCAGTGGCAGCCACCCTAGACGAGGCCTGTACAGCATCAAAACCACATTGCAAAGAATGCTTACCCACCTGTTCAGAAACATGTACTAAATCTTGTAACTCTTTACAATCAATACCTTCCGCCAGAGCATCAACCTTAGACTTCAATTGTGAAAGGAGATAGTTTTGGTATTTCAACATGTGAAACTGGCAATTCAAAGCCCTCATAGCTAGAGTGGAAGAAGTATAAACTTTCTTTCCCCATCTATCCAAGGCCCTGGCCTCCTTATCTGCAGGAACCGGATTCTTGGCAACAGAAGCCTTAACACCTTTAGGCCCCTGGCTAACAGTTTCTGGGTCTGCCCTAGGACTCTTAAAAAGATACTTATGAGCTTCAGGCACCCTGTAATACCTATCCGGTTTAACAGGAGCAGGAGGCAAAGAATCAGGATTAAGAGAAGCCTCTGTAAAAACATCTTCCACTACATCCAAAACAGGAGGTATAGCCAAAGGCCTATGCTGGGGTAAAAATAAAAATTCCCTAAGCCTTTTCCTGGAATCAGAGAAGTCCTGACCTTCCCACTTAAATGCTCCCTCATGGAATGAAGAGTTTCTGAAAAAGAAAAATCCTCCGGAGGAGAAGCAGAAGGAGTAGAATCATCCACATCAGAATCAGAATAAGGAGAATACTCCTGCAAGTCTTCAGCCGAAGACTCAGAAACATCCGAAGCCTGCTCAAAACTCCCTAGCTCAGGCTCCACCCTAGGTCTCTTATCAGGAGGGGGCAAAGAACCCCTAATCAAAGTAATCAAATCTTCTGCCATTTTAAGCATATGCTTCTTGGGCACAGTTCCTGAAGAACTAGGGGTAACACCAACTGAAGCTAAACCTGGCCTGCCTCTGGGAGAAGCCTTGGAAACAGAAGGAGAGGGCCTAACCACCCTAGGCAGGGAGGGGAGTATAGTAACCTGAGAAGCCCCATCACCCTGACCTGCCTCCTGAGAGGCCACATCCTGCAATAACAAAGTCTCTCCCTGGGATCCCAAAGAAACCTCCGGTGGAACCACCGCTCCACCGACACCTCTAAAGAACCGGCGTCCGCACGGACGGTTCTTCTAGCCTAGGCTTAACTGCTTTGTCCTTGCGCTTCTTGAAGCGGGCCGGAGCATCCGACGGCATTTTATAATTGCACCGCTTCCCGAAGACTAACCTGGCACAGTCCAATCTCCTCTTTATAGTGCGCTTATTGAATCTAGCACAAGAGCGACACCCAACAACGTCGTGCTCAGGCCCTAAACAAGGAATACACAAAGTATGATAGTCTCTATGCGGTATCTGTTTCCCACAAGAAATACAATTGTTCACTTTTTCTGACATCCGGTAAACCACTGAGGCAAGAAAAAACTAAAATATTCCCCAACGGGGTACTTAGCCAACTTTGACTCGGTCTGAAACTCCGGAATCGAAAAATTTCAGAACGACAACCGGCACTTGCAATGCTGCTTCTGCATCGGACCATGCGGCAAAAAAGACTGAGGATATGACGTCGGTCATGCGCATTTGTACCCTGACATCCTGATGTCAGTCAAATGCGCCTTGACCGACGTCAGCCTTATACTTTGATATTCGGGCCGACCGAGGACAGCGGACTACCCAAGTGTAAGGACTGCAGCAATGTGAGATGAAGAACATCAGAACAACAAAGAAGGGGAGCAGCAAAACATAAAAGTGAAACCACTGTCTAAAGAATGGTAACTAGGTTGTAAGAATGTGAAAAAGAAAAAGTGTATATATAAAGTAAAATTACTTTATTCTAGTAGAGCAACAGTGGGTGAATATATGAACAGCTATTAAATGGAATTAGAAAATATTTTTATTATATACAATTTACTTACACAGGAGACTTGCGGGATTATTCCATTGGGCTCACCTATCACCGTGACAGGTGACAAGGTCAGAGAGAAAGTAAAAGGAGGAAGATGTGGGGATTATCCTGGTGTGTTACAAGAATACAGAGAAGTCTTTTAGGTGGATTTTTAATTGAGTTTTGAATAAGGAAAGATGGTCACAGCCTTAACTTTACAAGGACAGAGTTCCATATTCTGGAGATTTGTTGGCCATGCAGGGCTTCACCTACTGAACTGTTAGCTTCATGTATGCTTAAGTATTTGCATGTGGATCACAGCTTTCTTGTTGGTATATATGGTTTAGAGTTTTTTTTTTATATTGGGACACTTGTTTGCTTTATAGACTAGACTGTGTGCCATAAGTGGCTGAGTTTTGATGAGCTGTTAAGGAAGTTCCACTCATCTGAGTTTCCAAAGGGCTATGCAATGATGAGAACAACAGGGAAAGCTGCATTCAAATTTTGCAATTTTATGATAGTACTGCTGTAGTTTAGTAGGCCAGATGAGTGCCGATTACTGAGTATGAGTGAGGTGTACAGTAGTGCTGGAAGAAGTTAAGTAGAGGCTGTAATTTTTCTGCGATCTTCAGCGAGAAATGTATGTAGTATAGGATCCCAATATTCTGATATGTCATTTTACTACTACTTGTAGTCAGATTTTAGGTTATCATCATTAGTGACCCTGAGTAGTTTTTTACAAGTAACGTTGAATTTGAGCATTGTTCAGAGAAGTAATGGTTAGTTCTGGCTTAGTATCATTATGCAATTTGGGAGTGAACAGGAGTAATTTAGTCTATCTGGGATTTAACAGGAGTTGGGAAATATTAAGCCACAACTTAAGAGGAAAATGATTCACGAGTTTTTGTTTACAATGAGTTAAGCTTTTCTGCTGTATACATTAGCGTTGAGTTATCTGCATATTGTAACAGCACAGCAAGATTAGAGGCTATCTAAAAATAATTTATGAAAATGTTGAAAAGCAACATCTCTAAGACTGTACTTCGGAATACTTCTACTCCTAACTGTGAGAAAGGAGGAGAGTTTGAACATCACTTAACATAATGTCTGTTTGAAAGACAGATACAGAACCATTGTAGGGCTGAGTTTGAAGACCTACGAGTTTTAGTTTATGAAGGAGTATGCTGTGCTAACAAAGTGAGTGTGCATAAACAGTGACTGGATATGTGAGTTTGTAATGTAATTCAGGCTACTGCTACACGCACAATAGTACAGTTTTGTACCTACCATATATGTAGATGTTCGAAGATCCACATTGCTGCAGTCCTTACACTTGGGTAGTCCGCTGTCCTCGGTCGGCCCGAATATCAAAGTAAAAGGCTGACGTCGGTCAAGGCGCATTAGACTGACATCAGGACGTCAGGGTACAAATGCGCATGACCGACGTCATATCCTCAGTCTTTTCTTGCCCCAGATGTCAGAAGACCCTAAAAAGAAAGGTCAAAACCAAAAGACAGCAAACAACCAACCAACCACCCTTGCACTAATAATATGTACAATATATACAATATACACAATATTTACAACCCAACCCACACAACCGCCTCTAACTACAGAGGGAAGGAGGGAGGGTAAATTGGACTGCAGCAATGTGGATCTTGAACATCTACATTTATGGTAGGTACAAAACTGTACTATGTTCTTCATCTCACATTGCTGCAGTCCTTACACTTGGGTAGAATCCCAAAGCAGAGGAAAGGGAGGATGGCAAAACTATAAAGAAGCAGGAGCTGCCAAAATGCCCTGTAAAATAGCAGTGGCAAAACCAGCCCTAGATTTAGAGTAAAGTGGAAGGTGATAATGCTTAGAGAAAGTATGCACTGAACTCCAAGTAGCTGCCTCCAAAATATCTTTAGTTGCCACCCCTTAAAAAGCTGTTGAAGTGGCAGTAGCCCTAGTGGAATGAGGCCTAATCCCAGCTGGAATCTCCTTGCCATGATGGGAATAACAGAAAGCAATGCAAAACCCAATCCACTTAGAAATAGTTTGTTTTGACACAGGCTTGCCCTGAGAACCCAAAGCAAATGAAACAAATAACTGCTGAGACTGCCTGAACCCTTTAGTTCTGTCCAAATAATATCGCAACTGCCTGTGTACATCTAAAGTATGCAAAATCTTTTCCCCTTTATTTTGGGGATTTGCATAAAAAGTAGGCAAATGAATAGTTTGGTTTAAAGCCACACTAGAAACCACTTTAGGCATAAAGGAAGGATTAGTACGTAAAGATACCCTATCCTTATGGAAAATTAAGAAAGGCTCAACCGCCATAAGGGCCTGCAACTCAGAAACCCTTCTTGCAGAGGTAATGGCCAACAAAAAAAAGCAGTCTTCCATGATAAAAATTTCAACTCGGTAGTAGCTGCAGGCTCAAAAGGTTGTAGAGTGAGTTTCTCCAACACAAAATTGAGATCCCAAGCAGGAGTAGGAGCTCTTCGTGGGGGTCTTATATTCTTTGCCCCTCTAAGAAATTGCTTGAACAAAGGATGAAAAAACAATGGTGGGTCACAATCATAGTGAGCCGAAATTGCTGCAGCATGAACCTTAATAGAAGAGAAGGACAAACCTTTGTCCAGTAACTCAGTAAGATATTGAAGAGCCACACTTAAATTAGGCTCAGAAACATCAAAATCCTTTGCTGCACTCCAAAATAAAAATCTCTTCCATTTATCTGCGTACACTTTCCTTGTACTAGGCCTTCTAGCTTCCAAAATAACATTCAAAACTTGCTGTGGAAGTGGAGGCCCACTATGGTTCAAAACAGAATATGCCAGGCTGTTAGGTGCAGAGAGTGAAGCTTGACATTGAGCAAATGACTGTCCTCCTGAGACAACAGGTGTGGAATCAAAGGCAAAGGCCATGGAGGCTCCTGCCAGGCTTCTCAGTAATGGGTACCAATGCTGTCGAGGCCAATCTGGAGCTATCAAAATCATCCTTGGCTTGTCCTGTCTGGCCTTTAGTAGTACCTTTGGGAGGAGAGGCAGAGGTGGAAAGGCATACACATGAAGATTGCTCCAATTGAAAGAAAGAGCATCCACTTTCCAAGCTGTGGGATGAAACCTTTTTGTGCAAAACTTTGGCAGCTGGTGGTTTAGTGGAGAAGCGAACAGATCTATGTCTGGAGTTCCCCATGACACTGTCAATTTCTGAAATACATGAGGATCCAATTTCCACTCGTGGGGATCCATAATTCGTCTGCTCAACACATCTGCTAAGGAGTTCTGTGCTCCCGGCAGAAACCTTGCCTGAAGATTTAGCTGTAAACTGAGAGCAGTCTCCCACAAAATCATTGCTTGCCTGCAGAGAGGATAAGAATGTGTTCCGCCTTGCTTGTTGATGTACCACATGACAGTTGTCTTGTCTGTTAGAATCAACACCTGCCCTGGAAGAAGTAAATCCTTGGAAGCTATTAATGCAAACTGGACTGCTAACATCTCTTTCAAGTTGATATGTAGATGTTGTAGTCTGGCAGGCCACTTGTCTTGTATCCACTTTCCATTCAGATGAGCTCCCCAAGCTTTGTCTGAGGCATCTGTCGTTAGAATCTGACTCGCCTCTGGCCGGGTCACAGAGAGTCCCTTGTTTAGGTGACATTCCTGAGCCCACCACAACAATTCCTTTTGAATGCAAGGTATTATTTGAATGACAGTGTCCAAATCCTGGCAGTGCTGTGACCATACATTTTTGAGATACCATTGTAGCTTCCTCATATGCAGTTTGGCATTGGGAAGCACCAGAATACAAGATGCCATGAACCCCAAGGCTTGAAGGACTGTCCTTGCAGTCAGCCTGGACTGATGAGACAATTGATGAAAGTAAAGGGAAAGATTCTTTTGTTTGTCCGGGGTCAAAAAGGCCATCTGGGATGATGTATTCAGTCTCACACCCAGAAAGCACATGTCCTGAGAGGGTACTAGACTGGACTTTATTTCGTTCACAGAATACCCCAGGCATCTTAGCACTGCTATCACATATTCCAAATGATGAAGAAGCTCTTCCCTTCCTTGAGCCAGAATCAGGCAATCGTCCAAATAAGGATAGATCTGTATTCCTTTTAACCTGAGGAAAGCTATCACTGGAGCCAGAACTTTCGTGAACACTCTGGGCGCAGTAGATAAGCCAAAGGGCAATGCAGAGAACTGATAATGAGAAGTCCCAGCTCGAAAACGCAGATACTTCCTGCAACTCAGTCTGATAGGAACATGAAGGTAAGCCTCCTTGAGATCCAAAGTTACCATCCAATGATCTTTGCCCAGCAGAGGTAAAAGCTGTTGTAACGTCAACATTTTGAACTTGGGAATGTCCAGATAAGTGTTGAGGACAGATAAATCCAAAATTGGTCTCCACGTGTTCCCTTTCTTCGGTACTAGGAACAGGCGAGAATAAAATCCTAGGCCCACTTCTGGCATAGGGACCGGCTGTATGGCCCCTATTTGGAGTAAGAGAGAAATTTGCTTGTGAGCCTCTATTCTTTGCTGAGGAGGAACGTCTGGCATGCCTTTGAAAGGAGGCAAGGTATGGAAATAAAACCTGTAACCGTGGTGTATGATATCCAATACCCATCTGTCTTGGGTAATTAAACTCCAATTTTCTTTGAAAAGTGCCAACCTTCCTCCCAAAGGTGCTGCCAAACGAGAAGGCTCTGGCAGCTGAAAAGGTAGGTCATTGGGTCTGTTTACGAAAGGACTGACCCCTGCCCTCACCCGAAGACTGTGCAGGTGAACTCCCTGTTCTAGGCCTGAAAGAGCCCTGAGCTCTGCCCCTACCACGTCTAGCTCTACCCCTAGACTGGGAATCATAAGAAGGATACGTCCACCCCTTGGTAGGCCAATTTCTACTAAACTTCGGAGGCTGAACCTGCAAAAAATCTTTAACAGTCTGCATAGACTTAGCCTTGTCTTTCATTTTCTTTAAGACTGCCTCAACAGGAGAACCAAACAACACATCAGATTGTAAAGGAGCATCTAAAATCCTTTTCTTAACATGGTCAGATAAATTCTGATCCCTCAGCCAGGCGTGCCTGCGAAGAACTGACCCAGTGGCAGCCACCCTAGACGAGGCCTGTACAGCATCAAAACCACATTGCAAAGAATGCTTACCCACCTGTTCAGAAACATGTACTAAATCTTGTAACTCTTTACACTCAATACCCTCCGCCAGAGCATCTACCTTAGACTTCAATTGTGAAAGGAGATAGTTTTGGTATTTCAACATGTGAAACTGGCAATTCAAAGCCCTCATAGCTAGGGTGGAGGAAGTATAAACTTTCTTTCACCATCTATCCAAAGCCCTGGCCTCTTTATCTGGAGGAACCGGATTTTTGACAACAGAAGCCTTAACACCCTTAGGCCCCTGACTAACAGTTTCTGGGTCTGCCCTAGGACTCTTAAAAAGATACTTATGAGCTTCAGGCACCCTGTAATACCTGTCCGGTTTAACAGGAGCAGGAGGCAAAGAATCAGGATTAAAGGAAGCTTCTGCAAACACATCTTCCACAACATCCAGAACAGGAGGTATAGCCAAAGGCCTATGCTGGGGTAAAAACAAAAATTCCCTAAGCCTTTTCCTGGAATCAGAGAAGTCCTGACCTTCCCACTTAAAATGCTCCCTCATGGAATGAAGAGTCTCTGAAAAAGAAAAATCCTCAGGAGGAGAAGCAGAAAGAGTAGAATCATCCACATCAGAATCAGAATAAGGAGAATACTCCTGCAAGTCTTCAGCCGAAGACTCAGAAACATCCGAAGCCTGCTCAAAACTCCCTAGCTCAGGTTCCACCCTAGGTCTCTTATCAGGAGGGGGCAAAGAACCTCTAATCAAAGTAATCAAATCTTCTGACATTTTAAGCATATGCTTCTTGGGCACAGATCCTGAAGAACTAGGGGTGACACCAACTGAAGCTAAACCTGGCCTGCCTCTGGGAGAAGCCTTGGAAACAGAAGGAGAGGGCCTAACCACCCTAGGAAGGGAAGGGAGCACAGTAACCTGAGAAGCCCCTGCAGCCTGACCTGCCTCCTGAGAGGCCACATCTTGCAATAACAAAGTCTCTCCCTGGGACTCCAGAGAAACCTCCGGCAGAACCACCGGCTCCACCAACACCTCTAAAGAACCGGCGTCCGGTACGGACGGCTCTTCAAGCCTAGGCTTAGCTGCTTTGTCCTTGCGCTTCTTCGAAGAAGCAGGCGTCGGAGCATCCGACGGCATTTTATAATTGCACCGCTTCCCAAAGACTAACCTGGCACAATCTAACCTTCTCTTTATAGTGCGCTTATTGAATCTAGCACAAGAGCGACACCCAACAACGTCGTGCTCAGGCCCTAAACAAGGAATACACAAAGTATGGTAATCTCTATGCGGTATCTGTTTCCCACAAGAAATACAGTTATTCACTTTTTCTGACATCCGGTAAACCACTGAGGCAAGAAAAACTAAAATATTCTAACGGGTACTTAGCCAACTTTGACTCGGTCTGAAACTCCGAATTCGAAAAATTTCAGAACGCCGAACGGCACTTGCAACGCTGCTTCTGCATCGGACCATGCGGCAAAAAAGACTGAGGATATGACGTCGGTCATGCGCATTTGTACCCTGACGTCCTGATGTCAGTCTAATGCGCCTTGACCGACGTCAGCCTTTTACTTTGATATTCGGGCCGACCGAGGACAGCGGACTACCCAAGTGTAAGGACTGCAGCAATGTGAGATGAAGAACATCCTTAGTTACAAAATATTTACAGTCAAAGGGGAGAACACAGTAAAAGAAAGGGGGGGGTCAAGGAGTAGTAATGAGAATGTAAAATACGATGACAGCATGAGAGCAGGAAGGGGAAAAATGAGAGAGGAAGGAAAGAGGGGGAGAATGTGGGGGTGCCAAAAGAAGGGGAGGGATCAGGAGGATTTCTGAAAAGGGATGAGTGTTATGGTAGGTTATATAAGGTAAAAAAAATTATAGGGATATAGGAGGGATTATGTGTTACTTCAGTTCAACAAAGTGAAAGTTGGGCAGAGTAAAGCTAGAGTAGCAGTTAAGTTTTCCTACAGGAGGGAAAGCAGTGGCACTGAGCTTCTTTACAGATTTTTTTTTAGAAAAAAAGAATAGCTGTGTAGAAATCTTACCATAACCATAGATATACTTCTCTTCGATATGCAGTACTCATAACATGTAGGAGTCGCCACCAGTTGGTGAACGTCCGGCCAGTATACAAAAGCCTAAAGCTACTGTGAGGTACATGTGACGTCACACATAGAACTAGTCCAGTGTTGGATCATAAAGTGACGTCGGGTATAAGGCAGATGTCAGCATGTACTAAGCCTCAGAACTGAATGCCTCAGGAAGAACCCAGCCCGAGATAAGTGAGGAAACACAACCAGCAATCAGGCAAGTGTCAGGGGGAAGGAAGAGAATAATGCAACATATAGAAGAGAAGGACAGCTATGATTATTGTAAGATTTTACACAACTAATCTATGTCCTTCTATTCATATGTTGTATTCATAACATGAGGGGGAATACCAAAGCTCATGCAGGAAGAGGACTAGGCAGAGGGGCAGTACCACTCTCTACAAACCCCTACTGAACAGCCCTTGCAAAATCAGCTACAGACCAGGAGATGCCATCCAGCTTGTAGTGTTTTGTGAAAGTGTGAAAAGAAGACCAGGAAGCTGCTTCTAATACAGAGAAAGCGTCCAGACCTTTGAAGAGGACACGGCTCTAGTGGAATGAGTCTTTACTGGGGATGCAAGAGTTCTCCCATGAAACACACAGCAAAAGGAAATGGTTTTGGAACTCCAAGAAGAGGTAGGCTACTTAGAAACAGGCCTGTCCAGGGCCCTAGGATGATAGAAAATGAAAAGGTGATCGGATTTCCTCACAGGCTTGGTTTTGTCTAAATAAAATCTGAGTTGTCTATGCACATCCAAGATGTGTAAAATCCTCTCACTAGAGGACTGTGAAGATGGAAAAATGATGGGCAGATTAATGGATTGATTCAGTGACGACTCATTCACCACCTTGGGCATAAAGGAGGGATTAGTGCACAAGGAAATACTATCCCTGTAGAAAACAGTAAAGGGAGAAGAGGCCACAAAAGTACCTGAAGTTCTGTGACCTTTCTAGCTGAAGTGATGGCCACAAGAACAACTGTTTTCCAAGTGCAATACTGACGAGAAGAAGAAACTGCTGGTTCAAAAGGGGGCAAAGTAAATTTCTCTAGAACAAAATGTAGATTCCCAAGGAGGAGGAACTGGTTTCCTTGGTGGTCTGATATGAAGGACACTTAAAGAAAAGTTTAACTTCCAGCTTTGAAGCAAAGGGAGGAATCACTGAGGAAGACAAGCAGAGACTGCTTGAAAGATGAGCTTTTAGTGAAGATCATGACAATACGCTCTTCGATAATTCACTCAGGTAAGACAGAACCACTGGAACATCCACCAAAAGTGGTTGTAGGTCCTTAGAAAGACACCAGATGAAAATCATTTTCATATTGACATGTAGGATTTCCTACTACTGGGTTTTGTGGCCTCCTGCAGAACTTGCAGCACGTCCTCAGAAAAAAGGTATCTGAAAGGGATCAAAACCCTATTACCCACAAAATCATCTGAAGGGTTGACATCTGTGGTTGTATTAGGGATCCCTTGTCCTGTGCGAGTAGGTCTACTCTGAGGTAACTTGTGATGATTGCCCTTGGTCAAATGTGGAAGTGGGAACCAATGCTGTCTTGGCTAAAAGGGAGTCACGAACAAGATTCTTCATTGTTCCTGCTGGATTTTCAACAGGACTTTTTAGAGAAGCAGGAAGGGAAGAATGCATAGAGAAACATCCCCTTCCAACAGAAAGACAGGGCATTCACCTTCCATGTCTGAAGATGGGGAACTCTGGCACACAACTTTGGAAGTTGTTTGTTCATAGGGAGGCAAAATGCTGTCTGAGGCATAGCTTCACCAATGGACAATGTCCAGTAATGCATCCTTGTGCAATATCCATTTGTGGGAGAGTCATGGATCAGCTCAACGTGTCGGCCACGACATTCTGAATGGAAGGAATGTAAAACTGTCTGAAGGGTTAGTTGATAATGAGTAGCCAGCTCTCAAGCATGGAGAGAGCCAGTCTGCACAGGACATAAGACTTGGTCTCTTCCCTGCTTGCTGACATACCAAAAGACTGTGGTGTTGTCTGTGAGCCACTTTAGGGCACCTGGAAGAAGAGGAGGTTTGAAAATCTGCAGAACAAAAAAGTGCTCTCATCTCTCTTATGTTTGTGTGTTCCCACCTTTGGGAAGGAGACCACACATCTTGAACTTTCCAGGATGCTAGGGTTGCTCCCAATCCCAAGTCCGAAGCATCAGTGAACAACTCCTTGGTTGGTGGTGTGGTTGTAAGGGTGGGCCTGGACTCTAGGTAACCTGCTGAATCCACCAGTCCAATTCTTTTCTCAAGCAAGGAAGAAGGGGAATAACAAACTTCAATGGGTGAGCTTTTTGCATCCATACTGACCTGAGGTACCACTGAAATTTACTCATGTGCAGTCTGGCCAGAGGTAGTATGGGCATAGTGGAAGCCATTAAGCCCAAGAGGCAAAGAAATCCCTTGGCAGTCATGGACTGAAGAGGGATGAGATCCTGGAAGTAGGCAGTAAGATAGAGAACATTCTGGGGAGGTAAAAAATCCAACAACTTGTCTGCCTGTGTCCTGCATCCTAGAAAGACATGGTCTTGTGAAGTAACAAGGGTAGACTTTTGAAAGTTGATGGTTAAACCTAGACTTTCCAGCAGAGACAGTGAAGAATAAATCCAGGTACGGGAAAATCTGAATGCCTTTTAGTTTACAAAAAGCTAGGACAGGAGCTAAGCATTTTGTGAAGACCTGTGGAGCTGCACATAGTCCAAATGGCAAAAGCAAAAAAATTGAAAATGTGAGGAAGCAATTGCAAAGCATAGAAATTTCCTGAACAGGGGATGAATAGGGAAGTGAAGGTAAGCATCCTTGATGTCGAAAGGCACCACTGTAGGCCTGAGGAAGAATGAGGGGAAGTAGAGTGCTCAAAGACATCATGAGAAAGGTGGGAACCCTTCAAGAAGGTGTTTAGATGTGACAAATCTAGAATGGGCCTCAAAGGACCGTATTTCCTGGGAACCAGGAACATCCTTGAGTAAAATAATTTCATTTGTGAAGGTGGAACCTCCTGTATGGCACCTTGAGAAAGAAAGCAGTGAATGACTTGGGGAAAGAATTATTTTGGGGGTTGTAGGATACCCCTGAAGGAAAGTGGAGTCTTCTCCATTATGAAGTAATCTTGGAGAATATTGGAAAGGCCCTAAGAGTCCTGGGTGATTTGTTTCCAAGCAGGGAGAGAGAGAAAGACGCAAGGAAAGAGGGGTCTGGCTTGAAAGAGGCTGGTAGTCGAAGACTACCTGGCTTGCTTGGAAATGGCTGTTTCTAAGCAGTAGGAGTAAAAGAAGAGGACTTAACAGGATATTGCTTTCTGGCATCTCTTTTACCCTTGGAGGAAGGAGGTCTGGATGCTTTCCTTACAAAAGGGGTTTTAGAGGATAGTGCCTCTGAAATCGGGGAACTGGTGACACAAAAATGAGCTTGACATCTTGAAGCCCCTTTATCATTTTTTTGTAAGGGCTTAAAAAGTTCTGCAGCAGAAGTACCAAACTAGGTCTTGAGAGGCTACAGGTGCATCCATAATTTTTGCCTTTATATCATCTGGTAAGGGCTGCAGTCTCAGCCAACAGTACCTCCTGAACACAGAGCCTGAAGCAGCAGCTCTGGCAGATGCCTCCACTGCATAGTAGCTACACTTAATAGAATGAGGTGCAACCTGGGCAGAAGAGCATAGGACGGAGGATAACAGACATAGTAGGAGAATCAGGGAGCTCAGAAATTAGTTAATGGCATCAGAGAGAGAGAAGCTAAAGAATATTTGGCTGTACGAGTCTGGTAATTTATAGTTCTGAATGTTAAAGTGGTTGACGTATACACTTTTCTCCCCAACCTCTCCATAGCTTTACTCTCCTTGTCAGAGGGGGGAAGGGAAGTAGAAGGCAACATCTTAGAGGTCTTATCAGAAGTCACAGAAACTGTTGCTTGCTCTGTAGAGGGACATTTAAACAGTAATTTGCAATCCTCTGAAACCTTGTAAAACCGAACATTCCCAAACCTGTCTGGCATTTTTGAGGCAGGAAGTTGGGAGTCAGGACACTTACAGGCTGCAGAAAAACATCCAAAAAGGCTGGCAGCATAGGAAGAATTGCAGATGGAGATGGAGAGTCCATCTGTAGAAAGTCTTAACATATTTTTTCAATTTTTGATATCTGAGAGCAATCTCATTTAAAGAATTCCCTCATTTTAACTATGGTTTCCCTAAAGGTAATATCCTCCCCTGGAGATTCTGTGCTATTTGATTCCTCTTCAGGGGAAGCATATCCTAAGGCAGAAGAAATTTGGGCAGAACAGGCCAACAATTCAAACCCAAAGGAATCATCTTCATCAGATGAATTTTCAACTCTAATTCTCTTCTGTGGAAAAACTGAATAAAAAGGAAGGGGAAGGGAGAGAGACCCCAGTAGACTGTCTCAGGGCCATAAAGGCTTTAAAGAGCCCTTGTGAGAAGGTTTGCCAATCCGCAGACTGATCTTGGGAAACAAGAGAAGAATGCTTAGTTTCTTGCTTCTTCTTGTGTGGGACATCCATGCTGTGGAAGGACTAGAGACCCGACTTTGATCTGCACTCTATAATATTGCTCAGGGAATCTTCGCGGACATGGTTTGAAGAATGCTAAGCAAGCCTTCAGAAACAATGAGCCTGGGTTCCCCCCTATGTCCTTAGAGGACGTCTGAGTTTCCCCCAAGGACATGCTAGTAGGATCCTTCACAGCCTCCAATGCGGTGGCCGCCAAAAAATCACCTGACTCAAACAGTCTCCGGCCCAATATCAGCCTCGAGAGATGTCTGAAATTGGGGTAGCAGCAGGTAACTCGAGCCTAACGTTTTTGATCTTTTTTATAACTGGCTCACCTGAAGAGCCCGACGTACCTTCCAATACATCACATGTTAAGCATTCAAGGCACCGGGTCTCTAAATACAAATTCAAGGAAGCTGGATGACTGTGCAGGGATTTGGGGACAAAGGCCTTGCAAACTGCACAGGAGGTATGGTCGTGGTTAGGGCCTAGGCAAAAAAAGACATAGATAATGCGAGTCTTTATGTGGAATTTGCCTTTTACACTGACACTTGACCCTTCTAGCTGACATGTAACCTCAACCACAACAGTAGCACACAAAAACAGTAAGAAGAAACCCCAGTGGAGTACTTACCTGGATTGGAATCTACAACTTTGCTGATGAGCAAATGACCAGAAAAGACGTTCTGACTGGCGGCAGACAAGTTCTGAGGCTTGCTATGTGCCAATGTCCCCCTTATACCTGGTGTCATTTTATGACTGACGCTAGTTTAGGCTTTTGTACAGTGGCTGGACTATCGAGTCAGCCACCAGCAACTCCCACATGTTAAGAATACTGCAATATATGAACAGAAGGCCATCAGAAGTTATGAATCTTTTAGATGGATTTTCAACTGAGTTTTGAATGAGGAATTGTTGTCATGACATGGAAATGTCATTATTCCTATTCTATAAACTTCAAGAGTTGGGATGCAGATTGGACTCTGGAAACTTGACTCCCCACCAAGCGCTCAAGCTCTTTCCCTACTACCATAATTCGACTGTCTCAACAGCATCCCCACATTGTGTTTGCTGCAAAACTCCTAAACACAGGATATATTAGCTACTGAGAATAGGGAAATGAGAGCGCACAAGCTTCAAGCAGATTCTACTAGGTTCATTAGAAACACACAGATGGAGAATGTGGAGGGGGAAGGAGGATGTATTGTCAAAGTGGGTAGACTACAGATAATGAAGATCTCACATTATAAGTGCATAACTTCTGTATCTTACATTACCTTGTCTGTCCTGTTCAACTGCTAGGAAAAATAGCCCAGCTAACCAGCTTCCTGGGTCGATCCATGAAAATGTCCTTAAAAATGGCAGCCCTAAAGACAGAGCTGGACTTCGAGAATCCATCCAATTTATAATGTTAGGCAAAGTTATGCAGTACAGCTCAAACTGTTGCTACTCAAACATTAAATCAGGAGTTCCTTAAGGCAGCTGTACAGCTTGCAATGGATCTTGTGGAAGTATCTTTTGATTTTACCAACACGGTTTTGTTGTTGGGTATACAAAGGTTACACAATTTGTAAGCCATCTGGACAAAGTTACTTTGGAAACCTTTTGTCCCAGCCTGGAGGATGCATATGAGAACAGCTAGTTCAGATTGCTTTAGTAAACTACAAACAGAAATGTAATTATCAGTGAACATCCAAGGTGTGCAGGAAGTACTCTCCCTTGTTGGAGTACTTCAGGAAAAAGGAAGATAACAGTTTGATTAACTGAAACATTTAAGGCAACTTTTGGCATAAAGTATCAGTTGGTTCCAAGTGACAATCTTTCTTTGTACAAAACTAAATGGAGAAGTCGGGAAGAAAGGGTATAGAACTTGTACCCTTGTTGATGATCTAACAGCTACAAAAAACAATGTCTTCCAGGAAAGAAGTTTCAAGTCAGCAGAAAGACTGTTCAAATGGGGAATGAGTCAATGCCTCCAGTGACAGAATGTGATACCATGGCAGGGAAGGATGCTTGTCAGGAAGGTGTACAAGAAATCTCTGTGAAAGGCGGCTTTACATACTTTTTGTACTGCTAAGTCTGAAGAACAGAATCCTTAATGGAAACAAGAAATGGTGGTCAGACAAATTCTTATGGCAGAAGACTGAAACCAGAGTCAAAAAGAGAAGATGGACACTGCAATACTGAGGGGAACGGAGTAGAGAAGGGATCTAATCTTTGTTGAGATCAGGCGCATTCAGTGTGGCCTGGCCATAGGCTAGCCTACAGCGCCTGATTAAGCCCATGTTGAATTTTTTTTTGCCATTTATTTTTGCAGAGTTTGCACATACAGTCTTTCTGCATAGCTGAAAGAATTAGGAGCACACTCAAAGTATAAGCTTGATCTCTGGCCATTACTAAAACTGAAAAAAAAAACATGCAGTTAACTTGAAGGAATGAACGTCTGAGTGAGATTCGCTAGAGAGATGGGAAAGGAGATTCAAATGCAGATCTAGAAGCCAGAGCTGTTTCTTGAGGTAAGGCCACATAAAAAAAAAAAAAAACTAAATTTGCCTTGTCCAAAAGGGCCCTAAGAGGATTACTGAAGCTTTGCAAACAGAAGTTTTCTGAAGGAATTTCATCATTAGTGGAAAGAGAATTCCAGAGTAGTCCGGTGGCCACAGACAGACAAACAGAGACTACAGTTTCCCCTTACTGACTGTCATTGTGTAGGAATGAGGGCAAAATAACTGCTACATTTGGTATTAATTGGGGATACAAACAGATTACAAAAAGGCTGCTCCAGCAGCAAAATATCACGTGCTACTGATGGACTGATGGACCACCTGTGAGGTATCAGTACTGTCTATCACCTGAGCATGTCAGTTAGGTAGTTAGTTCATTCTGGGACATGTATTGCCACCATAAAGCACTAACAAGACGTCACCCATTGCCACAAACGTAGCTTTTCCATGTGGGGATAGGATCCATCCACTCGCTTGCTGAAGTACCAAATTACTTGCATGTTTTCTAAGTGAATGGAAATCGCACCCCATGAAAGGCAACCCTGGAAGGCCTGCCCTCATCTCTAAGACATTTTATGCAAAGACTGGCCTCCTGTTGGGCCCATGTGCCCAGGACCATTCTCCCTTCAAAATACCCCACCGCCACTACCTCAGAGAGGAATCATCTGTTCTAACCATGGCCTTGGGAAGAGAAAGGGTAAAATGCCACCCTGAGGAATCTATGGGGAACTCCATCCACCACTTTAAATGTCATTTGCAACCCAAGGACAGACAAATAAATTGCTCCTAGAGTCTATAGATTGAACCCAATGCACACGCAGTCCACTACAGCACCCTCATACAAAGCCTCATGTGAGTTATAAGTAGAATAAATGCTACAATGAGATGAAGGACTTTAAAAATGAGAGACATTGGTGGAAAAAGAAGCAATGGCAGGAAGACTTGGAATTGCAGCTCATAAAGTTACGTTTTTCCTCCAGAAGTTTGAGAGTACATGAATTTGTGCCCAGAAAGTATGCTGCAAAAGCCGTTTATAGGTGTGTACTAGGCTAATAGCCTTGGAGCCTTTACAAGCCTAGCCCATAGGATCACCCTGGCATCATGCCACCGACCTTAGTTCCCAGTGCCTCTGTCGAGTAGAGCCACTGGAGAGATCCCTGGGGTGAATTTTCTATTTCCCATCCACTCATCAAGATCTCTCAAAGAGGGCCAGTGAGGTGCTGTTTGACATGTATGGGAAGTCTATTCCATAACATGGGCAGTCTCTGAGTTTGTTAAGGTTGACACTTTTTCATGTTTACTAAGATGCTTAAGGCCAGATAAAACAGACTCAAATAGTCTCTAGTTGATAGTAGGCACCTTCTTGCTGTGGCAGCCATAAGTCAATTGCCCACATAGGGGAACATGTGAATCCATTAAAACTGCAGGTGGGCTGCAATTACAGTCATATATTTAAAAAAACATCTTCGGCATGGTGGTGAGACCAAAAGGCAAGCTTCAAAATGATAGTGATTAGTTGCATATCATAAGTGTATATACCTTCTGGACTCCTTGGTGACCTTTATGTGGGTGCAACTGTGCTGAAGGTCTACAAGGCACATCCAGTCACTCTGCTGCAGACAAGGAAGAATGGCCTGCACCACAACCATCCAGAACAGTCTCTCACATATTGCTGTAAACCACTGTAGTCACGATTGAGCCCGAGGTCCTTTGACTTTTTGGGGCTAAAAATGCACACAAACACACACACACACACAAATAGAATCTGGATCCTTTCTGGTCTGGTAGAAACTTGTGGAGGTTTGCAATTTCCCTGGCCTTTTTTGTTGGTGTGATCTGGCATGTTTGCCGGGGCATGGCAGGGATGACATTCTTGGAATTGTGGAGAATATAATTACATACCACAACATATTCTGCTCTTCACATAGCAGACAAGTGTGATGGCAAGCCGTTCAGAGTGAAGAGAAACTTTGCCACAACTTCAAGAGAGAAGAAATCAAGAAAGCAAGTTGCTTCCAGAAGGAAGAAAGTACAGTTTTGTACCTACCATAAATGTAGATGTCCGAGAGGTATGCATCTGCAGTCCTAACAAATGGGTTGTCCTGGCCTCAGGCAGCCCTTCGGTCGGCCGGATTCCAAAGTCTGGGTCCGGCTTCGGCTGATGTCGCACTTCACCCGACGTCATAGCTGCAGTTCAGCGGGTATAAAGGCATCAGCCGACGCCATTTTCCTCAGTGTTTCTTGCCCCAGATGCCAGGTGCCCTCTAGGAAGGCTAAATTTGGATAAATGCAAATGTTTCCAAACAATAGAGAGCAAATAGAAATAAACATGTATATACATATATACAAACAAATACACCATAATAGATTCCCCCAGCTAGCTACAAGATGGGCAAATACCCTAGGAGTACCACAGAGGGGAAGGAGGGTGGGTAATCCTGACTGCAGATGCATACCTCTCGGACATCTACATTTATGGTAGGTACAAAACTGTACTATGTCCTTCAAGGATGCATCTGCAGTCCTAACAAATGGGTAGAATACCATAGCCAAACTGGGGGAGGAGGCACTAAGGAGGCACTAAGAGTTTATGGTGTAGTTAAGATCCTTTGCAAAACAGCAGTGGCAAAACCTGCTCGGGATCTGGAGTATAAAGGTAGATTATAATGCTTGGCAAATGTATGCACGGAGCTCCAAGTAGCAGCCTCTAGAATGTCTTTGGTAGCCACTCCTCGTAAGAAAGCTGTAGTAGTGGCTGTAGCCCTTGTGGAGTGAGGTCTGATGTTTTCTGGAGTTGCCTTTCCATGAAAAGAGTAACAAAATCTAATGCAATTTCCTATCCATTTTGAGATTGTTTGTTTTGAAATTGCTTTTCCTTCCATTCCTGTTGCATATGCTACCAGAAGCTGGTCAGTTTTTCTGTTGTTCTTGGTTCTGTCCAGGTAGTAGCGCAATTGTCTGTGTACATCCAAGGTATGCAGCAATCTTTCCCCCCTGTTCTGCGGGTTGGGGAAGAATGTTGGTAGGTGTATTGCTTGGTTTAATGACACCCTGGAGACCACCTTTGGCATAAAGGTAGGATTAGTTCTCATGGACACTCTATCCTGATGGAAGATAAGGAAGGGCTGTACTGCCATTAATGCCTGTAATTCAGAAACCCTTCTAGCTGAAGTGATTGCAAGCAGGAATGCAGTTTTCCAAGATAAGTACTGTAATTCTGCTGTTGCTGCTGGTTCAAAAGGGGGAAGTGTCAACTTTTCTAACACAAAGTTCAAGTCCCATGTAGGCAATGGTGGTTTCCTTGGTGGCTTTACATTTTTAATTCCTCTGAGAAGAGGTTGAGAAAAGACTGGAGGATCCATGTTGTATTCTGCTGAAATTGCTGATGCATGAATCTTAATGGAGGAGTAAGACAGACCATTGTGGAAAAGCTCAGCTAAGTATTCCAGGATGTTAGCTATGTTTGCCAATGATGCATCTACTCCTTTTGTTGCACTCCAAATGAGATATCTTTTCCATTTTGCTGAATAAGTTTTCCTTGTTGAGGGTCTGCGAGCCTCCAAGATAATGTCTTTAACCCTTTGAGATAAATCTGGGTTGTTTTGCCTTATGTAATGTTCCAAGCAGCTAGCTGCAGTGTTTTCAAGTTTGGATGCAGGATTTTGAAGTTGTTCTGTGTTAGCAGTAGAGGCAGTAGGGGTAGAGGCCATGCGTGTTCCCGGGACATACTCCTCAGTAGCGGGTACCAATGTTGCCTCGGCCAGTCTGGAGCTATCAAGATGACCCTCGGGTGATCTTCTTTGATCTTCAGTAGCACTTTGTGCATCAAAGGAAGAGGTGGGAATGCATATGCTGTCAGGTTTTCCCAACTGAAGGATAGGGAGTCCACCTTCCAAGCAAGTGGGTGGTATGTCCTTATGCAGAATTTTTTCAATTGGTGGTTGTGTGGGGATGCGAACAGGTCTATTTCTGGCAGTCCCCATTTCCTTGTGATGGTTTTGAAGATGTCTGGATGCAGCATCCATGGTGGTTCTGCTTAAGATGTCTGCTAGTATATTTTCTTTTCCTGGCACAAATATGGCCTGGAGCTGAATGTTGTGGCTCAGGGCCACATTCCAGAGGTCCATTGCCATCCGGCATAGAGGATAAGAATGTGTGCCTCCCTGTTTGTTGATATACCACATAACTGTGGTGTTGTCCGTCCTTATCAGTAAATGACCCTGTTGAAGAAATGGTCTGAATGTCTGAATTGCCTGTTTTACTGCCAGCATCTCTTTTTGATTTATGTGTAGGTTCATCTGGTCTTGAGTCCATAAGCCTTGTATGCACTTGTCCACCATGTGTGCCCCCCAACCGAGGTCCGAGGCGTCCGTGGTGATAGTCTGGCTTGGGTGAGGCCTGTGGAAGGGCAGTCCTTTGTTCAATTGACAGGCCTGGGCCCACCACTGGAATTCTTGCTTCAGGCATGGAATTATTGGAATTTGGGTTTCTAGGCTGTGCTTGTGCTGAGACCATAAATTCCTCAGGTACCATTGCAACTTCCTCATATGTAGTCTGGCATGTGGAATTAATATTATGCAGGATGCCATGTAACCCAGGGCTTGGAGGATTTTTCTTGCTGTAAGCTGGTTCTGCGTTGCTAATGCCATGAAATAGAGTGGTAGCTGCTTCTGTTTTCTGCTGTGAGGAATGCCATCTGGTTTGATGTGTCCAGTTCTGCACCCAAGAAGGTTATCCTCTGGGATGGTATCAGCCTTGACTTTTTTGTGTTGACTGTGTATCCCAGGGCTTGCAGCAGGTGAATAAACTTTTTCAAATCTTTTGTTAATTTGTCTTTGCTGTCCGCTTGTAACAGGCAGTCGTCCAGGTATGGATAAATTTGAATTCCCTGAAGCCTGCAATGAGCAATTACTGATGCCAGGCATTTCGTGAATACTCTGGGTGCAGTAGATAAGCCAAAAGGCAATGCTGAGAATTGATAATGCTCTGATCCTGCAAGAAATCTGAGGTATCTTCTGCAATTTGGTCGTATGGGGACGTGCAGGTATGCCTCCTTGAGATCCAGAGTCACCAGCCAAGACTCCTTGCCCAGCATGGGAAGAAGTTGCTGTAGGGTCAGCATTTTGTATTTTGGAACAATGAGATATGCGTTTAGAGCGGACAGATCGAGGATAAGTCTCCATTGGTTTTCCTTTCTTGGTACTAAGAAAAGCCTTGAATAAAATCCTTGTCCTTGTTCCATAGCCGGTACCTTTTCTATAGCTCTCATCCTTAGTAAGTGGTCTATTTGCTGTAGAGCGTTTGTCCTTTGGTTTGGAGGTAGGTTTGGCATTCCTCTCTTCCTTGGAAGAGTATGGAAGTGAAACCTGTAGCCTTTGTCTATTGTCTGTAAAATCCATTTGTCTCCTGTAATGTAATGCCAATTTACTGAAAATAAGGCTAACTTTCCGCCTAAGGGTGCTGCCAGTTGTTCCCTGGTAGGCGGTTTCAGAGCCAAGTCACTGTGATTGTCCTGTGGAAGTGGTAGTGGCTGGATCTGTGGCAGTAGTTCTCTGGCTGTTAGGCTGCCACTGACGTCCCCTGTAGGCACCTCTGGATTGACCTCTGCCTCTAGGGCGTCTATTTCTGCTTCTCTGTGCTCTGGTGGTGTCTGGAAAGGACCAATTCTTGGAAGGCCAGTTCCTACTAAACCTCGGAGGCTGGACCTGTAAGAAATCCTTGACTGTCTGGACAGATTTAGCTTTTCTTCCACCTTCTTCAACACTTGCTGTGCAGGGGAACCAAACAAACTGTGCTTTTCCATGGGAGCATCTAGAAGCTTTGACTTTACATGGTCTGGTAAGGATTGCTCTTTTAACCATGCATGCCTTCTGATCACTGTACCAGTCATAGCTGATCTAAAGGAAGCCTCCAGTGCATCATAGCCGCATTTTAAGGAATGATTACTGACCTGCTGAGTGTTATGCACCAAATCCTGAAGGGACTTACAGTCTAAAGGCTCAGGCGAGGACAGTTTTTTAGTGAGCTGATCTAACAGAAATTCCTGATACTGAATCATGTGGAATTGACAGTTTAAGGCCCTAGCCGAAAGAGTAGCAAAAGTATAAACTTTTTTACCCCATCTCTCCAATGCCCTAGATTCTCTTTCAGAGGGGAGGGGGTTTTTGGCAGAGGCAGCTGCTACAGCTTTGGGGCCCTGTGAAATAGTTTCAGGATCTGCAATAGGAGCCTTATACAAATGATAATGTGTGTCCGAACCCTGTAGTATCTGTCGGGCTTAGCAGGGGCCGGAGGCAGTGAGTCAGGGGCAGTACAAGCATCATTAAATGCATCATCCACAACTGTAAGTACTGGAGGAATAGCTAAAGGCCTATGCTGTGGTAAATGTAGAAAGGTCCTAAGCCTTTTCCTAGAGTCTGAAAAATCCTGGCCCTGCCATTGAAATTGTTCCCTCATAGCATGCAAGGTTTCCCCAAAAGAGAATTCCTCAGGAGGAGAGGCAGAAGGTATGGAATCCTCTGCATCAGAGTCCTCATATGGAGAATAAGGGCCTTCTGGAGGATTTGTATTTTCTGAATCATCAGAGGAGTAATCTGAAGAAACTGGCTCAGGGGGCTCTGCTCTAGGCCTCTTCTCTGGAGGTGGGTGAGAGGCCCTGTCAGGGTGAGACTGGGTTCCCCTGATCAAAGAAATGAGATCCTCTGCTAGACTAAGCATTTGAGTACTAGAGCTAAGCCTGTGAAAGGGTTTTTAGCAGGCACGGCCTTAGAAGATTTAGCTGCTTTAGCCCTGGCAAAAGCCTTAATTGACATGGATGCAGGGGGCCTAGCAGCTCCACGTGCAGGAGTAGATACATCTAAGGGGATAGTATCTGATAAATCCTGAGAAACTGTAAGAGCAGGTGGATTTTCCGTAGCAGATTCAGCCATGCTGGAAGAGGCCTCGGTAGAAGGAGGCATGCTTTCGGCCGAAGGAAGAACCGCTGACTCGGTTTCGGCCGAAACCAAGACACTCGCGGTTGGCTTAACCGCGGTTTCGGCCGAAACCACGGACCGCGAGTGTCGGTCCTTTTCCTTACGCTTTTTAGCTAAATGTGAAGTCGGAGTCTCCGACGGCATGATATAAGCAAAAGCGGAGCCGAAAAACTCCTCTGCAAACTCCGACCGACGTCTAAGTGTCCGTCGGTTGAAGGAAGCACAGGCTAGACAAGCTGCTACGTCGTGGTCTGGGCCTAAACAAGGTAGGCAGTAAGAGTGGAAATCTTTATGAGGTATTCGTTTCCCACAAGTTAAACAGTTATTCACTTTTTCTGACATCGGCTGAGGCAAGAAAGAGTCCCCAACGGGGTACTTAGCTTTTTAGAAGTCTTCGGTAGTAGCAATCTCTGGTTCTGACCGACCGGCACTTGCGAACAGCTTCTGCTTCGGGCGCCACGCGGCAAGAAAGACTGGGGAAAATGGCGTCGGCTGATGCCTTTATACCCGCTGAACTGCAGCTATGACGTCGGGTGAAGTGCGACATCAGCCGAAGCCGGACCCAGACTTTGGAATCCGGCCGACCGAAGGGCTGCCTGAGGCCAGGACAACCCATTTGTTAGGACTGCAGATGCATCCTTGATGGACACCTTCTGAATCCCCTTTTCTGGTGATCTCTTCTACCATAGAAACAACCACTAAAGAGGTCCCCTCTACAGGGATATCCCTGCCTGAACAAATGTTGAAAGGAAAGCCCTAAGATTTTTTTCAACCAGAGAACTTTGAACCCTTTTGGTTCTGGGAAACAGAATTTAGTGGGTCTCAAAGCAACCCCCTATGGCAGACAGCATCCTACCTTCTTACTCAATATTCAGGAGATTTTCCTTGAGGACCCAACAAAGGGAGCACTGACAAAGGACACCTTGAAGTTGTCCACAGAATAACAAGCAGAACCTGGCATGGCATCTCACTTTATACCAGTACCAGCTGCTCTAGGCTGGAAATGGTTAGCATGGCTACCACTTGAGACTTGAGTTGACTCAAGTGTATCAGAAGTAGCAGGTTTCAAAGAGTTTAATGCTTGATCTACTACAGCTCTTTCAAATCTACTCATGGGACTTAAATAATTCAGGCTCTGAGGGCAAATGTGTTCGAAGTGTATGCTTGCTTCCACATAAGTTCCATCTTCCTAGACTCATTGTTAGGAAGATGAACCATCATCAGACAGTTCCTTCTTGGTGGCTGTTGCCACAGTAATGGGGCACAACATAAACCCCTTGCTCCACTGTGGGCTGTGCACAACTGCACAAGAAATCTTGTCCAAGTTTTCATGGCATGTCTTCCTCCATTGTCAGGCTCCTGCCAAGCTCTCTCCACCACCAGATCCTTCATGAACCTGGTGGAAGGTTATCATCGAGAAGGTAGAAAAAGCAGACCTGAAGCCTCCAAGAGAATCTCTTAGTCTGAAGAAGATAGGCTGGTGGGTCAAACACACTCCTGCTGCATTAATTTTATGATTTTGCTGAACTTTGCTTCTTCTTGATAGGACTGTGAGGACTCTTTCCCTTCAATTAAGTCCATGTCTGGGGTGTCAGACTTCACAGGAGTTGTTACGTCTCCTCTTCAATGTATATTTTCTTGGAGGCTCCAGAGAGGGACTCATCCAAAGCACCTGAAGACTCATGATGCCACCCAAGAGGGAATTTTTTTTTTTAAGACTTTTAGATCTGTCCTGTCCCAGAGAAGGGTAAAGAGTAGACAATGCTGCAGTCCAATGAGTGACAAGGGATGACAAGCATCCCCTGTCTGTGTCGAAGGACAGGGTGTCCCCCTCGATAAACATGAAGATGCCAAATCTTTTGTCATCAGAGGCGTCCAAGTTTTGGCCCTAAAGGACGTGGATGTTGATGGTGCTGATTATGGAGGCACAAACTCCAACAGACCAAATGGCTCTGATACTGAGATCTCTGCAGATGCCGTGAATGCTGATGACCCCTTCAATGAAAAGTCTGCAGAATAAGTATGTGTCAATGATGTAGCATCAAGAGGTCAGTGCAGAGACTCCAAGTTCAAAGTAATTGGAATCAAGCACGTCAGATGATTTAGAATCTACACTAAGGGATATGATTATGCTAGTGCTGATGTAGGAAACTGCAGGCAAAAAGAACAATGGCTCCAAAGCCCCAAGTACCAAGGAAAGGAGCCTCCCCCTTGGGGAAACCCAAAGCCAACCCAATCCACCCTAGATACCAAACGGAATGGGATGACATCCATTTCAATTTGAACCTTTACAAATGTTCTCATTATCCTTTCCCAGTCAAAACTTGTAATACTCTGCAGTGACCTAGTAGATCCTAGAGTGGGCGACACAGTGGTGCAGCGGTTAACATTGTCGCCTCACAGCAAGAGGTTCTCCGGTTCGATTCTCGGCTGGGGTGCCTTCTGTGTGGAGTTTGCATGTTCTCCCTGTGTTCGCGTGGGTTTCCTCCCACATTCCAAAGACATGCATCTGGAGCATTTCTCCCCGGGCCTCCGCTGAAAACAGGCTCTGTGGAACCTAGTCGGACATTCCCGGTCAACAAATGTTAAATAAATAAATAAATAAAAATAAAAGATCTTAAGGAGGAAATGAGGGAATGGTACAAGGTTAAATACAAGAATACTGCAACATAGGAATAGAAGGACATCAAGTACTGAGAAAGAATAGTTGTGTAAAATCTTACTATAACCATAGAAGTCCTTCTCTTCTATGTTGCAGTATTCTTGGTGGGGGATTTCATGCCCTCAGGGGACTCGTACGTCGGCTTCTATACAAAGTTTCAACTTAGCTGTTGCAGTATGCGTGGGACATCACACTTAGGGCCATAAACCAGGGGCCTTAAATCTGACATCTGCACGCACAATCCTCAGAACTTGAAGGCTAGCAGGCAGAGAATAAGGCCCAGAAGGAGGAATGCCAGTTGTTTCCAGGTGTGTGACTTGAGTCCTACTGTAATGTAGATAATACAGGTAAGGAATTGGACCTGGGGGGACTGGTGGGCGGGAGGGAATACTGCAACATGGAAGAGAAGGCCATCTACGGTTATGGCAAGATTTTACAAAACTATTCTATGTCCTTCTATTCTTATGTTGCAGTATTCTAGGTGTGGGAGCGTACCACAGCTTATGTGGATGAGGTGCTGGTAGATAAAGAGGGTTCTACAAAACCCTGCAGGATTGCCCTGGCGAATCCTGTCCTAGCTCTGGAAACTTGGTCCAGTTTGTAATGCTTGTTGAAGGTGTGGACAGTGGCCCAAGTAGCTGCTTCAAAAATGGATGCTGTGTCTAGGCCCTTCATGAAGGCCATTGAGGTGGCCACCGCTCTAGTGGATTGTGCCTCAATTCCCTCTGGGTGTTCCTTTCCATGGTGGGAGTAGCAGAAGCAAATAGCTTTCCTGATCCAGTATGTGATGGTTTGCTTGGAGACTGCCTGCCCAGGGCTCTGGGGTGGAAGGAGACAAAGAGCCGGTTATAGTCTTCCTGATGGTCTTGGTCAGGTAAAAAGTACAGTTGTGTACATTACCATAAATGTAGATGTTTGAGTGTATTCACTGTTGCAGTCATTACATTTGGGTAATTCTGCTGTCAGGTTGCCCTCAGTTGGCCCGAATTCTAAAGTCTTAGGTCCTGCGTCGGCTGCTGTCGCCTCTTCCCTGACGTCAGGTCGTCAGGGGAATAAAAGGAGCAGCCAACGCCATTTTCTTCAATTTTTCTTGCTCCAGATGTCAGGTGCCCCCTAAAAGGGTAGCCAAATTTTATATATATATATATATATATATATATATATATATATATATATATAAATATATATATATATATATATACATATACATACATACACCAATATAAACTTTACCTTCATCTACAAGCAAATACACCACATAGGTTGTATAAATCAGAGAAGGAAAGAAAAGTTCCAGGAGAAAAATGGGGATGGCAGGTGGGTAACCTGGACTGCAACAGTGAATACACTCGAACATCTACATTTATGGTAAGTGTACACAACTGTATTATGTTCTTCGTGTTTCACTGTTGCAGTCATTACATTTGGGTAGAGTCTCAAAGCTATGGTTGGGAGGCTGGAGCTAAACAGCATTTGGAGCGGCTTTGAGGCCCTGCAGAAATGCAGTGGCAAAGCCTGCCCTGGATTTAGAGAAGAGTGGCAGATGATAGTGCTTTGTAAAGGTGTGCACTGAACTCCAAGTAGCAGCCTCTAAAATGTCTTTGGTTGGTACTCCCCTGAGAAAGGCTGCTGAAGTGGCTGGAGCTCTGGTTGAATGTGGCTTAATGCCCTTAGGCACTAGCTTGCCATGGTGTAAGTAGCAGAAACAAATGCAGAGGCCTATCCACTTTGAAATAGTCTGCTTTGAGATGTCCTTTCCTTGTGATCCTGCGCATATGCCACTAGTAATTGCTCTGTCTTCCTCAAAACTTTGGTTCTGTCCAAGTAGAATCTAAGCTGTGTATGTCCAAAGAATGCAGAATTCTCTCTCCCTTGTTCTATGGATTTGGATAAAAAGTTGGCAGATGAATAGTTTGGTTAAGAGCCACACTGCACACCACCTTAGGCATAAATGTTGGGTTTGTCCTCAGAGAGACCCTGTCTGGATAAAAAATGATAAAAGGTTCCACAGCCACGAGTGCCTGTAGCTCTGAAACTCGTCTTGCAGAAGTTATTGCTAGGAGCAGAGCTGTTTTCCAAGATAAAAACTTTATATCAGCAGTAGCAGCTGGCTTGAAAGGAGGCAGGGTGAGTTTTTCTAAGACATTGTTGAGGTCCCTATGCAGGTATTGGCGATCTCCTTGGAGGTCTTACATTTTTGGCTCCTCTGAGGTACTGCTTTAATAAAGGATGAGAAAAAATTGGTAGCTCTGTGTTGTAATGAGCCGAAATGGCAGAGGCATGAATTTTAATTGAAGAAAAAGATAGGCCTTTGTCCAGCATCTCAGTTAAGCATTGCAAAATCGGAGGAATATTTGGTACAGCTGTATCAGTTCCTTGTGCCTGATTCCAAGCACAGAATCTCTTCCATTTTTCAGCATAAGATTTTCTAGTACTAGGCCTTCTGGCTTCCAAACTGACATCCATCACAGCTTTACCGAGAGGTGTGTTTTGTATTGTCAACATTATCCGCCATGCTGCCAGGTTTAAAGTATTGAGCTGGCTGTGCAGGATATGATTGTTTTGCTGGGCCAGTAGAGGAGGTATTTGGGTAAGGTCCAAGCTGGGCATTGAGACAAGTTCCTTAGGATTGGATACCAGTACTGGTGGGGCCAGTCTGGGGCAATCAGTATCATCTTTGGCTTCTCCTGTCTGACCTTTAGGAGTAACATGGGGAGGAGAGGCAGTGGGGGAAAGGCATATACTGATAGGTTTTTCCATCTGAAAGATAGGGCATCCACTTCCCATGCTTGTCTGTGATAAGTCCTTGTGCAGAATCTTTTTAGTTGGTAGTTGTGAGGGGAGGCAAATAGATCTATATCCGGGCATCCCCATTTCCTTGTTATCATGCTGAAAACTTGTGGATCCAGCTGCCACTCGTGGGGATCCATGAGGTTTCTGCTTAGTTCGTCTGCCAGAGTGCTTTCCTTTCCTGGCAGGAATTGTGCCTGCAGATGTACTTGGTAAGTCAATGCTGTGTCCCACAAAGTCATGGTTAGTCTGCAAAGGGGGTAAGAATGTGTGACCCCCTGCTTGTTTATATACCACATGACCGTGGTGTTGTCTGTCTTTATCAGTAGCTGTCCCGGATGAAGTAGGTCCTTGAAGGATGTCAGGGCATTTTGAACACCTAGCATCTCTTTTTGATTGAGATGTAGATGCATTTGGTTTGAGGACCATGTGCTCTGAATGCATCTTCCTGCCATGTGGGCCCCCCAGGCATAATCTGATGCATCCATCGTTAGTGTCTGCCTGGCTGGGGGTAAAGTGAATGGCTGTCCCTTGTTCTGGTGATAAGCCTTCGCCAACCATCGAAACTCCTGTTGCAGGCAGGGAATGAGAGTAATCATTGTTTCCAGGCTGTGGCAATGTTGAGCCCAAACGCTTTTTAGGCACCACTGAAGTTTCCTCATATGCAGTCTTGCATATGGAATTAGTAGGATGCAGGATGCCATGAAGCCCAAAGCCTGCAGAACTTGTCTTGCAGATAACTGGGCTTTTGTTGCCAACATTTTGAAATAGATAGTCAGTTGCCTTTGTCTGGCGTGAGAAAAGTCATCTGGGCAGTTGTACTTAAGCTTGCACCCAGGAATATTATCTCTTGAGAGGGTACTAGTTTTGACTGTTTTTCGTTGACTGTGTACTCTAGGCATGTTAGAAGTCTTTTCACAAACACCAGATGCTGTGTAAGAATGTCCTTGTTCTCCACATGAATTAGGCAGTCATCCAAGTAAGGATATAGTTGTATTCCTCTTTGTCTGCAGAATGCAATTACTGGTGCCAGGCACTCTGTAAAGACCCTGGGCGCAGTTGATAAGCCAAAGGGCAGTGCAGAGAATTGGTAATGCATTGAGCCAGCCTTGAATCTGAGGTATCTTCTGCATGATTGTCTGATAGGGACATGCAGGTATGCCTCTTTTAGGTCTAAAGTCACAAGCCAAGCATTCTTGCCCAGCATGGGCAGAAGCTGCTGCAAAGTCAACATTTTGAATTTTGGTACATCCAAGAATGTGTTCAGAATAGATAGGTCCAGTATTGGTCTCCAAGCTTTGTCCTTTCTGGGTACCAAGAACAGTCTTGAGTAAAATCCTTGTCCCTGCTCTTGCTCTGGTACTTGTTGAATGGCCCCCATATCCATGAGGGATGCAACTTGTTTTTGTGCCTCTGTCCATTGATTTTTTTTTGGCAGATCTGGCCAGCCCTATGCCTTTGGCAGGGTATGGAAATGGAACTTGTAGCCTTGTGACACTATATTTAGAACCCACTTGTCCTGGGTTATAATGTGCCAATTTTGAGAAAAAAGTACTAATTTCCCCCTAAGGGTGCTGCCAGGAGATAAGTGCTTGGTGCAGGCAGGGGGAAGTCATTGGGACTGTTTCCTGTATGGTTTTGATTTGTCTTCTCCAACTTTGGAGGTAGAAGCCCCCATTGCTTTGACCTGTATGAACCTTGTACCTGGGATCTGCCTCTAGGGCATCTGGATCTGCCCCTTTGAGGTCTGTCTGATACAGGAAAGGACCAATTCTTTGTAGGCCAGTGTCTACTACACGTAGGTGGCTGTACTTGTAAAAAAATCTTTGACAGTTTGCATAGATTTAGCTTTGTCCTCCATTTTCTTTAACACCTCTTCTGCCTTAACACCAAACAAAGTATCATGCTGCAAAGGTGCATCTAATAATTTAACTTTGACATGATCAGGCAGATTTTGTTCCTTTAACCAAGCATGCCTCCTAATTACAGAACCTGTAACTGCGGCCCTGCACGAGGCCTCCAAAGAATCAAAACCACATTGCAAAGTATGCTTTCCAACTTGTTTAGCTGCATGCAATAAATCCTGCATTTCCTTGTTTTCTGCACATTCAGAGTTTAACAACATTTTATTTTTAAGCAATGCCATGACATGCTGTTGATATTTGAGGATATGAAACTGACAGTTTAAGGCCCTTATAGCCAGGGTAGCAGATGTGTAAACCTTTTTTCCCCATCTATCCAGTGCCCTAGAATCCCTGTCAGAGAGGGTAGGGTTTTTTGCTGCGGAAGCCTTAACTCCTTTGGGACCCTGTGAAATAGTTTCTGGGTCTGCAGCAGAGTTTTTAAAAAGGAATTTATGAGAGTCAGGAACTCTGTAATATCTGTCAGGCTTAACAGGAGCTGGAGGTAAGGAGTCAGGGGTCAGACTAGACTCTGAAAACACATCATCTACAATGTCTAACACAGGTGGAATGGCTTAGAGGCCTGTGTTGAGGTAGTAAAAGGAAATCCCTGAGCCTCTTTTTAGATTCTGAAAAATCTTGGCTCTCACAGTGGAAATGCTCCTTCATGGTATGCAAGGTTTCCCTAAAGAATAGTCCTCTGGAGGAGAAGCTGAAGGTAAAGATTCTTCAGCATCAGAATCCTCATGGGGGGGGGAAGAGAATATTCCTGATCAGAAGAGGAATCAGAAGAAATAGAAACTTGATCTGAAGATTCATAGTCAGTAGACTCTTGCCTAGGCCTTTCATCAGGAGGGGGATGGGAACCCCCGATCAAGGTAATCAAGTCTTTGGCCATTTTGAGCAACTGTTTTTTGGGCATAGAGGCCTGTCCACGTGACTCTTGAGTTTGTTTTGTTTGCCGGTTTAATGTAAAGATGTTTAGGTCTGAATACACCCTCAGAAGCCGGTGCCTGCTCAGCGGCTCCGGACCCATCTGAGGGATTAGTGTCCAAGGCCCCAATACCTGGAGTTTCCAGCGGCATAGCCGACTCCAAGTGGGAGTCGGTAGCGGTCTGCGACTCTAAAGTAGCGAGCGTCAGGGGTTGCGAAAGTGCCTCACCGAGAACCGGCGACTGGCTTAGGAGAAGCTTCGTCATCGGTTTTGGACCTCATTTGTTTATCTCTCTCCTTTTCCCTGCGTTTTTTATGAACTCCGGTAGTCGGATGGCTATCAGACGGCATTTCTGGATAATTAAACCGGCATCCAAAATAGTTTAAAGCAAAATCATAGAGACACTTAATAGTGCGTTGGTTAAATCTAGCACAAAACCAACAACCAGAAACATTGTGATCAGGGCCTAGGCAAGGAATACAGTTAAGAATGAAAATCCTTATGAGGTATTTGCTTTCCACAAGAAATACAATTATTAACTTTTTCTGACATCGGTCTGGAGCAAGAAAGTTTCCCCAACGGGGTACTTAGCTTTATTGAAGACTTCGGGTCTGAAACTCGAACACGAAAATCTCAGGAGTCGGCCGACTGGCTCTTGCAAACTGCTTCTGCTTCAGGCACCGTGCGGCAAGAAAGACTGAAGAAAATGGTGTCGGCTGCTCCTTTTATTCCCCTGACGTCAGGTAAGAGGTGACAGCAGCCGATGCAGGACCCAAGACTTTGGAATTCGGGCCGACTGAGGGCAACCTGCCAGCAGGATTACCCAAATGTAATGACTGCAACAGTGAAACACGAAGAACATCCTAAGTTGTCTGTGCACATCCAGGGAGTGCAGTATCCTCTCTCTCTCGTTACAGGGTGAGGGGAAGAAGGTGGTTAGATGAATGGATTGGCTAAGAGAGAGGTCACTGACCACCTTAGGCACAAAGGAGGGGTTGGTACGCAGGAACACCCTGTCTTTGTGGAAGACTGCGTAGGGAGGACATGCCATTAAGGCCTGCAATTCTGATACTCTTCTGGCTGATGTGATACGCACCAGCAGGACCATCTTCCATGTGCACATCTGTAAAGAAAAAGGCCAAGCCAGTTCAAAGGGATGCTGGGTTAATTTCTCTAAGATGTAGTTAACGTCCCAAGACGGGGGAATAGGATTCCTAGGTGGTCTCATGTGAAAGACCCCTTTAAGGAAGAGCTTTACGTCGAGCCTGGCAAGCAAGGGGGGATCCAAAGGGAGGCAGGCTGATATGGCAAACAGGTGTACTTTTACAGAAGAATAACAAAGCCCACTCTATCAATGGACACAGGTAGTTTAGAACAAAGGGAACCTCTGCGGAGCTAGGGTCCCTTCCCTTGTGCAGACACCATTTTGCATATCGTTCCCATTTAGCCAGGTACGATTTTCTGGTGGTAGGTTTCCTTGCCTCCCTTAGGACTGAAAGCACATCTTCAGAGTATTGGTGTCTGAAAGGGATCAAAGGTTTATCACCTACAGAGTCAGAGACAACATCTGTAAGTGTGGGTGTAGGAGAGTTCCTTTGTCTTGTGTCAGTAAGTCCCCACCTTGTAAGGTAGCAAAGTGACTGCCCTTGGCTATTTTGTTAAGTAGGGGGAACCAGTGCTGCCTTGGCCAGTAGGGAGTCACTAACACAATTTTTGGTTTGTCCTTCTGAATTTTCAGGAGGATTTTCTGAATCAGTGAGAATGGGGGGAAGGCATAAAGGAACTTCCCCCTCCCAAGAGAAGCTGAAAGCATCCACTCTCCATGCTAGACGGGAGTGGGTTTTTGAGCAGAAGTTCTGCAATTGCCTGTTCTGGGGGGAGGCAAACAGGTCTATTTGTGGAGCACCACACCAGTGGACTATGTCTAAGACCACCTATCTGCTCAGCATCCATTCGTGCTTAGGCAAGGAGTTCCTGCTCAACAGATCTGCTTGGTGGTTGTCCTGTGAGGGGATGTAGGCCACTTGTAGGACTAAGTTGAGATGAGAGGCTAAGTCCCATATCAGCAGGTATAATCTGCACAGCTGCCAGGCCTTTGTTACTCCATGCTTGTTGAGGTACCACATTACCTTAGTGTTGTTGGTGACAATCTGAAGAACCCTGGAACCAGAAGGGGGGTGAAAGTCTTCAGAGCTAAGACTGCTGTCATTTCCCTGATATTGATGTGTTTGGCCTGAAAGGAGGGATGCCACTTTTCTTAAATCCTGTAAGAGGCCAGGGTTGCTCCCCAACCTGAATCTGAGACATCTGTATGCATTACTTGGGTAGGGGTGGGCGGTTGTAGTGAGAGCACTGGGTTCAGTTGCACTTGCTGGATCCACCAGCTGATTAGTTTTCAGACAGGTAAGGAGGGGGACAGCCTGCTCTAGTGGATGAAGGTGTTGGGACCAGGTGTTCTTCAGGAACCATTGTAAATTGCGCATGTGCATTCTTGCCAGTGGTAGCATGGGGATGGTTGCTGCCATTAAACCCAGGAGACGAAGAAATTGCCTTGCCATCACCTTTTGGCATAGTAGAGCTTCCTGGAACTGGGAAAACAAAGAAAGAACCTTGTCCTGTGGGAGAAAGGCCTTCATTGCGTCTGCTCTGATTCTGCAGCCTAGGAAAATTTTGTCCTGGCTTGGGATCAGAGAGGATTTGGGGAAGTTGATGGTGAATCCTAGGTTCAGCAGAAGGGACATAGTGAAATGTATATGCTTCACTAGAGCATCCCTGGAGTCTGCCAGTATCAAGATGTCGTCCAGATAAGGGTAAATCTGTATACCCAGAGTTCTGCAGAAGGTAATGGCTGGGGCTAGGCACTTTGTAAAGACGCGGGGAGGGGGTTGAGGATAAACCAAAGGGCAAGGCAGTAAATTAGAAATGAGAGGCAGGTCCAGAGAAATGCAGGAATTGTCCGTGGGAATTCCTGATGGGCATGTGCAGGTAAGACCTCCTTTAGGTCCAGGGTGGCCACAAAGGCCTTGGCTGGAATGAGAGGCAGCAGGGTGGGGAGAGAGAGCATTTTGAAAGATGGCACCTGAAGATGGAGGTTTAGAAAGGACATGTCTAAGATGGGTCTACACGGGCTGTCTTTTTTGGGGACCAGGAAGAGACTGGAGTAAAACCCCTTTCCTTCCTGTCAGGGAGGGGAGGGACAGGCTGTATAACGTCTGCCAGAACTTGTGGCATGAAATGGGCCTGGTTTTTGGGAAGGAGAGGAATGCTTCTTCTGGGTGGCTTCTCTTTCCAGGATAGGAAGTACCCTCTTTTATAATGTTTAAGACCCATTGGGCTGAAGTGATGGATTGTCAAAGGGGAAGACCATGGGAAAGGCAGGCTGAGAGGGGAAGGTGGGCAAGGCAGTCACGCATTGCTGGGGCCTCCTCTGTCCTGAAAGGGCCGTCTGAGTTGATGAGGTGGAGCAGAGGATCTGGAGTTGGTAGGTCTTCTAGCCCCTCTCCTGGATCTGGAAGAGGAGGTAGAGGGCTGAGGACTATGTCTCACAAAAGGTGGCCTTGGCAGGGTAGTTACTATAATACTTGGGGATGGGTGGCTTGATGTCCTGGAGTTCTTTGCTTTTTTCTTATAGAGTTTTAAAAAGGTCAGCAGATTGTTTGCCGAAAAGCACATTGTGGTCCAGAGGGGCGTCCAGGATCTTAGACGTGAAATCCTCAGGGAGGTTCAGGAGTCTTAGCCATGAGTACCTCCTGAGGGCTGAAGCAGATGATGCAGACCTGGTGGATGCCTCTGCAGCACCGTAGCTGCACCTGATGGAATGTCTGGCTACCTGTTGGGCCACGGAAAGTTTAGATGAAATGTCCGTCTTGATGGGACTGTCAGGCAAGGATGCTAGCATGGAGGAGGCTTGAGAGACCACATCTAATGCATACTTTGTCATGTGGGTCTGATAATGTATGGCTCTGAAAGCCAAAGTTGAAGAAGTGTATACCTTCTTCCCCATCCTATCCATGTACTTGCTGTCTGTCAGTGGGCAGTAGGGAGGCTGAGGCCAGCAATCTAGATTGTTTCTCACCAGCGGGGTCTGCGAAGGGTGGTTTAACCAGGAGATTTTGGTCCTCTGGTACTTTGTAGAAGCAGTCAGGATGCTTAGGGGTCAGAGGCTGGGAGTCAGGGTCCTTAGAAGCAGCCTAGAAGGCATTCAAGTAAGCAGGCAGAAAGTACAGTTGTATACACTTACCATAAATGTAGATGTCCGAGTGTATTCACTGTTGCATTCATTACATCTGGGTTATCCGCTTGCAGGTAGCCCTCAGCCGACCTGATTATCAAATTCTTGGGTCCTGCATCAGTTGCTGTCTCTTCTTCAATGACGTCAGGTAGTCAGGGGTATAAAGCATGCAGCCAACGCCATTACATCAGTTTTTCTTGCTCCAGATGTCAGGTGCCCCCATAATGGGAAGCAATTACATACAAGGTTACACACCTCCAACTATACGCAAATACACCAGAAAGCTTAAATACAGTAAACAAGAAGAGAGGTATAGCAAATAGAAGTCAGGGGGCTGGAGGGAGGGTAACCAGGACTGCAACAGTGAATACACTCTAACATCTACATTTACAGTAAGTGTACACAACTGTACTATGTTCTTTGTGTTTCACTGTTGCAGTCATCACATTTGGGTAGATTCCCAAAGCTAAGAAAGGGAAGAGGCAATTAGAGAGCATTAGGACCAGCTATTAGGCCCGGCAAGACTGCAGTGGCAAAACCAGCTCTGGATTTAGAGAAAATAGGCAAGTGGTAATGCTTGGTGAAGGTATGAACAGAACTCCAAGCAGCAGCTTCTAGGATGTCCCTGGTAGGGACACCTCTGAGAAAGGCTGTTGAAGTAGATGCAGCCCTGGTGGAATGTGATCTTATCCCCTATGGGGTAGGTTTTCCATGGTGCTTACAGCAGAAATGAATGCAATTGCCTATCCATTAAGGAATGGTTTGCTTTGAAATGGCCTTCCTCTCTGCCCATGCAGCAAAGGCAACTAGCAGCTGTCCAGTTTTTCTGAGAGGCTTAATCCTGTACAAATAAAATCTAAGTTGTCTGTGCACATCCAAAGAGAGCAGTATTCGTTCTCCTTTGTTCTGTGGATTAGAAAGGAAGGCTGGCAAATGAATGGACTGATTAAGGGCCACACTGGATACCACCTTGGGCATAAAGGAAGGGTTGGTCCTGAGAGACACCCTGTCTGCATGGAGAAGGATGAAGGGCTCCACTGCCATGAGGGCCTATAATTCAGACACTCTTCTTGCTTAAGTGATGGCTAGAAGGAAGACTGTTTTCCAGAAAAGGAATTTCAACTCTGCAGTTGCAGCTGGCTCAAAGGGAGGTAGAGTGAGCTTTTCCAATACAAAGTTAAGGTCCCAGGCTGGAGTAGGGGCTCTCCTGGGTGGTCTTAAATTTTTGGCCCCTCTGAGGAATTTGCTTCAGCAGGGGGTGAGAGAAGAGGGGTGTCTCTGTATTATAATGTCCTGAAATGGCAGAAGCATTAATTTTAATAGAAGAGAAGGAAAGGCCCTTGTGAAGCATCTCTGTTAAGTATTGAAGAATATGCGGTAAAGTGGGCACTGTTGTGCCCATCCCCTGAGTTTGGCTCCAGGAACAGAATCTTTTCCACTTTTCAGCATAGGATTTTCTGGTACTAGGCCTCCTTGCCTCCAGAATGACTTCCAGCACTTTGCTTACTGAGAGATGGAAATGGAGAGCTCGGGTAATTAGCCAGGCTGCAAGGTTCAGGGTTTGAAGCTGGGGGTGCAGAATCTGGCCTTCCTGCTGGGACAGCAGGGAAGGGGTCTGTGGCAGGTGCTATGGTTCCAGCAGTGACACACTACGCAGCAGAGGGTGTTACCAGTGTCGGCGTGGCCAGTCCGGTGCAATGAGTATTGTCCTTGGTTTGTCCTGTTTGATTTTTAGTAGTACTTTGGAGAGGAGAGGCAGAGGGGGAAGGCATAAATGGAGAGGTTTCCCAGGTGAAGGACAAGGCATCCATTTTCCAAGCTTGTCTGTGGGGAGTCCTTGTGCAAAATTTGTCCAATTGGTAGTTCTGAGGGGTGGCAAACAGGTCTATCTCTGGGCTCCCCCATTTGTTTCTCAACATGTTGAATATCTTTGGTTCCAGTTTCCACTTGTGTGGGTCCATGAGATTTCTGCTTAGGTAGTCTGCCAGTGAGTTTAGCTTGCCTGGCAGAAATTGAGCCTGTAGGTGCACTTGGTAGCTCAAGGCTGTGTTCCACAGAGCCATGGCTAGTCTGCAGAGGGGGTATGAGTGGGTTCCCCCCTGCTTGTTTACGTACCACATAACAGTGGTGCTGTCTGTTTTTACCAATAACTGTCCTGGAAGGATGTGGTCCTTGAAGGCTGTCAGAGCATTCTGTACAGCTAACATTTCTTTTTGACTGATATGCAGGTGCATTTGACTTGGGTTCCATTTGCCCTGAATGCACTGGCCTGCCAAGTGAGCCCCCCATGCATAGTCTGATGCATCTGTTGTTAGGGTTTGGGTGGCAGGGGGTAGACTGAATGGCAGTCCATTGTTTAGGTAGCAGGCCTCTGACCACCAAAGGAATTCTGTCTTTATACAAGGGATGATAGGAATCACTGATTGCAGGTCCTGAGAAAGTTGACACCATAGGCTTTTTAGATACCATTGTAGTTTCCTCATATGCTGTCTTGCATATGGAATTAATAGGTTGCAAAAGGCCATGAACCCCAGAACTTGCAGTATTTTCCTTGCAGTTAGCTGGGTCTTTGTTTCCAGTAATATGAAGTAGGCTGTCAGACAAACTTGTTTCTCTGGCATGAGGTAGGCCATCTGGGAAGTTGTGTACAAGCTTGCTCCCAGGAATACAGTTTATTGGCAGGGTACTAGATGAGATTTCTTTTTGTTTATGGTGTACCCCAGTGAGGTTAGCAGTTTCTTTACAAATGCCAGATGATTCAATAGTATGTCCTGGCTTTCTGCCTGAATTAGCAAATCATCCAGGAATGGGTATATTTGAATATTTCTTTGCCTGCGAAATGCAGTGATTGGAGCTAGGCATTTTGTGAATACCCTGGGCGCAGTAGATAAAGCCAAAGGGCAGTGCAGAGAACTGACAGTGCATGTAGCCTGCTCTGAAGCGTAGGTATTTTCTGCAAGAATCCCTTATTGGGATGTGCAGGTAAGCTTCCTTTAAATCCAATGTTGCCAACCAAGCATTTTTGCCTAGCATTGGAAGCAGCTGATGAAGAGTTAACATTTTGAATTTTGGAATTATCAAAAAGGTGCTTAGGATAGATAGGACCAGGATAGGACGCCAGTTGTTGTATTTTCTAGGTACCAGGAAAAGTCTGTAGTAAAAACCTTGTCCCCATTCTTCTGCTGGGACAGGTTGAATAGCCCTGATACTTAGAAGAGAGAGAACCTGCTGTTGAGCCTCTGCCCACTGATTTGGGGGGGTAGGTCTGGGCAACCTCTTGGGGTTGGTAAGGTGTGGAAGTGGAATCTGTATCCTTGGGAAGCTATATTTAAAACCCATTTGTCTTGGGTAATGAATTCAAGATTTTTGCATGCAGGCCGATCTTTCCCCCTAAAGGTGCGGTCACAGTTGAGCAGGGCTTGGAAGGTTTAAGGTTAAGTCACTGTGACAGTTTACGATGGTGGGTATCTTACTAATTCCAGCTTTGGAAGTGGGAGCCCCCTACTGCTTAGGCCTGTAAGTACCTTGAGACTGTGGCCTAGGTGGTCTGCTGTTCTTGGATTTGGACTGAGAAGGCCTGGAAGAGACAGGAAAGGACCAATTCTTAGAAGGTCAATGCCTACTAAATCTGGGAGGCTGTACTTGCAGGAAATCTTTAACAGTTTGCATAGATTTATCTTTTTCCTCTATCTTTTTAAGAACTTCTTCTGCTTTGTTGCCAAACAGGTGGACTTGGTTTAAGAGAGCATCCCGTAATTTGGCTTGAATATGATCTGGCAGAGTTTGCTCCTTAAGCCAAGCATGCCTTCTAAGAACAGACCCAGTAACAGCAGCCCTACAAGATGCCTCTAAAGAGTCAAAACCACATTGCAAAGTATGTTTACCAACTTGTTCAGCAGAATGTATTAAATCCTGTAATTCTTTATTTTCAGCACAGTCAGGAATCAACATTAATTTCTGTTTAAGTAATCCAATAATATGCTACTGGTACTTTAACATATGAAACTGGCAGTTTAAGGCCCTAATGGCCAAAGTAGCAGAAGTGTATACCTTCTTACCCCATCTGTCCAGGGCCCTGGAATCTCTATCAGAGGGGGTAGGGTTTTTGGCAGTAATAGCCTTAATGCCTTTGGGTCCCTGTGAAATGGTCTCTGGGTCCGCAGGAGGATTCTTAAAGAGGAACTTGTGAAATTCAGGTACTCTGTAATACCCGTCAGGTTTCCTGGGAGCCAGAGGTAAGGTGTCTGGGGGGCCAGGCTAGATTCCAAGAAAGCATCATCTACAATGTCCAGTACAGGGGGATAGCTAAAGGCCTGCGTTGAGGCAGGAGTAAGAATTCCCTAAGCCTCTTTTCGGAGTCAGAGTAATCTTGGCTTTCCCAGCAGAAATGCTCCCTAAGTGTGTGCAAAGTTTCACCAAAATTGAAAATTGGAGAGGAAGCAGAGGGAATGGAGTCCTCTGCATCAGAATCCTCCTAGGTAGATAAGGGCAAATCCTGGACATCAGAAGAAACAGAAATTTCAGAATTCTGATCAGAAGAATAAGAAGGCAAATCAGTTCTAGGTCTCTTAGAGGGAGAAGGGTGGCTTCCCCTAATTAGAGTAATAAGGTCTTCAGCCATTCTTATTCGTTTTTTAGGCATATGGGCTTGACCATGCGGTTTGGACGTTGGTTTTCTAGGCGTGGATCGAGTTTTAGGCCTTGAAGAAGAAGATGGCATTGGTTTGATATGCAAGTCAGTAGGCCTGAATACATCCTCAGAAGCCGGTGCCTGCATAGCGGCTCCAGATCCATCCAAGGTAGACATATCCGTAGGTTCCATAGTCAAAGAAGCATCTCGCGGCATACCAAACTCCGAATGGGTCTCAGTAAAGGCCTGCGAATCTGAAGTAGCAGGTATCAGGGGCTGCGAAATGCACCTCACTGAGTACTGGCAAACTGGCGACTAGCTTAACAGAAGCATCGTTGGCAGCTTTGACCTATGCGGTCTGTCTCTGTCTTTATCTTTACGTTTTTTCGGAATGTCGGTAGTCGGATGGCTTACTGAAGCCATTTCTGGATAATTAAACAGAGTACCAAAATAGTTAGATGTGAAAATGAACTGATGACTAATAGCACGAGGATTAAATAAGGCACAAAACCGACAGCGAGGGACGTCGTGGTCTGGGCCTAAGCAAGGAATGCAGTATGAATGAAAATCTTTATGAGGTATTTGCTTTCCACAAGAAATACAATTGTTAACTTTTACTGACATCGGTTTAGAGCAAGAAAAAAGTATCCCCAACGGGGTACTGAGCTTTTTTGAAGACTTCGGTTCTGAAACTCTAAAATGAAAATTTCAGGAGTCAGCCGACCGGCACTTGCAAACTGCTTCGGGCACCGCACGGCAAGAAAGACTGATGTAATGGTGTCGGATGCATGCTTTATACCCCTGATGTCATGGAAGAAGAGACCGCAACCGACATAGGACCCAAGACTTTGATAATCAGGCCGGCTGATGGCTACCTGCAAGCAGATAACCCAAATGTAATGATTGCAACAGTGAAACATGAAGAACATCAGGGGGTACTGCTGAAGGGGAGGGGGGATTCCACTTGCAGCAGCTCAAAGTACCTTTTTTGGATGTCTGCCATTTGGGACACATCCCATTTAAAGTAATCCTTAATCTTGGTGAAGGTCTCACCAAAAGTAATGTCCTCGGGAGAGTAATATTCCTGGGGGGAGGCATTCTGGGAAACATAAGAAATGGTCTCTTCTGAAGATGTGAAGGAGGAATCATGTTGTTCTTCCCTGACTTGAGGGGTTGTGGATGTGAGGGAGGAAGCAGATGCAGGCCTAGGGCTCAGAAGAGGCAAGGTGGAGATGGCTGAAGCTGAAGGCCCGAGGGCTATAAAGGCTTGAATGAGAGAAGAGGTGAAGGCCTGCCAATCCGGTGTGATTTCTGAAGAGGTGGAGGTAAGTTTAGTTTTCTGCTTCTTTTTGGCCAGGGAGGAAGTAGAGAGAGGCCTGGCTTTGAGTTTGGATAGCAACACATCCGAAGTCTGGATCCCTGCCAGAGGTACCACTGAAACGTGTTCCCCCTCGACATCGACGGCCTTCGATGTCTGGATAAGCTCCGCGGACATGCCGGTTGTCGGCTACCAAACAGCTTCCTTAAGGGACATCGCTGCAGTAGATAGACCCTCAAAGTGCGCCTCAACCCCTAGAACGGCAGCTGGCGGTGTGTTGGGAAGCAGAGCAGCTGGCGAAGAAGGCCTAGGAACCTTGGCTTTCTTGCGCGAAGGTTCAGATGTAGCCTTCGATGCAGGATCCGCCCTAAGGTCTAACCGCTTAAGGCTCCAGGTAGAGGTTTAACGCGGCTAGATGGCTGCCTGTCATAGGCGTCTTTATGGGGTATCTGGCACCCGCATTGGCACTTTCCCTTTTTCCCTGACATCAGCTAAAGGCTACAACAACCAAGCGTTAGCAAGAACAAATGTCAAAAATAAGAAAATTAGAAACCCAAAGGGTTACTTATCTAAGATGCGACGTCTGTGGAGAGGAGATCATACAATGTGAATGTCTTCTGCGGCTGAAAAGTTCTGGGGATTGTGCATGAAGACGTCACATTTAATGCCCCTTGTTTATGGCCCTACGTGTGACTTCCCATGCACACTGCAACAGCCATACTGAAGCTTTTGTATAGAAGCCAACGTATGAGTCACCTGAAGGCATGAAATCCCACATCTAGAATACTGCAACATAGGAACAGAAGGACATAGTACTGTTATGCAAGAAAACTTACCACAACAGTAGATGTATGTGTTATATCCTGCCAAGGATACAACAGTCACCCAGCTTCCAAAGCATCAGGGCACCTTCCATGTACCCAAACTGTCAGGCAGCTCGAGCGGAGTTGACTAAAAGACAAGTTTGGATGTCAAGCCCTTCACAGCTTTCCTGCCAACAGAGAGGAGGAGGCTGTGCCCTGAAAAGACAATGCTAGGAACAACAAAAAATAACCACACCCTAGCATGAACAACACACGATAAAATAAGGGAGATGGAAGGAGGGAGCAGCTACTGCAGCAGTGATCATTCATAGGTTGGTACTGGGCTATCTGCCCGAAGGCATATATTAGCCCAGCCACGTTGTGCGGTATTCACCGCCCCTTTAGTACTTCCCTAGACCCTTGTACTAGCCGCTAGTACCCTTGGCCCCTATCTAGTAGTGCTGCTGGTGTGATCCCCGGTGTGAACTTTCTGTTACCCATCCACTCATCAAGGTTCCTCCTGAAGAGCGATAGCGAGGGGCTCCGTCTTATGTAGATCGGGACCCTGTTCCATAGTAAGGGAAGTCTCTGTGAAGGGAATCTATCCCTCCAGCATGTTCTATTCATTGTTGTGTTGAGGTTTATAACCCTAGAGCGTGTAGCTCGAGTAGATTTGGTTTTGCTAAGATGGAGCATGTTCAACAATTCTGGGTTGGACATGGCTCTGTATGTTAGACAGAGATCGCCTCTGAGAAAGTGGTATGCAACAGAGAACAGTCTTAGCTTTTTCAATCGTGCTGCATAGGGCAACTGTTTGAGGCCAGTAATCCTCTTGGTTAGGTACCTTTGTGGTCTCTCCAGCTGCTGGAGATGTCTAGCCAGGTACATTCCAATTGGTGCATTGTACTCAATAATGGGTCTGATGAGGGAAGAGTAGAGGGGCACCATTACATCCTTAGATCTTGATGCGAACCCTTTCGTGATCAGATGGGTCACATAGAAGGATTTTCTAACCACTTTGGCAACATGGTTATCAAACACCTACTGCTATGGTAAACGTATTTACACAACTGTACTACGTTCATCATACTGATCACTACTGCAGTAGCCTTAGCTATACTGGTAGATTAGGTAAAAACACACTGGTTCCACACGGCTGAATAAAAGTCATAAGATAATTTATTTCAAGGAAAACAAGTAAGCGCTTTCACGGATATAATCCGCTTCATCAGACTAGAATAAGAAATGACATTAGAAACTTGCTTATATACATTCAAATTAGCCAATCAAATAGACTGATAACATCTAAAATGCTGTAACACAGTAAAAACTGGCTTTTAAACAGTGTTAATACATTAAAATAGTAATAGCAGCATAGATAAGAATTAAGCTAAAATTTAGTGACATTATAGCTGCGCATTGTTAATAAAAAATATGTAAATATATAATAAATCATTCAATAAATTATTTAATAAATTAGTAGAATTGCAAAAAAATACATACACTAACCTCACAATGACAGAAATAATTCATTAATAAAAATCAATGTTTAAGAGCTCTAGTCTTCAGAAATGGCTTCAAAGAAACTTTACTATTCAGGCCAGGTGGTTTGTCTGCCAGAAACCTTATAATCCATTTCTGTTCATTTGACTCAGTTCTATTTACCAAATCACCTCCTCTCATAGCACTATGCACAATTTCTAACACCAAAAACGTAAAAGTTATGTCTTGGTCCTTCTTTAGCTACATGAATAGCTAAAGCACTGGTTTCCTTGCCATTCTTAATATCTCTCAAGTGTTCCAATATCCTATCTTTAAATAGTCTATTGGTCTTACCTACATAAAATGCAGGCATGTGATGCAGTAACAAATAGACTATATTTTTTGTTCAGCAATCAGCATAGAAAGCACTTTCAATCCTAAATCCTAGTGACGGATGCATAAATTGTCGACCTAGATGTATATGAGTACAAGCTAAACATCTCCCGCAGATATATGTGCCAGTTCTCTCTGGTAAAATCTGCAGAGGCATGGAATTAAATCTGTAACACAGTTGCTACTTAAATGACCTATTGTTTCCTAAATGCAAAATTGGGTTGCTCTTCTATTACTCCTTTTAATTCCTGTACTGTGGAAATAATGTCCCAATTATTCCTAATAACATCACAGACTATGTGAATGTCACTCGCATAAGTCAAAGGCATCCTTATCTTACCCGTAGTATCATTACCTCCTGTAATCATGGGACTAATTGTAGCAGGTGTATCTATGGCTACATTACCAGGGGAGTCATTCAAAAAATAATAAGGTTTACATCTCCCTTTCCTTTCATGCCAGGCTTCAACAATTTGTGAGTCAATCATACTATGATTATAGCCTCTCTCTATAAATTCTTGTTTGAGGGTTAGTAGAGTCTCTGTCAGTCTACTGTCATCATTACGCAATCGCATGACACAAAAAATCTGCCCTCTAAGAACATTCAACTTAGTATGTTTAGGGTGCATGCTGCTACGATGAAGATTATTTTTTCTGACATTTTTCCTATACATAACAGCGGACACAGTACATAGGTCATCTTGAATTACTTTAACATCTAAAAAGTCTATACCCACCCCTGAGTATTTGTATGTGAATCTTAAAAAAAATATTAAGCTGATTCAAATAAACAAAAAAAATCATTCAATTGCTGCTCTGTGCCTTGCCATAGCAAAAAAAAAAAATATCATCCACAAAATGCTTGTACCATTTAATGCAATTACAATAAATATTGTTGGAAAGCACATGATGGATCTCCCAGTTAGCCAAAGATAAACTGGCGTAGCTATTGACTTTTTTTTTATACATTTAGATTACCCAACTGTACCACATTTAGGAGGTGGAAGGAGAAGAGTCCAAAAGCCCCTGGAGAATGGCCCTTGCAAAGTCTGAACTAGATCTAGAGAAGGAATCAAGCTTATAGCGTATGTATAGAGGACAAAGTTGCAGCTTACAGAATACTTCTAGAATCCAAACCTTTCCAAAAAGCCACAGATGAAATCAAGGCCCTGGTAGAGTGGGCCTTGATCTTGTTTGTAAAAGTTTTGTTGTGGTGAGTATAACAAAAGCTAGCAGCCTTAAGACATCCATTTGGAAAAGGCTGTTGACACAAGTTGTCCCTTCTTCTTACCTTCACTAGAAATGAACACTCGATCCAAATACCTGAAAGATTTAGCTCCATCAAGATAGTACCTTGGTTGTCTGAATACATCCATGGTATGGAGTACCCTTTTTCTCCCTCATTTTTGGGTACAGGAAAGAAAATAGGGAAATGATTAGTTTGACTTAAAGTAAACCTTGATACCTCTTTAGGCATAAAATAATTATTTCTCAAACAAAACCCTGTCCCTGTGGAAAACAAGATAGGGTTGACTCACCATAAGAACTTGCAACTCAGATACCCTTATTGCAGAAGTCACAGTACTTGGCAAAACTGTTTTCCAAGTTAAGAACCTCAAGTCATCTGGATCAAATGGAGCACGTGTTAGCTTCTCCAAAACAAAATTAAAATCCCACCAGTTTTCTTGGAGGCCTCTTATGCAAACTCCTTTCACAAATATTTTGCCATGAGAATGCATTGAAACAGGCAGATCCATGGGTAGAACTCTTGACAAAGGATTAAGAAAAGCTAAAGAAAAATAACATACAGACATTGAAAAAACAGAGAATGACTAGCACTGAATGGGTGATGGTTATCTTGTTGGCACAAGCTAGAAAACATTTTCCTTATGTTAATACATAGGTTCATTGGTGTTTACTAAGCTAATGACCACAAGGGCCCTTTTAAGCTTAGCCATACATCCCAAATCTCCGACTAGTTCTGATATCCTTGATAAGGGTAAGCATGAGCCTGGTAGATTAACCACTTACAGGTTATCTGTGTCCATTAGAGACATAGGTGTCAAACCAGGGATGAATTTCCAGTTTCCCATCCAATCATCCAAGTTGCACTTGAATTGGGTTAGGGAGCAACTCTGGTTCACATGGAAGGGGAGCCTTCCATAGACTGGGTAGTCACTGTGATACATACCTCTCTCTCCAGCAGGTCCTATTTATATCACAGGCAATGTTAAAGTCTTTATAACAGGTAATTCTGATGCTGTTTTGTGGATATGCAGGAGGTCTATCAGAATGGGGTCTGACAATGCCCTGTATGCCAGGCACAGAACTCCCCTCAAAAGCCTGTAGGAGACAGAATACAGGGATAGGGGCCTTGAGGCAGTCTACATATGACATTTTACCTATGCCCTGTATTCTTTTAGTGAGGAAAGATTAGTTGTGTAAAATCTTAACACAACCATACATGTCCTCTTCCATGTTGCAGTATTCTCACATGTGGGATCCTCCACCTCAGGTGACTCAAACATGCAGCTCATATACCAGATTGTAAGCCTGACTGCTGTAAGGTGCATGAGATGTCACATGTAGGGACCACAAAACATGGGCCATGAATGTGATGACCGCACACACAGACCGTAGAACTGACCGCACACACAGACCGTAGAACTGAAAGCCCAGTCGGACAACAGTCTAAGGGTAGCTGAACAATGACATCTAGATAGGGAAAAGGTCCTCTAGGGGGAAGGAGGGAGGGAAAGAATACTACAACATGGAAGAGAAGGACATCAATGTCCTTTTATTCTTATGTTGCAGTATTCTCACATGTGGGAGAGTACCACAGCTTACTCAGATAAAAGGGCAGAGGAAGCAGCAGCAGTCTCCAGGAAGCCATGGAGGATGGTTTTTGCAAAGCCTGCTCTAGCTCTGGAGATGTTATCCCATTTATAGCGTTTAGTGAAACTGTGTACAGAAGACCATGTAGCTGCCTCTAGGATAGTGGCTGTATCAAGGCCTTTTAGAAAGGCCCCTGAAGAGGCCACCACTCTGGTGGAGTGGGCTCTGTGTGGGGTTTTACCATGAAAGGACTAACAGAAGGATACAGCTTTGTAGATCTAGGAGGATATGGTCCGTTTTGATACTGCTTTCCCCAGGGCCCTGGGGTGAAAGGATAGAAGGAGTTGGTTGGACTTCCTGATGTCCTTAGTCTTATCCAGATAAAACCCGAGTTGCCTGTGAATATCTAGGGAATGGAGCACTCTCTCACTGTCATTTTGTGGTGAAGGAAAGGTAAGTAAATGGGTAGATTGGTTAAGAGACAGTTCATTGACCACTATGGGCATGAAGGAGGGGTTAGTACGAAGAGAGACCCTGTCTTTATGAAAAATGGTGTAGGGTGGAGTAGCCATGAGGGCCTGTAGCTCGGAGACTTCTGGATGAAGTGAGGGCTATCAACAAGACAGTTTTCCAAATACACATCTTTAAAGTGGTGGAAGATGCTGGTTTGAAGGGGGCAGAAGTAAGTTTTCTGGAACAAAGTTCAAATCCCAAGGGGGAGAAATAACTTTCCTTGGTAGTCTGATGTGCTGGCCCCTTTAAGAAAAAGCTTCACCTCCAATCTTGATAATAGGGATGGATCTAGAGGTAAGCAGGCTGAAATGGCTGACAAATGGACTTTCACTTAAGAGTATGAAAGTTCGGATTTTAGGAGGTCACACACATGGGCCAAAACTAGAGGTACATCTTCTTGGAAGAGGTTTAGTTGCCTTTAAAGACACCAGGAGGCGAGCCTTTTCCATTTTGATAAATAGGATCTAGCAGTAGTAGGTTTCCTGGCCTCTTGCAGGACAGATAGTACGCCCTCTGAGTAAAGGAGTCTGAAAGGTATCAGAAGTTCATCACCCACAAGATAAGGCTGAGGATTTGCAGATGAGGGTGGATGGGAGATCCCTTGTATTACGTGAGAAGGTCCACCTTGTGAAGCAACTTGTGTTGACTGCCCTTGGCAAGAGATAAAAGAAGGGGGAACCAATACTGCCTTGGCCAACAGGCGGTCACCAGCAAGATTTCTGGCTTGTCATGCTAAATTTTCAGTAGGACCTTCTGTATAAGAGGGAAGGGAAGAAAAGCATACAGGAATATCCCCTTCCAGGAGATTGTGAAGGCATCCACTCCCCAGCTTGTGGTGAAGGGAGCCTTAAGCAGAATAGTCGTAGCTGTCTGTTCTGAGGGGAGGCAAACAGATCTACCTGTGGACTGCCCCACTGGTGGACAATGTCTACGAAAACATTTCTGTGCAACATCCATTCGGGATTTTGAGACAAAGATCTGATGAAGGCATCTGCCTGATCATTGTCTTGTGATGGGATGTAGACCACCTGTAATGTTAGATTGGATTGAGTGGCCAACTCCCATGCTTGTATGGCCAGCCTGCAAAGTAAATAGGATCTGGTACCCCCTCCTTGTTGATGTACCACATCACCGAGGTGTTGTCTGTGAAGTCTTGAAGGGGGGCCTGGGTGTTAGGAAAGGGAGGAAAGTGTTCAGAGCTGGGAGAAGAGCAGTCATTTCCCTCACACTGATGTGCTTTTTCCGGAGGGAAGGCTTCCACTGAGCTTGTGCCTTCAGGCTGTTCATAGTGGCCCCTCACCCCACATCAGAGGCTTCTGTGTACATGTATTGAACTGCCATGATGGGCTCTAGTGGGAGTCCTGGATTCTGTAAAATATGCTGGATCCACCACCTTAACTCTTGTTTAAAACAGGGCAGGAAGGGCACCTGAAAGTCCAATGGCTGGTTGTGTTGGGACCAGACATTCTTCAAGTACCAGTGGAACTTCCTCATATGTGGCCTAGCACGGGGCACCATGTGAAGAGTGTCTGCCATTAAACCCATAAGAAAAAATTCCCTGGCTCAGATGTGGGTGACTAGGAGTAAAATTTGGAAATGGCTGGTTAGGGAAGTGATCTTGGTTAGGGAAGTGATCTTTTCTGGTAGGAGGAAGGCCTTCATCAAATCTGTCCTTATTAGGCAACCCAAGAAGATTTGATCTTGAGATGGAGTGAGGGAGAACTTGAGTAGGTTTAGTGTGAAACACAGACTTCCTAGGAGAGAAATAGTGAATTGCAGGTGTCTCTGAAGAGTACTTTCTTCTTCTGTCGGATGAGGAGGTCGTCCAGGTATGGGGAGATCTGTATGCCTTTTGTTCTGCAAAAGGCCACCGCTGGGGCTAGACATTTTATAAATACCCTTGGCGCTGCAGACAAGCCAAAGTGCAAGACAATACATTGATAGTGCGAGGATGGCACTGCAAAATATAATAATCTCCTGAAGTCTGGGTGGACAGGGATATGAAGATATGCCCTTTTCAGGTCCTGAGCGGGCATAAAGTCCAATGTGAAGAGTGTCTGCTATTAAACCCATAAGGAGAAGAAATTCCCTGGCTCAGATGTGGGTGAGTGGAAAATCAGCCTGATACCTATACTCATCAATAGGACAATCCAAGAGGGAACTATCCCTGATATCTGGAAAGTCTCTCATATTATCCCTCTACACAAAGGTGGTAACTATTGAATATGCCAACTTTAGACCAATTGCTCTTCTCTCACCCTTAGCAAAAATTATGGAGAAATGTATACATCCGCAACTTGTTCAATACCTCTCATTACACAACATTATAGCTAATTGTCAACATGGCTTTAGACCCCATCATAGTACAACCACTGCTCTCCTTTCCTTTGTAGATGCTATCAATAGTAACCGCAAGAATAACCTTCTCTCTTCTGCACTATTCATTGACCTCTCCAAAGCCTTTGACATGGTCAACCACTCTTGTTTGCTTCATATCCTTGAATCCCTCTCATTTGATAATCTTGCCATTAAATGGTTTAGCTCTTATCTGAATAACAGACAACAAGCTGTTCTTTGGGATAACCATATCTCATCACTGTTGCCCATTTCCATTGGAGTCCCTCAGGGCTCTATTCTTGGTCCTCTTCTTTTCTCCCTCTATATAAATGACCTTCACACAGTAATCCCTCAAGCTACCTGTATCCAATATGCTGACGATTCTACCATTATTTGCTCAGCATCTTCCTCCTCAGATCTAATCTCTCTAACTCAAAATACTTTCACCACTGTTGAAACATGGTTTACTAGATGGTATCTCCTTCTTAATGCTAAAAAAACAAACTTCTTCTCTTCTCCCCAACCTCTCGGACCTCCCCATTAAACTTCACCATCTTGTCTAATAACGCCACTGTCATCACCCCTGACTCTACAACTAAACTGCTAGGAATAACTATCGATAACAATCTTACCTTTGATCATCACATCAACAACACCATCAAATCAGTTAACAGAAAAATAGGATCCGTATACCGTATTAAAACCTTTCGAACCCCAGCTACTAGAGCTACTATCGCCCACTCCCATCTCTTATCCACTTTATTTTATGCATCTCCGATCTTTACCAACCTTAAGAAAGCTAACCTAAACAAACTAGCCATTTGCTACAATAACATTGCCCGCATTGCCACAGGCAACCCCTTCAGAACCCATCACTGTCATAATTTCAGACTTTTAGGCTGGCTGGGATTACAAAACTACCTTATAGTCTCACAACTTGCTATTGCCCACAAAATACTGCACCAACCTGGAAACAACCCTATACTCTCTCAACTATTAATCCCTTACAACAATCTTACCTCCCTTCGATCCTCCTGTAAACTCTTGGCCAGTTCTATAAAGTCCAATAACTCAGCTGGCAACTCTCTTCTCACAAATTCTGTAGGTAGGATATGGAATCTGTTACCTAGGGATATAACACTAATTACTTCTTTGCCTCTCTTCAAACATAAAATTAAACTGTACTTCCAAGAACACTGGCTTTGTTCTTGTAGTACACCTGACTAACTTTCTTCACTCTACCCTATCATCTCATCTACTCTGATCTTTAACCTATCTCTTAAGCTACTACCTAGACTAGCCTCTGCCCTTGGGCTCCTTCTATCCCCATATCTACTACTTTCTTTCTTTTCCCTCTCCTCCCACTATCCTCTCTGTTATAGACCTTTGTATGTGCTACCTTTTCTTTCTTTTCAAAATTACTACTCATGCTTTCCGTAACAATATGGGATTAGGAATTCTACACAGTATTTAGTATTTTAAGTATTATACATTTTCTGTAAAAATGATGTAATTTAAGAACTGTACATTTCTGTAAAAATGCTTCTGTATTGTTAATATCCTGCATTCAATTAGTTCTTTGATCCTTATAAGTTGTATCCTATAGTAATGTATTTTATGTAATGTACCAGTATATAGTGGAGCTTTTCTCCTCGGGCCTCTGCTGAAAATGGACATGTATCCAGCCAGACTAGCCCAGTCAACACATGTAAAATAAATAAAAAATAAATAAAATAATAAAGGCCCTGGGTGTCATAAGTGGAAAAAGGGTTTGCAGGGATAGCATGCGGGAAGAATGTACATGCACAAAGGGGTTTAAGAGGAACAGGCCCAGAATAGGCCTCCATGGGACATCCTTTTTTGGAACCAGGAAGAGTCTGGTGCAAAAACCTTGACCCTCTTGTTCTGGTGGGACCCTCTCTACGGTTCCTTGTAAAAGCAAATCCTGAATGATAAGAGGTATCAGGTAGACTTGTTTTTTTTGTTGGTAGGGGTATGCCTTTTGGAGAAAACTTCTCCTGCCACGTCATAAAGTACCTTTTTTCCACTACTGATAACACCCAGTGGTCTGAAGTGATTTGTTGCCACAAAAGAAGATAGAGAGTGGCGGGCAGAAAGGGGAAGACGGTGAAGGGTATTTAGACAGTCATACTTTGTTAGGTCTGTCTGGAAAAGGCTGCCCGAGAGTAGTGTGAAAGGAGCTAGTTCTAGTGGATGAAGGTTTTCTGGTCCCTTTCCTTGGCTATGATGAGGAAGAGGGTGCAGGTGCCCATCTAACAAAGACTGGTTTTGCTGTGTAGTTCCTACAGAATTTAGGATCTGGGGATACAAGTAGATGCTTCAGGTCCTGTAGTTCTCTGCTTTTTTCCTGCAGATTTTTGAAATAGTTCTGCAGCTTGCTTACCAAAAAGGAACTTGTTGCACAGGGAGGGTATATAAGATTTTGAAGTCATCCGGCAGAGGTTGAAGTCTGAGCCAGGGATACATACATAAGACAGAAGCAGATGCAGCGGATTTGGTTGAGGCTTGGCTACTTGTATTGCTAAGGAAAGTTTTGTGGCAACTTGAGGCTTAGTTGGTGGGTTAGGCATAGAGGGGAGTAGACTACAGGCCTGGGAAACTAGATCTAGGGCATACTTTACCATACAAGTCTGGTAATTGATGGCCCTAAAGGCCATTGTTGAGGAAGATTTTCTTTCCTAGCCTGTCCATCACCTTACTGTCCTTATCTGATGGCAGCAGAGAAGAGGATGGAATCTGCCTAGATTGTCTGTCAGCTGCCACAACAATCAAAGCTGGGTCTGCCATGGGAGGTTTGGTAAGATATTTATAACCATCAGGAACCTTGTAGAACCAGTCTGGCATTTTTGGGGCCAGTGGCTGGGTTTCTGGATTCTTGGAAGCAGAGGCAAAGGCATCCAAGTATATAGGAATCACAGGAGGAATAGCAGAGGGAGAGGGGGACTCCATCTGCAGAAGCTCGTAGTATCTCTTCTGCACTTCAGTCACTTGGGGAGTCCTCACTTGAAATATTCTCTCATTTGGAAGAGTGTTTTCCCAAAGGTTATTTCTTCTGGTGGGTGCCCCCTTCCAAGGAGTCCTCATCTGGGGAGCAGTATTCCTGGGGAGAGGCCAACTGGGAGGCATTAAGTGAGATTCTCAAAAAAGGAAGAGTCTTCCTCGAGTCTGTGGAGGTGGTATGGAGTAGCAGAGCCAAGCCTGGGACTTAAAGTTGGCAAGGCAGGCATTTGTGAAGCAGTAGGCCTCAGGGCCATAAAGGCCTGAAAGAGTAACTGGGAAAATGCCTCCCAGTCAGGCTGATCTTCCGCTGGGTGAGATAAATGCCTAGTATTTTGTTTTCTTTTGAGAGGAGGAGTCTTTTGACTTTTCTGAGAGGCTAAAGGTCTGGTATCAGATATCAGGCCTGGGGGTCATACTGTCTTCCTTAGAATCGGCTAATGGCAGCCATACAGGTGGGGCGAACCACCCCCTCCAACATCGGAAGAGACTGACGTAGCAGAAACCTCCATGGATGTGCTGGCCGGAGAAGCAAGGGCAGCTTCTGAAACTGTACCTGCAGAAATCGCCAGTCCTAGCGGATGTTCCTCAGCCCCTGGACCGGAAGCTGGCAGGATATCTGAAGTCAAAGGTGCAGTGTCAGACCTAGAAACCTTGGCCTTATTTTTAGACGGCTCTGCCTGGATGACCGATTCAGGATCCTACCGAGGGCAAGGAGCTTTAGATACTCGTTTTCAAGGAGGAGTTTGAGGGCTGCCAGACTGCTGCGCAAGGTCTTGGGGACAAATGACTGGCAGCTTTTACACACTGTATGATCATGGGAAAGTGCTAAGCAAAACAAGCATAGGTAGTGTACATCTTTATGCAGAATTTGCAGACAGCACATTTTCCCTTCCTAGATGACATGGATGGAATCAGCTAACAACAGATTAACAGCAACTTACTCAGTCGAAAAATAAGCAAGATTCCCCTACTGTGTACTTATTTTTAACGTAGTCAGTAGCGCGGAGCAGAACGAGCAAGCTGATGTTCAACCGCGGCACAGAAGTTCTGAGGTCTGTGCATATGGATGTCATAATTATGGTCCCTGCGTGTGACGTCCCACGTGCCTCACAGCAGCCAGGCTTAAGCTTTGGTATACGAGACGGACGTTCAGGTTGCCTGAGGCGGAGGATCCCACATGTGAGAATACTGCAACATGAGAACAGGAGGACATCCTCTGTGGACGTTCCAGTTGTCGGATATGCCTGGTTAGGTACATACGAAAGGGGGCACTGCACTCAATGATAGGCCTGATGAATGCCAAATACAGTGGAATAATCAGTTCCTTGGAATTGGATGCCATACCTTGTTTATACGGTGCACAACACAGAATGATTTCCGCACCACTGTAGACGTGATGATCAAAGGCTAGATTACTATCTATGTGCGTCCCCAAGTCCCTGGCTACTGGGTCAACTCTAAGGGGTGTGTTATCAATATAACAGTTACCAGGGAAGGATGACTTCCCAAAGTATACTATTATGCATTTCTCTGCATTTAGTTTTAGTCCATGACTCTGATACCAGTTGTTTGTCTGTCAGCCCCTCCTGGAGAACATTTGTGTAAGTGCGTTTGATTCATTGACAGCTCCTTATTTGCAATCATCGGCAAATTTAGTCAGCCAGAGGCCAATGACATTGACCTCGACTTCTGAGAAATAAATGCCAAAAAGGAGTGGTCCAAGGACTGATCCCTGAGGGACTCCACTTGTGGCAGGCCTCTTTGTAGAGGTTGACTCCCCAGTTCTAAACTCTCTGGGTCCTGTCTGTGAGCCAGTTGGCTATCCACCAGGTGACATACGGGGTTTGTACCCAACCTTCTGAATTTGTCAACGATGCCAGAATGGGGGTACCGTGTCAAAAGCATTGGCTAGGTGAAAGTGGGCTGTGTGAACGATTCTATCCTCATCCATTGCTTTGGTGACCTTTGCAAAGAGGTCTACCAGGTTGAGTAGGCATGATCTTCCCTTGACAAAATCAAACTGGGTCGGGTCCAGTGCCTGGAGGTTTACTATAGCTCTACTGATCATCTGGCATGGCAATTCTTTCCATGGCTTTACATACAAGACTAGTGAGACTTATGGGTCTGTAGTTTCCAGCGTCTGTAGATGGCCCACCTTTGTGCAGAGGGATGACTGTTGCCTTTCTCCATTCATGAGGCACAAAGCCTGTTTGGAGGCTACAGTTAAATCGTAATTCCATAGGCCCTGATAGGTCATGTTTCATGCTATTTAGAAGGTATCCTGGGATACTGTCTGGGCCCATTGATGGAGTGTTCTTGGTCTTAGAAAAAGAATTAAGGACATGTTCCACTAGTGATAGTAGGGGGAGCTATATTTGATGATATTTCCTGAGGAAAGGTTGACGAGGAGAGAGGGGTAAAGTTGGATATTAATTTATCAGCCAGGAGGTTTGCTATATCTTCTGGCACAGTACAGATGGCTCCAGTTACAATGAGCTCTGCACACAATTGTGTAATGCCTCTGAGGTTGCAGACATAGCTAAAGAATGCTTTTTGGCTGTCCTTGGTCTGGAAGGCCACACTTACCTCAACTTTGGATTTGGTAGACTTTGTCTTCTGAGTTGTTTGTTTAGTTTTTATCCTGCTGGGTGCCTAATTTTTGCCATGAGTTTCTTCCTCCTGTTACACAGCCGCCTGATTTTGTGACTCCACCAGGGTGGCTTGTTTTTCGAGTTAGTTCTGTATTTCTTCCTGGTGGATACAACTGCTTCTCTGCATCTATTAACATGCTTGCATAGGGTTTCAGTGAATAGTTCTGCATAGGCAGAAGTATTCTCAGGGTTTACGGGGGATTGGAATTTTGCCAGGTTCTCACTTAACAGGAGGTTATAGCCTTAGAATGGTTCCTAAATATTCCAGGTTTAGCTGGGGTTCCAGGTTTTATTTTTACTTCAAAGGAGACCATTTTGTGGTCTGACCTTACTGGGGAAGGCATTACAGAAGGGGGTATGCATCAGTCTCCCATATTAGTGAGGACCAGATCCAGTATGGTTGCACCCGTGGTTGGTGTATTGACTATCTGGTCCAGGGAGTTTGTGTTTACAAAATCCAGGAATCTCTGTGCATGTACGTTTGGCGTTGTATAGGATTCCCAATTAATAGTGGGGTAATTAAAGTCATACATGACTATGGTATTGAGTTGGATTGTTAGTGATTCTAACTGAGTTTAAATACATGGTATGGATCTCCCAGGTCACAGAGGGGAACCTACAGCTTGCAAGGAAGTGCTAATGGATTTTACCTATGGTGATTTGAACATGGAGCAGCTCAAGTGCATTGTCCAGTCTGACCACATTTGAAATATATTAACTTTTGATGTAAAGAGAGACACCTCCACCTTTAGCCCCTGGCTGTGAAGTAGCTGCCTAAATGTGTGGAAGGCATTACAACCTTGGACTGTTGGTGTGCTCCCCGCAGCTTTAAACCGTGTCCCAGGGACCACACAGACATTAGCATTCTCTAGGATAAAGAGAGCTTCTAGGGAGTGAAGTAAGTTTTTTGTTTAGACTCCTAGCATTGAGCAGTAATACCTTCAGATTTTCTTGGTTTTGATTTGCTATGTCAGAAGTATTTTCAGTTTGGCATTGCCTAAAAAAAGGCACTATGGTGGAAGACAATGTTTTAGCCAATATTCGAAAGCCTAGAGGGGAGAGGTTCAGACCATCCCTGGCAAAGCAGAGTGGTCTGCTTACCATCTCCTTCTATGCTGACAAATACTGCACTCCTTTAGAATGACACCAGTAACTAAGCTAGTTATTAAAGTCAATCACCTTTTGTTCGTATTGTGGCATCATCCTTGGAGTGGGTAAAATGCTGCTCAATGCTAGGCTCATACCACCCTGGAGAGACACATTCTGAGAGTTCCATGATGTCTCTCTTCATATAGTCTACGGCGGTACGTCTCAGGTCATTTACTCCCACATGGACTATGACTGAGTTATATTGGTAATTGGGGTCCAAAGACCTGAGTGCATGCGTAATGTGGTGGATCCTAGCCCCTGACAAGCAACTGACCGCAACATTCTCCTTACTCAGCCTGGTGAGAGGGACATCACTGTGCCTCACAATGGAGTCTCCAATGACTAGAATGTTGGACTCTGCGGTGGCTTGTCTTATGGGCTTAGAGGTAGAGGCTCCATGAGATGTAGCAGTGTGTTTTGATGTGGGTGTTTTAAAAGAGCACATTTAGGGCTGCTGAGGGTATCTGTTATGTGCACGATGTCTACAAGGTCTTTGTGGTTTGGGAAGGTTACATTTAAGTGTCTCAGCATATGTGGGTCGTTATGTCTGCTTTGAATTGTGCGTGACAGGTGCAGTGTGTGTACTACTGACAGCCTTACTGACATTAGGAGTACTTTTGTGTGAGAACTTTGCCTCCAGTGACAGTGTAAATACATCTCTCACATTTCATATCAACTTGTTTGAGAATTAACTGGTTGTCAGTAAACATGAGGCAATTTCTACACTGCCTCAGGATGCCCATGTCATAGGAAGTTGCTAGGCTATTGGCCCTGAGGCCCTTATAAGCCTAGCCAAGAGTTTAGCCCATGTTTAGACAAATCAGCACCCAATGCCCCTGCCCAGCAAGGACATGAGTGGAATCCCAGGGATGTATTTTCTATTTCCCATCCAGTTATCCAGGTTGTGCTTAAAATGGGGTAAACGGGTACTCTGCTTGACGTGGACAGGGAGTCTATTCCAAAGATGGGGGAGTCTCTGGGACACAAATCTGTCCTGCCAACAAGTCGTATTGATGTCACAGACCAGGTTGAGGCCGCACGTACGAGTTACTTGAGTGGAGCTCAACTTGTAGATATGCAGCAGTCCCATCAAGGCGGGGTCCGAGATCACCTGTACGCCAGACAGAGGTCACCTAGGAGGAGTCTGTATGAAACTGAGTAGAGGGATAGGGCTTTTAGCCTGTGTAAGGTAGATTTTGGAGGCCCAGGATTCTCCTGGTGAAGAACCTCTGTGGTCTCTCCAGCTGCTGCATGTGCTTTGTGATGTACATGCCGAATGGGGTGCTGTATTCAATAATGGACCTTATAAGGGAAGAATACAGGGATGTTAGGACTTCCATGTCCCCGGATGAGATACACTTACTTATGAGGTGGGCCATGTAGAAAGCTTTCCATACAATGGAAGCAACATGGTGGTTAAAAATCAGGTTGCTATCAATCTGGGTGCCCAAATCCCTCACGACTGATTGCTTGTTTAGGACATTGTTATTAATGTGATAATTTGGGGGACGTCACTCTCCCCAAAGAGGAGGATGATGCATTTTTTGGTATTCAGCTTGAAGCCATGTCTCTGGCACCAGTCACTTGTTTGAGACTCTCTTGGAGGATTGTCCACGTCACTATGGGAGTTGATGACAGCGCCCAGCTTGCAGTCATCTGCAAACTTGGTCAGCCATAGCCCACTGGTTTTTGGCCTGCACCTCAGAAAAGTATATATCAAATAACAGAGACCCCAAGACTGAACCCTGGGGTACTCTCCACTCGATATGGGTCTACTGCTTGAGGTGGCTTCCCCTATTTTGCCTAGGTGAGGTCTATCAGTAAGATCCAGCTAGCTAGCCATCTGGTAACATACGAATTGATGCCTAGTTGGGAGATTTTATCTATTATGCCCGAGTGGGGAATAGTGGCGAAGGCCTTGGCCAGGTCAATGTAGGCGGTCTTCCCTTCGTCCATGGCTTTGGTGACTGTCTAAAAAAAGTCGAAATTTAACAGACATGACTTCCCGTTGATGAAGATAAACTGTGTGGGATCAAGAGTTTGGAGGTTGCCAATGTTCTTGTTAATGAGGTCCATGATCATCCATACCACACCCTTGCAGATCAGGCCAGTTAGGTTGATGGGTCTATAATTTCCCAGATTGGTGGACGCTCCAACTTTGTGTAAAGGAATGACCATTGCTGTCCTCCACTCAGCTGGGACAAAGCCTGTACTCAAGCTTTGGCTGAATAGGGCACCTAATGGTGCGGCAAGTTCCTGCCCGAGTTCATGTAGAATGCAGCCTGGGATGTTACTGGGTCCCATGTAGGCTGCATTTTTTGCCTTTGAGAGTGCACTGATGACCTGATCCCTAGATATAAGGGGAAGGGGAGCAGGTACTGGGAATAACCTGATTTACTGACGGGGGGGGGGGGGGGGGCAGAGGGGTGAAATTTTCGCTGAATCTGTCAGCCAGCAAGTTTGCTATATCTACGGCATTTGTATATGTGGTATCCTTGACCACCAGTTCTGAACAGATCTAGGTGCTTCCTTCGAGATTGTGGACACATGTGAAGGCCTTATGACTGTCTCTAGTAGATGTGGCAAATTTGGACTTGAAGTTTGTTTTGGAGGATTTCACTATTGCTCTTATTTGCTTGTTCTGCCTAATGAGAAATTGCTTCCAATTGGGCACCTGCTGTTTGTTGGTCTTGGACAGTAATTTTTTTTCTTTTGTTATAGAGTTTATTTATTGCAGATGTCCATCAGCAGATTTACTCTTCCTTGCGGAAGATGATTTAGTCCTGTCAGGTATTCCTGATTCCATGCATCTATGTAAATGTTCGTATACTGCTATGGTATAGTTTTGGATACTGCTGCCAGTTCCTATAGAGGGGGAGGGAGCTGTGAAGCTGTTTATACCATCCCTCAGAAGGCTGTAATCGGCTATGAAGTTGTTTGTTTGACCCTTGCTGGAGGGGGGGGGGGGGTGTCAGGGAAGATGGTGACTTCGAAAGTGACCACTTTATGGTCGGCTCTTACCAAGGAGGATGACACTGCATGGATGTTGCAAGTGGTTACTCATACTGGCTAATACCAAGTCCAAGATATTATCACCTCTTGTGGGGGTATCAACTAGCTGCACCAAAGCATATGCATTGACAAAATTGAAGAATCTCCGGGCATTTGTGTTCTGGCATGAGTAATTCTTCCATTCTATGTTTGGGTAGTTAAAATAACCCAGCATCAAGGTAATGGGTTAAACATTGACAGATTCGAAGAAGTCTAGATTGGCAGACTGGGCATCTTGAGTCAGACTTGGGGGCCAGTACCTAGCTATGTTTTGTATAGGAGTCTTGTCAATAGTTAACTGCACCTGGAGTGGCTCCTGTGCGACACACTGTTTGACCAGCCTGGAGGTGTGTGTATATCTAAAACTCCACCTCCTTTGGCTATACTACCCACAGTTTGGAGTCTGAATATATGATAAGATGAGTACCCAGGTAAGGCTGGAGCTCTCCGCAGCTTTGAACCAGGTTTCTGTGACTGTGCAGATGTCAGCATTTTCCAGAGTTAAAAATGCTTGCAATGAGTGCAGTTTCATGTTTAGACTCCTAGTTTTAGCAGCATGACCTTTAATTTCCGTTTTGTTAAAATTTTTATGTTGGTAGTTTTAACTTTATCACTTTTTCTAAAAAAAGCACTATGGGGGAGGCAAGAGACTTTGCCAGAAGCCTGAAGCCCAAGTGAGACAGATGCAGACCATCTCTGGCAAAGCATCGCGGTCCGTCGATCATATCTGCCCAGGCTGTCAAGTACTGGATCACCCTGGAATGACACCAGAAACTAAACAAACTGTTAAAGTGAATAATTTTCTATTTGTATTGAGGCATCATTCTGGGTGACGGTAGAATGCTGCTTAAGGCTAGGAACATACCCACCTGGGACACAAATTCAGCAAGTTCAATCATGTCTCTCTTCATATAGTCCAGGGAGGTACATCTCAAGTCATTCACACCAACATGGACTATGACGGTCATAACAGTACCTGCTGTTGACAGACTTGAGTGCCTGTGCGATATAGTGGATTCTGGCCCCTGACAGACAACTAACCATGACTTTCTCCATATCCAGCCTGGTGAGAGGCACATCTGACTGTCTTCACAATGGAGTCTCCTATGACTAATATGTTGGGTTTATGGTTAAGCCTTAGTGGTTGTAAGACACAGGTGTGTTAACTATGCGTGGTATGTGGTGTGGAGGGCTGTAAAGATCGAGTACGTTTTTGCCTCGGTCTCCTTTGTTTGGGTATGTTTTTGTTGGGGACCTCCACATATATGGGTGCATGTTGTGTAGGTGGTGTTCGAGATGCAGTGATTGTGTTGACAACCTTCTCAGTGCCAGATATACTGGCTTATGAGGTAGAGAGCACAGACTCTAGGTTAATGTAATTCCATCTCTCACAAATTGTGTTCCTAGGTGGTAGTATCCACCAAGCCAGTAATGAAGACAGTAGGAAAGTTCATATCCAATGGCAACAGACCCTTTTTTATTGATTAGACTGCTGGAGTGAGAATATCAGTCACTGTCAGGAGTATCCGGTTCGAACTATGTGGACAGTGCTCGTCACTGCAAACAAATTAGAAATTTCAATTGTGCTTTTACAGGAAAAATGTCACTCAAGATGTCTGAGTCTGTACAGAGCACTGCCAAATACTGGAGGGGAAACTAATACAAAGACAATAAAAATTTAAGGATGAAGTATTTAGGCAGATATTCTGAAGTTAGAAACAAACCAAGCAGTACTTATTGAAAGCAAAGAATTAGCTTGTCAAGAACTATGAAAAAGAGGGGAGTCGCATGAATGGCTAGTATTAATGGTGGTCTCACAATTAGCTTCACTCTGTTGGGATTTAATGCTCCTTTGCTTCTTCTCTCACCAGAAGCAAAATTATAGCACTAATTCCAAGAGGAGAAGCAGGCCACAGCCTGTTTGATGATCCACAGTCTTGTTCCAGTTGATGCACGGGTCTGTAGGCTTTTAGCCTTTTTCTGGTAGATGCCTCAAATAGCAAACAGACCAATCAGGAACGTTGAGCACAGACACACTCTCCAACCAGAAACAGTCAGGAATCAATGCACTCTGCTCCTTCTCTCACCAGGATCAAAATACAAGCACAGATTCTGAGCTGTCATCTATAAAGCAGTTATTAGGCTTTCTGGTCATCACCAGTCTCCAAGAAATAATGTCCCTGTACTTCTTCTCTCATCCGGAGAAAACAGAAGCACTAATCCCAAGATGACTACTGAGAGGCAGAATGTGGGCTCTCCAATAACCTGTGGTTGTGCAACAGAGGTTTAAAGGATGAAAAAAATTATTTATCCTAAACACTGCAGTGTGCACTAAGCAGTTAGATATGAAAGTGGGTAACTTAAGGTTTAGCTGTCTAAGTGGAGAGCCATTATTCTTAAGAGAGGGGTGGGCACTTTTCTATGCTGGTACTATGGAATACAGTGGGATGGCCAATAAATTTACATAGTTGAAGTGGAGTGATTTCACAAAATGATAATTTTGTGCTCACACCAGCCAATGAAAGGGGAAAGGGAAGGATATACATGGTCAAATTAACATAAGGGGCAGGGAACTAGAGGAACTAGAAAAACAGTGATGTTTAATAACACAATAACAGGGTGGGAGGAAATTCTGTCTGACTCGCAATAAACATGATCTTCGAGTAGAAGGCTTTCTTGTCTTTTGCCTCCATTAATGCCTGCTACAAGTCCCCAGTAAATAGGGTTCATATTACATTATCGAAAGATAATGTAATCAAACACAAAGAACTTCGAAACAGACGCATTTCAAAACTTTTATTGTGGGGGGTATGCACCCCCCACACCACCCGCTAAATATATATTCCAACTCTGAGATCGCACTACAGTGAGGAAAGGGCAAATATCACAATCTTCACTGTACTGCAATCCCACAATGCTATCTTCGAAATGCGGCCTTCAAAGTTCTGAGCGTTCGATTACATTATCTTTCGATAACGTAATAGGAAAGTACAGTTGTTTACACTTACCACAAATGTAGATGTTCAAGTGTATTCACTGTTGCAGTCCTATCAAATGGGTTATCCAGCTCCTGGTAGCACTCAGTCGGCCAGAATACCAAAGCTAAGTAAAAATGCTGTCGGTTGTAAAGGACGTCGGGGTGTACGATACAAAAGGAGGCAGCCGGCGTCACTTCCTCAGTCTTTCTTGCCATAACAGTCAGAGGCCCCCAGAAAATAAGGCTTAAACCAAAAATCAATTTGGCGAATTAAGCCTGTACCTCAGGAAAAGAGAATAAGAGAGGACCACAAAAAGGGGGAAAGAGGGAGGGAAACCAGGACTGCAACAGTGAATACACTCAAACACCTACATTTATGTTAAGTGCACACAACTGTACTATGTTCGTGTTTCACTGTTGCAGTCCTAACAAATGAGTTGATTACCAAAGCCCAGAGAAAAAAGGGGGGAAGAACCAACCGCATCAAGGGTTGGAGATAATGCCCTGCAACACCGCAGTGGAAAACCCTGCCCTGGCTCGGGAAAACAGAGGCAAATTATAATGCTTTGTGAAAGTGTGAACAGAAGACCATGTGGCAGCTTCCAAAATGTCTTTAGTAGGGACACCCCTTAGAAAGGCTGCAGAAGTGGAAGCCGCTCTAGTAGAGTGGGTCCTAACCCCTTGAGGCGGAGCTTTGCCATGAAAGGAATAACAAAAGGTAATGCAATGTGCAATCCATTTAGAAATGGTTTGCTTAGAAATAGCCTTGCCCTGGGCTCCAGGGGCAAAAGTGACCAATACCTATGCGATTTCGGAAGGTCCTTAGTCCTGTCCAGGTAAAATCTGAGCTGCCTGGGCACATCAAGAGAATGTAGGATCCTTTCACCTCTATTGCAAGGAAAAGGAAAGAAGGTAGGAAGGTGTACGGACTGATGAAGAGTCAAGCTGGAAACCACCTTAGGCATAAAGGAGGGATTAGTCCTCAGAGAGACTATCTGCATGGAAAATAAGAAAAGGTTCCACGGCCATCAAAGCTTACAGCTCCGAAACCCTCCTTGCTGAAGTTACAGCCAAGAGGAAGGCAGTCTTCCAAGAGAGAAACTTTAAATCTGTAGAGGCAGCTGGCTCAAAAGGAGGAAGGGACGTTGGCTGCCTCCTTTTGTATCGGATGCCCTGACGTCCTTTACAACTGACAGCAACAGATGTCATTTTTACTTGCCTTTGGTATTCTGGCCGACTGAGGGCTACTGGGAGCTGGATAACCCATTTATTAGGACTGCAACAGTGAAACACAATGAACATCCCCAGTAAACAGGTGCCCAAAAAGAATCAAGACCCTATCATACAGGCAGTCAACTGAAGTTGATTGGGGTGGGGGTGCATCAAACACCCTGTTCTTATGTAAGCAGATCCATTCTGTGAGGAAGGTTGTGGTAACTGCCCCTTGCTATTTCCAAAAAAAGGAAGCACTGCAGTTGCCAGGACTAGAAGGGAATCCCCAAAATAACCTTGTGGGATTCCTTCTCAATCTTCAGAAGTACCCTGGACATTAGTGGAAAGTGTGGAAAAACATACAGGAGCATTCCTGTCCAAGGAAAAGAAAAAGCATGCATCATCTAGGTCTTCTTGCAAGAAATCATGGAGCAGAATCTTGTCAGGTTATTGCTCAGAGAGGAAGCAAATAGGTCTACTTGAAGAACTCCCCGTAGATGGATCAAATCTTGGAAGACCTACTAATCTAACTTCCTATTTTGAGGGTCTGCCCTTGCCTTGCTCAGCCTGTCACACACTTTTTCTCTGATAGAATGTATATCCCAAGCTAACATGGCTAGCCTGCAGAGAGAGACAGAAAGTACAGTTTTGTACCTACCATAAATGTAGATGTCCGAACTGGATAGCATCTGCAGTCATAACAACTGGGTTGTCCTGTCGTCAGGCAGCCCTTCAGTAGGCCGGATTCCAAAGTCCGGGTCCGGCTTCGGCTGATGTCGCACTTCACCCGACGTCATCTCTGTTGGTCTTCGGGTATAAAGGCATCAGCCGACGCCATTTTCCTCAGTGTTTCTTGCCCCAGATGCCAGTAGCCCTCTTGCAGGCTAAAATTTGGATAAATGCCAATGTTTCCAAAAAGATAGAGGTAAACACAAAAATAAGCATGTATGTACATATATACAAACAAATACACCATAAAAGACTCCCCCCACCAGCTAGCTATTAGGAGGGTAAACACCCTAGGAGTACCACAGAGGGGAAGGAGGGAGGGTAATCCTGACTGCAGATGCTATCCAGTTCGGACATCTACATTTATGGTAGGTACAAAACTGTACTATGTCCTTCATGGATGCATCTGCAGTCATAACAACTGGGTAGAATACCATAGCCAACTAGGGGAGGAGGAAAAAACTAGATTATGGTGTGCTTAGGATCCCTTGCAGTACAGCAGTGGCAAACCCTGCTCGGGATCTGGAATATAGAGGCAAATTATAATGCTTGGCAAATGTATGCACGGAGGTCCAAGTAGCCGCCTCAATAATGTCTTTGGTTGCCACTCCTCGTAAGAAGGCTGTGGTAGTGGCTGTTGCCCTTGTAGAATGAGGTCTTATGTTCTGTGGAATTGGTTTTCCATGGAAGGAGTAACAGAATCGTATGCAATTTCCTATCCATTTGGAGATTATCTGTTTGGAAATAGCTTTTCCTTCCCTTCCTGTTGCATAGGCTACAAAAAGCTGGTCAGTTTTTCTGCTACTTTTTGTTCTGTCCAAGTAGTAGCGTAGCTGTCTATGTACATCCAAGGTATGCAGTATTCTTTCCCCTCTGTTTTGTGGGTTGGGAAAGAAGGTAGGTAGGTGGATTGCCTGGTTTAAAGACACTCTGGATACCACCTTAGGCATAAATGTAGGATTAGTCCTCATGGACACTCTATCTTGGTGAAAGATTAGGAAGGGTTGTACCGCCATTAGGGCCTGAAGTTCAGAAACCCTCCTGGCTGAGGTTATTGCCAGTAGGAAGGCCGTTTTCCACGATAGATGCTGTAGGTCTGCTGCTGCTGGTTCAAAGGGTGATAGTGTCAACTTTTCTAGCACAAAGTTCAAGTCCCAAGCTGGCAATGGTGGTTTCCTTGGAGGTTTTACATTCTTGATTCCTCTGAGGAACTGCCTGAGTAAAGGGTGTGAAAAAACAGGTGGATCAAAGCTGTATTCTGCTGATATAGCTGATGCATGTATCTTGATGGAGGATTAGGACAGGCCTGAATGTAGAAGTTCGGCCAGATACTCCAGAATGTTAGGCATATCTATGTTTGACACATCTTTTCCTCTTTCAGTACTCCAAATGACAAACCTTTTCCATTTTCCTGCATAGTTCCTTCTTGTTGAAGGTCTGCGGGCTTCAAGAATAATGTCTTTAACTCTTTGGGAAAGTTCTGGATTAGCTGCTGCTATGTGATGTTCCATGCAGTCAGTTGCAACGTTTTTAGGTTTGGATGCATGATGCTGTAGTTGTTCTGAGTTAACATCAAAGGCATCAGGGGTATTGGCCACATTTTGTTCCGAGACATGCTCCTCAGCAGTGGGTACCAGTGTTGTCTTGGCCAGTTTGGAGCTATCAGGATTATCCTTGGACGTTCTTCCTTGATTTTTAGTAATACCTTGTGTATCAAGGGAAGAGGTGGGAATGCATATGCTGTTAGGCCTTTCCAGCTGAAGGAGAGCGAATCCACTTTCCATGCTAGTGGGTGGAATGTCCTTGTGCATAATTTTTTGAGCTGGTGATTGAGAGGGGAAGCGAATAGGTCTATTTGAGGCATTCCCCATTTCTTTGAGATGGTCTTGAAGATGTCCGGGTGTAGCATCCATTCGTGGGCATCCGATGTGGTTCTGCTTAATATGTCTGCTAGAGTATTTTCTTTTCCCGGTACAAATATTGCCTGTAACTGGATGTTGTAGCTGAGTGCCAGGTTCCACAGCTCCAAAGTCATTCTGCATAGGGGGTATGAATGAGTGCCTCCCTGTTTGTTGATGTACCACATGACTGTGGTGTTGTCTGTCCTCATCATCAACTGGCCCTCTTTGAGAAATGGTCTGAACTTTTGGATTGCCAGTTTTACTGCCAGCATTTCTTTTAGGTTGATGTGCAGGTGAAGTTGATCCTGCGTCCACAATCCTTGCACGCATTTGTCCAGCATGTGGGCCCCCCATCCTAGGTCTGAAGCGTCTGTTGTGATGGTCTGGCTTGCTTGACATCTGCGAAAGGGTAGTCCTGGGTTTGACTGGCATGCTTGAGCCCACCATAGGAACTCCTGTTTTAAGCATGGAATTAGTGGAATTTCTGTTTCTAGGCTGTGTCTGTGTTGGGACCATAAATTCTTTAGGTACCACTGTAGTTTTCTCATATGTAGTCTGGCAAGTGGGACCAAGATTATGCATGATGCCATGAAGCCCAAGGCCTGCAGTACTTTTCTTGCTGTTAACTTGTTCTGTTTTGTTAGTGCCAAGAAGTAAAGAGGGAGTTCTTTTTGTTTTTCTGCAGTTAGAAATGCCATTTGTCTTACTGTGTCCAATTCCGCGCCAAGAATGTCCTTGTTTGGGATGGTATCAGCCTTGATTTTTGTAAATTGACTGTGTATCCCAGTGCTTGTAGCAAGTAAATGACCCTTTGTAAATCTGTTGTCAGCTTGCTTTTGTTGTCCCCTTGTAGCAGGCAGTCGTCCAGGTATGGGTAAATTTGAATTCCCTGTAGTCTGCAGTGGGCGATTACTGATGCCAGGCATTTTGTGAATACTCTGGGCGCAGTAGATAAGCCAAAGGGCAATGCTGAGAATTGATAATGCTCTGATCCTGCAAGAAATCTGAGGTATCTTCTGGAGATTGGTCGGATTGGGACGTGCAGGTATGCCTCCTTGAGATCTAGAGTTACCAGCCAACACTCCTTGCCCAGCATGGGAAGAAGTTGCTGTAGGGTCAGCATTTTGAATTTTGGGACAATGATGTATGTATTTAAGGTGGACAGGTCGAGAATAGGTCTCCAACTTTTTTCCTTTCTTGGAACTAGGAATAGTCTGGAGTAGAATCCCTTTCCTTGTTCTGTTGTTGGCACTCTTTCCACAGCTCTCATGTTTGCTAACTGCATTATATGTTGTAGAGCCTCTGTTTCTTGATTTGGAGGTAGATTTGGCATTCCTCTTTTGACTGGTAAAGTGTGGAAGTGGAACCGGTAACCTTGATCTATGGTTTGTAAAATCCACTTGTCTTTTGTGATATAGTGCCAGTTCTTTGAAAACAAGGTTAATTTGCTGCCTAATGGAGCTGCTATTTGTTCCCTGGTAGGCGGATTTAGAGTTAAGTCACTGTGGTTGTGTTGTTGTAGTGGCAGTGGTTGTGTCTGTGCCTCTGTTGTTACCTTGCCACTGTCGTCCTCTGTAGGCACCTCCTCTGGATTGGTTTCTGCCTCTGGAACGTCTATTCCTGCCCCTTTGGGATCTTGTGGAGTCAGGAAAGGACCAATTTTTGGCAGGCCAGTTCCTGCTAAACCTTGGGGGTTGAACCTGCAAGAAATCTTTAACCGTTTGAACAGATTTTGCCTTTTCTTCCATTTTCTTCATTACCTGCTGGGCAGGTGTACCAAACAAGCTGGTCTTATCCATAGGAGCATCTAATAACTTAGCTTTAACATGATCCGGTAAAGCTTGTTCCTTTAGCCATGCATGCCTTCTTATCACTGTGCATCATAGCCACATTTTAAGGAATGGTTACTAACCTGTTGTATGTTATTTACCATTTCTAATACATATTTCTTATCAATAGATTCATCAGAGGATAGCTTTTTTGTTAACTGATCAAGCATAAACTCTTGGTATTGTATCATGTGAAACTGACAGTTTAAAGCTCTAGCTGAGAGAGTAGCTGAGGTGTAGACCTTTTTGCCCCATCTGTCTAATGACCTGGCTTCCCTTTCAGAAGGAATAGGGTTTTTAGCTGTGGTCGCGGCTACTGCCTTGGGACCCTGGGATATAGTTTCTGGGTCTGCAAGTGGGGCCTTGTAAAGGTGGTGATGAGTGTCTGGTACCCTGTAAAATCTGTCTGGTTTGGCAGGGGCTGGAGGTAAAGAATCTGGTGCAGAGCAGACATCATTGAAGGCATCATCCACCACAGAGAGAACAGGAGGTATAGCTAAGGGCCTGTGCTGTGGAAGGTGCAGAAAGGTCCTAAGTCTTTTTCTGGAGTCTGAGAAATCCTGCTGCTGCCATTGGAACTGCTCTCGCATGGCATGTAAGGTTTCCCCAAAGGAGAATTCTTCTGGTGGGGAAGCAGCTGGAATGGATTCTTCAGCATCTGAGTCTTCAAAATTGGAAAAAGGAGCCTCTGGCTGGTCTGTTAAGTCTGATTCATCGGCAGAATCATCAGAGGACACAGGCTCGGGGGGCTCTGTCCTAGGTCTCTTCTCTGGGGGCTGAGAGGCCCTGTCTGGGTGAGATTGAGATCCCCTAATTAATGAAATTAAATCTTCCGCCAGAGTAAGCATTTGTGAAGTAGAAGAGGGCCTGGTTGTAGGGGGTTTAACAGGCACTGTTTTAGTAGTTTTGGCTGCTTTAGCCCTGGCAAAGGCCTTAATGGACATGGCTGCTGGAGGCCTAGCAGCACCACGTGCTGGGGTAGAGACATCCAAGGGGATGGTGTCTGATAAGTCAGTGGCAACCACCGGAGTGGATAAAATTTCTGAGGCCGATTCAAGAGAAGTAGCAGGGGCCTCAGTGGTAGTGATAGATTCAGCTGTACTTTGATCAGTTTTCTCGGTTTCGGCCGAAACCGAGACACTCGCGGTTTGCTTAACCATGGTTTCGGCCGAAACCGCGGACCGCGAGTGTCGGTCTTTATCTTTGTGTTTTTTAGCAGTTTGGGTAGTCGGAGGATCCGACGGCATAATATATGCAAAATCAGAACCGAAAAACTGTTCAGCAAACTCCGACCGACGCCTAAGCGTTCGTCGGTTGAATGAAGCACAGGCCGAACAGGCTGCTACGTCGTGGGCTGGGCCTAAACAAGGCAGACAATAGGAGTGGAAATCTTTATGAGGTATTTGTTTCCCACAGGTTAAACAATTATTAACTTTTTCTGACATCGGCTGAGGCAAGAAAGAGTCCCCAACGGGGTACTTAGCTTTAGAAGTCTTCGAAGTAGTATTCGGTAGAAGTAATCTCTGGATCCGACCGACCGGCACTTGCGAACAGCTTCTGCTTGGCCACGCGGCAAGAAAGACTGGGGAAAATGGCGTCGGCTGATGCCTTTATACCCGAAGACCAACAGAGATGACGTCGGGTGAAGTGCGACATCAGCCGAAGCCGGACCCGGACTTTGGAATCCGGCCAACTGAAGGGCTGCCTGACGACAGGACAACCCAGTTGTTATGACTGCAGATGCATCCATGAAGGACATCCTTGTTTTCCCCCTTGCTTGTTAAGGTATCACCTAACTATGACATTGTCTGTAACAAACTGAAGAGTTATTGTGGTTCTAAGATAATTCAGAGGGTTGAGTACCTTGATCAGGGGAAACCATCACTTTCCTTCTTATGTGCCTGTTTCTTTCCTTTGTGTACCGCAAACCTTGCACTTTTACCCCTACTAAAATTACTCCCCAAGTAAAGTCTGAGGCATCTGTGGTGACTGACTGCTTTGGAACTGGGAGGGAGAAGGGGAGACCTGTATTTAGGGACAACTGTTGTCTCCACCAAGTAATTTCTCTAAGGACAAACCTCTGCACTGGGATCTGGAAAGAGAGGTGTTAATGCTGGGACCAAAGACACTTCAGATGCCACTGTATCTTTCTCATGTAGAGTCGTGCCAAGGCTATCATGAGAATCCTAGAAGTCATGAGACGCAAACTCCTGAAGTATTCCCTCGCAGTGACTGAAGTCTGAGTGGAAAACCCTAGAAACAGATCTAGATATAGATTTTTTTTCTGTGGAAGAAAAGCTTTTTGAAGTGTGGTTGACAGCCCAAAAACACAATCCTGTGGAGTCAAAGAAGCCTTTTGAATGTTATCTTGGAATCCCAGCTTACGTAAGAGATCTCTCACCCAAGAAAGAGATTCTTGACACTTTGATAGAGACTCGGAAAAAATAAGCAAGTTATCGAAATATGGAAAATGTAGGCACTCTGTAGTCTGCAGGGAGCTACAACTGGAGCTAGACATTTTGTGAACTGTGAACAACTGTGATGAAGTGGATACCCCAATGGGTAAGACTGAGAACTGATAATGTGTTCCACACACATAAAACCTTCAGAAATGCCTCAAGTTTATATGAACAAGAATGTGATAAGCAGCAACTATTAAATCCAGTGTTACCAGGAAACTTGAATGAGGAAGAAGAGGTAACAGGTTGTGAAGTTAAATTATTTTGAATTTGGGCACAATCATAAACAGGTTTAGGAAAAAAAGATCCAAAATAGGTCTCCAAGCATTTTATTTGGCACTAAAACAGTCTTGAATAAACTCTCCTTCCTTCCTGGGAAGGGGGAACTGGTTGTATCGCTCCCTGAATTATCATGCAAAGGAGGTCAGATGTAAACAAAAGTCTGGTCTTGAGGATGAGGAATTACTTCCTGGAAAGGAAGAATTTACTCCCATTCTCATCAGTAACCTTCATGAATGATCTTCAGTACCCATTTGTCTGAAACCATCAGTTGCCAAAGAGAAAAGTGGAGATTCAAACTTTCTGGAAGAAAAAAGGAGATGCCACGAAGGGAGAGAGGAACAACGTTTCTTCACTAGTCATTTTAACTTAAGGGACTGCCCTTGACCTTGGGAGTTTCCAGAATTCTTCTTGGAACCCGCCTGCCATTTCCTGAATGTCTGTTTACCTGGATTTTGAGGAGACCATTCATTTTGTTTCTTACCAAAACTGGATGAGGAGTTAGACAATCCCTTGGAACAGGGCTAAAAAAAATCCAATCAAATTATCCCTTTCATCACACTTTTTTGATCACCTCTGCAGCAGAGGGGCCAGAAACTAAGTATCTTGTCCAATCAAGAATTTAAAATCTAATTTTTATCATCATCAGGGAGGTTCTGTGGACACAAACATGCAAACCTCCTCAAAACAGTACCAGAGGCCAACGCCCTTGAAATGTATCAAGAGAGTCATGCACACACTTCATACAATGAGTAATGACTTGAACAATAAAACTATTTTAAGCAGATGTTTCTCACAAGAAGAAACTGCATTCAAACCATTCCTCATTAAAATGCACAGTCAGTCAGGACAAACCTTAACATATGAGCCTGACAATTCAAAACTGTGAAAATTAAAGTTGCAGAAAAATATACCTTTTCTTCATACTTCTCAAAATTCCCATTCTTATAAAGAATAGTATAAGAATTAACAATGCTAAGCAGCAGCAGGATTAACTAAAGCTAAAGCTGTTGGATCAGGTTTGGGAAGAGTGTATAAAAACTTAAAAGACTGAGGATCTTTCTACATCCTATCTGCCTTTTTAGGGGCTGCTGGCTGACTGATATGAAAATTACAGGCACAGTACCACACACATCCTCCAAGGCTGACATAACTGGAGGATTTGGTGCAGGTCTTGGAAATTCATTCTGTTACAGCTCATTGTATTTTCTTAGGGACTTAAACCTCAGTACTCTCCCACTGAAAACAGTGCCGCATTCTTGAAATAGTCTGAGAAACAGAAACCTTCACAGAGAAGTCAATGTTTTTCCAGATCCTCTACAACCAAGCTTTTTGGAGATGTGATGGCTGGGTGGGAAGGTGAAGCAGAATAAGAAAAGGACAACACAGATACCAAGTTATAGTAAGTATATAACTAATAAATCTGATGCTGCCCTTCTCATTCTCCTTCACTGATGGGTCTGAGTCCCCGGCTACGTGATTTCTTGGGTGGCCTCAAGGAAGGATATGCCAGAGCACCAAGTAGCCAAAAAATGTCCTGCTCCTGGAGACCATGTCCAACTTATAATGGGTCAATGAAGGTATGAGACAGACCAGGTAGCTGCAGCACAAATGTCATCAATAGGAATTCTAGATGAAAAGGCTGCTGACGCAGCTATGGATCTTGCTGAATGGGCTTTTGGAAGACTAGGCAACTTCAAATGATTTTTCTCCAACAAATGATATGCAACTGGTTATCCACTTTGCTAGTGTCACTTTAGAAACTGCTCGACCTTTACAATTAGACGAAAAAGAGACAAATAACTGGTCAGATTTTCTGAATTGTTTTGTTCTATGAAGGCAGAAACATAACAGTCTGCGAACATCCAAAAAATGTAACATACATTTTCCTTTGTTAGAATAGTTAGGAAAGAACACTGGTAACTGAATGCAATGATTTATGTTAGATTCTGTGGCTACATTTGGCATGAAGGAAGGATTAGTATTGGAAGAAAACCTTATCCTTGTGAAAAATAATATAAGGAGGCTTAGACAAAAGTGCATGCAATTCAGAAACTCTTTTTGCTGAGCTAATATCCACGAAAACAGCAGACTTCCAGAATAAATATTCCAAGTAACAATTATTAGCTGATTCAAAGGGTCTTTCAGTCAAAGCTTGCAGGATAATGGTCAGATCACATGGAGAAGTCGGGTCCTTGATCGGAGGTATGAGAAGAAAAACACCTTTCATACAGGCTTTACAAAATCTGGTTGAAGTAACAGATCCAAAAAGGTAATCCCGAATGAAAACTGGATATGGCCACTAACTGGAGCTTAATCACAAAACTAGAACCTTCTTTAAATAAAGACTCAAGAAAAGAAAGGATTGAAGGAACAGATGCTAGAAAAGGATCAATGTGATTAGCAGCCCAAATAGAGAATCTTTTCCACTTGATTTTATATACTTTCTTGGTGGAAGCTTTCTGGTGAGCTGACAGCTTTGACTGGCGAGGAAAACCTGGACCCTCTGGCAATCATGGGAACTGGAGAAACCAAGCGGTTAACTAGAGTGAGGGTAGATATGGGTGGAGTCCTAAGCATGGGGTGAGTGAGGAGGTTCTGTGCTCCAGTATCCATGGCTGGGACCTCCTGAATGACTCTCTTCTGCAGTAATTTTTCCAGAATTGCCAACTTCCCCTGGCTAGGTGGAACGTCAGGGAGTTTCTTTTGAATTTTTGGAGGGGCTAGAGAAAAGGGAATGTAGTAGCCTCTGGACATTATACTTTGCACTCAAGCATTTGTCGTTATTTGTGCACAGGCACCTGAGTGCAAGGAAATAATGGCCCCCGACTGCTTCCAGAGTCGCAGAGTAGGGCAGCCCTTCTGCACCGTTGAAAGGGCTTGTTGGAAAAAGGTTCCCTAAAGCCCTGGTTTTGCGTGTCTCCTCTGCCTCTAGGGCGGCATCTCCCATTAAAGCCCCCTCCTCTGTCTCTTGAGGAGTACTCTCCTCTTTGATCAGGAAAAGAACCTTGGGATTTTTTGAACAAAGTCTTCTTAGCCCCTCTGATTCCTTGAGTAGGTTCGCTGAGGGGTGGAAAACTTGATTCCCATGGCAGACAAAGTCTTACCTTCTTGCTCGCTGTGGGTCAGGGTGTCCTTAACAGACACAAGGAAGAAATATCAAAAACATCAAAAGGGGCATTGACAAAAGATGGCTTAAAGGGGTCTGCGAAATCACTAAGCCTCATCCATGCATGTCGACATATCGCAATGCTGGTGCCAGCTGCCCTTGAGAATCCTACCTCTCAATGGAAATCGAGCCTCATGGAAGCGTCTGTCAGGGAAGTAAGAGTGGTCTAGCTTCAGAGAAATCTTACCTAGCTCGTCCTCAGACATGCACTCTGCCAAGAACTCGGAGTTCCTTAACCAGGGTCTCTCTGTAGGAAAATAAAATGTGTCCAGTAATTAAGCGCTCTAAACAAAAAAGTCACCGAGGCGAAGGTGCCCTTCGCAAACCTGTCCAGCGCTCTGGTCTATCTGTTTGGTGGGTGGACAGTCAAGCTCTGGTGTGTGAGCTCTTTCTCTGTAGCTGCTGCCACCACCACAGTCCCAACTGAAATGCCTTTACTTCAAAAGGCTCGATCTTTGGGGGGAGAAAGGATTTTGTCTGGGTGCTTTGGTACAGACTCTATGGTGCCCGGCTCCTTCCAGGCCCGATGGGTGACAGGATCAATAAGAACGACCGCCAGGGGGACTACCCAAGATGTAGACGGGCCTCTAGAAATACGGACTCCTTCAAACAAGGGTTTTTGGACGACCAGTCACCTCTTTGCTTTAAAATTTCTAGTATGTCTGCATAGAAGACATCATCCAGTGGTGAATTGGGAGATTCCTCTACCTCATCTTAGTATCCTCAGTAAGGGACTCCATAGGGTAGTCCAAGTGCCTCCTCTTGCACGTCCTCTTCCATGGGATTTCCCCCATGGGATATTCAGGTAAGGAGTCGAAAGAGGAAGGGGCCACCTCACGTGGAAGGGTCTGGGGGTCCTTAAAGGCAGGTTGACCCTGGACAGAAATGGAAGATTCAAGACCCAGATTCGATGCAGGAACACGGGGAAGAGCCGAAATCAAAGGGGTCCGGGTGCTCTTCACACAGAGACTGCCTTTTCCAAAACCTAGAAAGCTGAAGGTCCCTGGGATACCCTTATCCACTCTCTTGGGGCTGAAGTCTCCAAAGAGGAAGCCAGAAGCACCTCATCTCCAGATAGAACCAGACCCACACTGTTGAGGGCCAAAGCTCCAAGGGGTAGGAAAAGATCTAATAAAACTGGAGCCGAACCTCACCCCCTCAGATCCAGCCACATCATGGATCTGGGACTCATTGAGATCAGAGGATCTCAAAGCAGAGGTAGTCAAGGTCACAGGCGGTGTTAAGGAAGCAAAGGTCCTTGGATCAGACACCCAATCCCTTGGGAGACTGTTGTACTGGGGCTCCAAAACCAGTACTCGGATCAAAGGAGAAAAAAGTGGCAGGGACACACTTGGATCCACAAAGGGATGGAGCTGGCAGTACCCCCATCTGGATCTGAGCACTGATAATGGACCCAACCATTTTATCCACGTCGTATAGGCTTCTAGAGGACCTGGAAGAAGCCACTGAAGAAGGTCGTGACTGCCTAGGGGTTTGAAGGATTTTCATCGGTGTTGTGGGAGACACAGAACTAACAGATCTCCCAAGCAACCAAATCAGACTGTGGATCCGGGGAGTTCAGGAGCCAAGGAGCTGACTGAGTGTCTAAATCCAATCTGTTAGGATCTGACAAAATAGATGAGGAAAGTACAGTTTTGTACCCACCATAAATGTAGATGTTCAAGTGTATACACTGCTGCAGTCATTACACTAGGGTTATCCTGCCGTCAGACAGTTCTCCAGTCGGCCTGAGTTCCAAAGTCTTGGTCCAGTGTCGGTTGCTGTCGCCTCCGCCCTGACATCAGTGTGACAGGGGTATGTAAGATGCAGCAGACGCCATTTTCTTCAGTTTTTCTTGCCCCAGATGTCAGGTGCCCCCAAAAAGGTAGGCAATTCAAATTGCTAATAAAACATACATAAGAAAAGCAATCAACAACCTTCAGTTACCAGAAAACACTCCCCATAGGTAGTAAGGGTAGAAACAGTTAGGTATGTACCAGCAAGTAAGAGGGGAAGGAGGGAGGGTAACCTGGATTGCAGCAGTGTATACACTCGAACATCTACATTTATGGTAGGTACAAAACTGTACTATGTTCATCGTGTTACACTGCTGCAGTCATTACACTTGGGTAGAATCCCAAAGCTGAGGTAGGGTGGCTGGTTCTATAAGGCATTACGGGTAGCTATAAGGCCCTGCAGCACTGCAGTGGCAAAGCCAGCTCTGGATTTAGAATAAAGAGACAGATGGTAATGCTTTGTGAAGGTATGTACACAACTCCAAGTTGCTGCTTCTAAAATGTCCTTGGTAGGTACTCCTCTGAGGTAGGCAGTTGAAGTGGCTGTTGCCCTGGTGGAGTGAGATCTAATGCTGTTAGGTACAGGTTTCCCATGGTGTGTATAGCAGAAACGTATACAGTGACCTATCCATTTTGAAATAGTCTGTTTTGAAATGGCTTTTCCCTGTGCTCCTGCAGCATATGCTACCAATAATTGCTCAGTTTTTCTGAAAGCTTTGGTTTTGTCCAAGTAAAAGCGTAACTGCCTGTGTAGGTCCAAGGAATGCAGTAGTCTCTCCCCTTTGTTCTGTGGATTTGGATAAAAGGTTGTCAAGTGAATAGTTTGGTTTAGAGCCACACTTGATACCACCTTAGGCATAAAAGTAGGGTTAGTTCTTAAAGACACCCTGCCTTGGTGGAAAATGATGAAAGGTTCCACTGCCATTAGTGCCTGTAATTCTGAAACTATTTGTGCTGATGTTATTGCCAGGAGCAGAGCAGTTTTCCAAGAGATATATTTTAAATCTGCCGTGTTAACTGGCTCAAAAGGAGGTAAAGTTAATTTTTCCAACACGAAGTTGAGGTCCCAAGTTGGAGTAGGTGCTCTACGGGGCGGTCTTATGTTTTTAGCCCCGCTGGGGTACTGTTTTAGCAAAGGATTAGAGAAAATTGGTGGATCCGTGTTGTAATGAGCAGAGATGGCAGAGGCGTGGATCTTGACGGATGAAAAGGAGAGGCCTTTTTCCAGCATCTCAGTTAAATATTGCAGTATCTGAGGAATATTTGGGACAAGAGGGTCAAGGCTGTGAGCCTGGTTCCAGGCATAGAATCTCTTCCATTTATCCGAATAGGTTTTTCGGGTACTAGGCCTTCTGACCTCCAGAATGACATCCATAACAGCTTTGGAGAGAGGCATTGCTTGCTTGACTAAGGAATCTTCCATGCAGCCAGGTTTAAAGTCTTTAGCTGGCTGTGAAGTATCTGATTGTTGTGCTGAGTCAGAAGATGCGGGATTTGAGGCAAAATCCAGGGTGGTCCTTGTGCCAAGTTCTTTAAGATTGGGTACAATTGCTGGCGTGGCCAGTCTGGGGCAATCAAAATCATCTTTGGCTCTTCTTGCCTGGCTTTTATGAGTACCTTTGGAAGGAGAGACAGTGGTGGGAAAGCATATACTTGTAGGTTTTTCCAGCTGAATGAGAGGGCATCCACTTTCCATGCTTGTGGATGGCAAGTCCTTGTACAGAATTTCTGTAGCTGGCAGTTCATTGGGGATGCAAACAGATCTATGCCCGGGCTCCATCATTTTTGTGTTATCATTCTGAATATTTGTGGATTCAATTCCCATTCGTGGGGATCCATGATGTTTCTGCTTAAGTCGTCTGCCAGTGTGTTTTTCTCTCCTGGCAGGAATTGTGCTTGCAGATGAACCTGATAGGTTAGAGCTGTGTTCCACAAGGTCATGGCTTGTCTGCAGAGGGGATAAGAGTGAGTGCCCCCTTGCTTGTTTATGTACCACATAACTGTGGTGTGCAGTAAAAGTAGAAGATCAACACCACGAACGATGTACCAAAGCTTTATTTCACATAAAATCCACAGGAATAAGCGCTTTCGCGTGCTTCCAATGCACGCTTCTTCAGATATGTATAAAACATTGTCACAGCACCTACTTTATATACCAAAAAGGCTTAATTACTTAATGACTAAATTGCTGCAATTATTTAATAAACTTGTCTACTTTATTTAAAGCTATCCTACACAATATCACTATGCAGCATTCCTTCAACGATAAGTCATTGTATTCGTTCTACTAACACTGTATGAGATAGCGTTTAACAAACTATTGTCTCAATACCACTGTAAATTCATATAAAAGACTGTAAATATATTATAAAGTCATATTAATAATAGTATATAAATAATAGTATATAAATATATCTGGTTATTCAAATTACACTAGCTATGCTCCGGGTGTTGACCGGGGTATTCACTAATGTATAAAAATAATAAAATGAAATAAACTGAATGTGGGACTTCTATGAACGACCATACAAAACATTATATTGAAATATTACAGATATATATATATAAGTATATGTGTAATAGGCTTATAAATGGAAATCTAATGAGATGAATGTTAAACGACTGATTAAAACAGTTACTCTATAAAAAGTTAAAAACAACAATAATATATAAATATGTGTCTATATTAATGTATAAATAAGTCAATAAATAAATAGATTAATGACTATATGAACGCCAATAAATACATATGTAATATAACCTCCTTGTCATTTAATAATATATATGTACATAAAGTGACTTAGAGCATGGTATGCAATGAATGAATATATATCTGATGAATCTATACGGTGATCAATTTTTACTATCATGGCTCTTTATCACCATAGATAGACCTGTAAAATAATCAATATAAGAGATCCAAAAATCTAGACAAATGATGTATACATAACAACATTTCTAACCTTCAGCTACAATAAATCATGTCCATGTATTTAAATAAACAAAATGTGAATAGGTCAATGATATTTACGTTTCTTTAGATGTGATCTAATACTAATGTAACTATTGAGGCCTGGATACTGTTGTGCTCTGACCCTAAAAATCCATCTAATTCTAAATTCTCTAACTCATTGAAGTTATCTCCTCTTTGTAAACTTATAATCCTTTTTTGTAACACTCTGAATACGAATTTATGATTTAAATGTTCAGAGACATGTTTAGATAAAGCATTTTTTGGGTCATTTTTCTTTATAGCATACAGATGCTCTTGTATCCTATCTCTAAGCCTTCTAGTTGTCATGCCCACATAGAACGCAGGGCACTGTTCACAAGTAGCTAAATAGATCACATTGGTATCATCACAACTAGCTGAACAACTAGTATCAAACTCAAGTAATAACTCAGGATGTAAGAACTTATTATTTGTAGAAATCCATTTACATGAGGTACATCTTCCACAAGGAACAGTACCTGTATTATCTATGTTGTTACTTAGTTCATTGGTTTTTTCATTACATAAAATTCTTTTCAAATTCTTTGTGTTTTTATATGTATAGGAGGGTCTATTTCCTATTAAATTTTTTATTTCATCATTGGTAATCAAGATTGACCAATTCTTGCTAATAATATCAGTTATATATTTATTATCACTTGTGTAGCTGATTATACTCCTCACTTGCTTATATTCCTGTTGTTCTGTAGGTGTATATCTGTTCCTGTTCTTATATTTGTATGTTACCCTTGGTTTATAGCTGGAATCATTAGTGAATTTATCTTTTACCCAAGCTACAGTGTGAGGATTGTAGCCTCTATCCAAGAACAAACGTTCTAACTTGTGAAATTCAGTATTGCATTCAATTTTGTCTTGACAGATCCTACTTATCCTTGTAAACTGTCCTTTTACAATGTTTGTGAATGTAAATCTGCGATGCATACTATCATATTCTAACAGTGTGTTTTTCCAACATTCTTTCCTGTATAGGGACGTAACTAATCTACCTTTGTTATCTTTTCTAATATTAAGATCTAGAAAATTAACATTGGAATATGAGTATTCCATGGAGAATCTGAGGAAATCTGTAGTTTTCTCCAAATCATTCATGAATATTTTCAGCTCATCAGGGGTTCCATCCCAGATTAATAGTATATCATCCACAAATCTAAAGTACGCCAATATTTTATGGTATTCAGGATGTGAAAAAAGACAGGTAGTTTCCCATTTATATACAACCAAGTTGGCATACGTATTAGCGCAGGGGGTGCCCATGGCTACCCCCCACTGTTGTATATAAAAAGAATTATTGAACATCATAACATTCTTGGTGAGCACTATTTCAATCAAGGCATTCAATAGAATCTGTTCACTATTGTTGTATGTCCCATATTTATTTAATACATATCTTATTGCCTCTAAGCCATAGGTATTAGGTATAGCTGTAAACAGGCTCTGCACATCTAGCGTAACTAATAAATGCTTGTCCGAGTCATATTTTTGTATATCCTGAAGATACTGAATCAATTGATAGGAATCTTTTAATATAGTGGGAATATTGTTCACTATTTGTTTTAACTTCCTTTCAATGAAAATGGAAATATTTTCCGTAACCCACTGATGTCCTACTACTATAGGACGTAGGGGTGGTGGTGTTATACCCTTGTGCATCTTGGGTAACCCTTTGATATATGGTATCATTGGATGCTCAATGAGTAAAAACAGGTAAAAGTCATGACTAATTTGTCTAGTAATCATCATGTCATAAATGTCATGATGTACCTCATATATTAATTTATCTACTGTCTTTTTGTCAATCTCTTTATATGTAATGTCATCCTTTAACAATGTTCCCATATATTCTATATAATCTTCTTTGTTAAGGATGACTATCCCCCCTCCCTTATCTGCAGGTCTTATCGTAACTGCCATGTTATTAGATAAAGCATTCATTGCTACCCTTTCTTCCTTTGTTATATTATGAAAAAGTGATAAAGTCCCTTTTTTATAGTCCAAATAGTGTTTATATAGGTCATTCTCACAAGCTTTTATAAAGCATTCTAAACATGGATGTTGTGCAGGTGAGAATGTATTCTTCCTTTTAAAACATTCAAAACCATTCAATCTCTCATTAGAATTAATACTATTCTGTGTTGTTTGTTTAAAAAATAATTTCAAAGCAATATTACGAGTAAAAGTACGTAATTCAGTTAATATGGTAGAAATGCTACTAACTTGAGCTGGTATGAAGCTCAGCCCCTTATTTAAAAGTTTGTAGTCCGTTTCAGTCAAAAATAAATTAGACAAGTTAAAAACTAGGTCGTTCAGTCCCTTCCTCGAACCCTCTTGTTTGTCGGTTCTCCTGACATTCTCCTTTTCCGCCTTCCATGACTTGTCGATCTTCCCCTTGATTCCCTTCGTTGGCGTACCGGAAGTGGTAAAAAAGAATCCAAATTCGTTTGCTGTAATTTTGGTTTCGCTCCCGGCCCATGTTGAATAGCCAATGCTAGTTGATTAGGTGGTGGTGTGCTGTTATCTTCATTGATATTCATTCAGTAGCCACTCAATAATACTTCCGCATTTGCATCACCAGACACGGCTGTGTCTGTTAAAGGGGTTACGTCTGCTCTCTCAATTGCCGATCCTCTTCCTTCAACCCTTTCGGTTCTTTGTATCCCCTCTCTCTGATTGTACCTTGGCCATACAAAGACCTGGCCATTTGCAAAATCTTGTTGGTCTCTCTGTAATTTACGTAATTTAACTATTTGCAATCGATCGCCATATGCACTGATTTGGTTAGAATGTACAGAATTTCTGTAGCTGGCAGTTCATCGGGGATGCAAACAGATCTATGCCCGGGCTCCATCATTTTTGTGTTATCATTCTGAATATTTGTGGATTCAATTCCCATTCGTGGGGATCCATGATGTTTCTGCTTAAGTCGTCTGCCAGTGTGTTTTTCTCTCCTGGCAGGAATTGTGCTTGCAGATGAACCTGATAGGTTAGAGCTGTGTTCCACAAGGTCATGGCTTGTCTGCAGAGGGGATAAGAGTGAGTGCCCCCTTGCTTGTTTATGTACCACATAACTGTGGTGTTGTCTGTCTTTAGAAGTACTTGTCCTGGATGCAGAAGGTCCTTGAAAGCTATAAGGGCAATTTGTACAGCTAGTATCTTTTGATTGATGTGAAGATGCCTTTGTTCTGTGGGCCACTTGCCCTGAATACATTTTCCTGCCATGTGTGCTCCTCAGGCATAATCCGATGCATCTGTTGTCAGTGTTTGCCTGGCTGTGGGTTGAGTGAAAGGCTGTCCCTTGTTGAGGTGACAAGCTTGAGCCCACCATCGAAACTCCTGTTGAAGGCAAGGAATTAATGGTATAACTGTTTCCAAACTTTGACAGTGTTGAGACCAGACACTCTTTAGGTACCACTGTAGTTTCCTCATATGCAGTCTGGCTTATGGAATTAGTAGTATGCAAGATGCCATGTAACCCAAGGCCTGCAGAATTTTTCTTGCCGGGAGTTGGGTTCTTGTTGCCATCAATTGAAATTATTGAGTCAGTTGTCCTTGCTTGTCTGGCATGAGATAAGCCATCTGGGCCGTTGTATTCAAGCTGGCACCCAGGAATATTATCTCTTCTGAGGGCACTAGTTTTGATTTATTTTCATTTACTGTGTACCCTAGGCAACTAAACTTTTTTTTTTACAAACGCCAGATGCTTTAGAAGAATGTCCTTGCTCTCTGATTGAATCAGGCAGTCATCCAGGTACGAATAAATTTTAATTCCTTTCTGTCTGCAAAATGCAATTACTGGTGCCAGGCACTTTGTGAAGACCCTGGGCGCAGTAGATAAGCCAAAGGGCAGTGCAGAGAATTGGTAGTGCATTGAACCAGCTATGAATCTGAGTTCTGCAGTTTTGTCTGATAGTGACATGCAGGTATGCCTCCTTGAGGTCCAAGGTTACAAGGCAAGCTTTCTTGCCCAGCATGGGAAGAAGCTGCTGTAGTGTCAACATTTTGAATTTCGGAACATCCAGGTAAGTGTTTAGAGAAGAAAGATCCAGAATGGGCCTCCAGGCTTTGTCCTTTCTGGGAACCAGAAAGAGTCTTGAGTAAAATCCTTGTCCTTGCTCCTGTGGTGGTACCTTTTGAAAAGCTCTCATGTCCATGGGTGCTGTAATTTGTTTTGAGCCTCTGCCCATTGATTTGGTGGAAGATTTGGCATTCCTTTTAACCTTGGCAGAGTGTGAAAGTGGAACATGTAACCTTGAGATACAACGTTGAGAACCCATTTGTCTTTGGTGATCATATGCCAATTGTGATAGAAAAGTGCCAGTTTTCCTCCCAAAAGGGCTGCCAAGAGAGAACTATTTGGCAGCTGTAGCGGGAAGTCATTGGGGCTGTTTTTTATATGGTTGGGGCCTGTCTTCCCCTTCTTTCTGGCCTGATGCACCCCATTGTCTAGGCCTGTAAGGACCTTGTGGTTGACCTCTACCTCTTGGACGTCTGTATCTGCCCCTTTGAGGTCTGTAACTGGAAAGGACCAATTCTTTGTTGGCCAATTTCTGCTAAATCGAGGAGGCTGAACCTGTAAGAAATCCTTCAACGTTTGCATAGATTTTGCCTTATCCTCCATTTTCTTTAATACCTCTTCTGCCTTAACTCCAAATAATACATCCTGCTGCAAAGATGCATCCAATAGTTTTGCTTTAACATGATCTGGTAACGTATAGTCTTTTAACCAAGCATGTCTTCTAATGACAGAACCTGTAACTGCTGCTCTACAGAAGGCCTCTAAAGAATCAAAACCACAATGCAAAGTATGTTTTCCCACTTGTTCAGCTGCATGCAATAAATCCTGCATTTCCTTAAAATTAGGAGGATCTGATTCTGGAAGCATTTTTTGTTTCAACTAAGACATCAAAAATTGCTGATATTTTAGCATGTGAAACTGGCAATTTAAGGCCCTCATTGCTAAATTTGCAGATGTATATACTTTCTTCCCCCATCTGTCTAATGCTCTGGAATCTCTGGATTCTTTGCTGATGAGGCCTTAACCCCTTTGGGTCCCTGAGAAATAGTTTCAGGGTCAGCAACAGGGCTTTTATAAAGAAATTTGAGAGAGTCAGGGACTCTGTAGTATCTGTCAGGCTTAACTGGGGCTGGAGACAAAGAATCGGGATTTAAGCTGGATTCAGTATACACATCATCCACAATATCTAACACTGGCGGAATAGCAAGGGGTCTGTGTTGAAGTAATAAAAGGAAGTCTGAGCCTTTTCTTGGATTCTGAGTAATCCTGGCCTTCCCAATGGAAATGCTCCCTCATGATATATAAGGTTTCCCCAAAGGAGTAGTCCTCAGGCGGAGAGGCTGAAGGCATTGATTCCTCAGGATCAGAATCCTCATAAGGGGGTAAGGAGTATCCTGGGTCTGAGGATGAGTCTGAAGAGATGGATACCTGATCGGATGAGTCATAGTCTGCATCCTGTCTAGGCATTTTATCAGGAGGGGGATGGGACCCCCTGATCAGATTGATTAGGTCTTCGGCCATTTTGAGCGTTTCTTAGGCATGGAGGCCTGTCCTGGAGAATGCTGTATTTGTTTGTTTTTAAAGGAGGTTTAGACTTGGCAAAAGATTTAATGCTTAATTGAGTAGGTCTGAAAACACTCTCTGAAGCTATGGGTTGTTCAGCTACTCCGGATCCCTCTGTAGGGTTTGTTTCGGTAGCCTGAACATCTTGTGTGTCCGAAGGCTCAGCCCTCTCCACGTGGGAGTCAGAGGTGGCCTGTGGTTCTAAAGAAGCGGTTGTCAGGAGCTGCGAAGGCGCCTCACTGAAAACCGGAGAACCGGCGACTGACCTAGAAGAGGCTTCGTCGTCAGTTTTGGGCCTCTGATGCCTATCCTTGTCTTTGCGCTTTTTATGTATGCCGGTCGTCGTAAGTTCCGACGGCATGGTGTAATTGAATTTTCTGCCAAAATAATGTCGGGCAAAATCAAATCGACGTTTAATAGTGCGCTTGTTAAACCTAGCACAAAACAGACAACCAGTGACATCGTGGTCTGCGCCTAGGCATGGGATACAATAGGAATGGAAATCCTTATGAGGTACTCGCTTCCCACAAGAAATACAGTTAACTTTTACTGACACTGATCTGAGGCAAGAAAAAGTTTCCCCAACGGGGTACTTAGCTTTGTAGAAGACTTTGGTTCTGGATTCGGAATGAAAATCTCAGGAGTAGGCCGGCTGGCACTTGCGAATTGCTTTTGTTTCGGGCACCGCACGGCAAGAAAGACTGAAGAAAATGGCGTCGGCTGCATCTTACATACCCCTGTCGCACTGACGTCAGGGAATAGGTGACAGCAACCGACGCCAGACCAAGACTTTGGAACTCAGGCCGACTGGGGAACACAGTGTAACACTATGAACATCCAGAGAATTGGTAAACTCCGGTCTCGAAGAAGGCTTGCTCAGAATCATCAAGTCTATCAGATCTGAAGAAGTAGACATGGGTCTTGGCGCTGACATTCTTGGATCTGACTCTTTAGGAAGCTTAGCACTTGTTAAGCACACGGACTCCTTGTGGCAGCACTTCTTAGCCCTACGAGTCTTTAGAGGGGGGATTGAGCCCCCTGGAGAAGATAAAGGAGTTGGCAGAAGGCCCTTCAGAATCAGCTTGTTTTTCCTTTCTTGAGTGGCCCAAAGATTAAACACTTCGTAGGTACTGCAAGGGGAATCCAAATGAGCCCATCATAAGCAATAAGCACACATGTGTGTCAAAGTGTGGAATTTTTCTGTCTCGTACAGCGCACGGTTTGAAACCCATTGGTTTATCCATCTTCAAAAGAAAATCAGAACTACTAAACAAGAGGAAAGCCCCCCCCCCCCAAAAAAAAAAAAGAAATAAGGGCCAAGGCCCGAAAGGAAAGGTGGAGGAAAGAGAGACCTAATGACCTTGCACACACTAAAAAGGAAAGGAGGAAAATATACAAGAATTAAAGCTTTAAAGTTTAAAGTAGTTGAAATAACTTATTTGCTCAGAGCACTGGAATCACATCTGTACGCACTAGTGGCAAATGAGATCTGAGGAGGTTGCGCTAATGAAGGCAGAGGATTATGGTTAAGAGAAGCTTGAGCCTGGAAGATGAAGTCTGTAAAAGGCAGCAGAGTTGGACCCAAAGATCAGATCTGTAACCCATCAGTGAAGCAGAATGAGAACAGCAGAATCAGATCCCTATATTTGTCTCTTTATCTTTGTCCAGATTCAGAATCCTGAACCTTTTCAGGAAAGAAAATATCCCTTTTATTTTACCAGAAATTACTTTACAACGATCAGCAATCTGACTGAAACCCCAAATCAGACCCAGTAAACCACTCCTTACTTAAGAAATCTGAGGATGAGTAGCTACAAGTTTAGTTTTGTATTTCACTGCAATAGAAAAAAATGGGGCCAACACTGTTATTAATGGCAACAGCAGCAGCTTCCTCAGGGATTAGGAGCACAACATTCTGGGAAAACATGAAGCCTTCCCTGTTTCATTCCTCAGGGCCTACAACAGTGGCTTTCCTTTGCCCACTGAGGGGGACTGTAACAGCCACAGATGATGTGACTAATCCCTGGCCCATAGTGGCTGGCTGTAGTTGCTACAACAGAGGGATCCAGGGTAAGAGAACAGTGGTCTGAGGTACACCTAAAGGCCACACAAGAGTCACCCACCTGCAGCTGAGGCAAACTGCTAGCCAACTGTGATGGCAAAGTCTGTTTAATGTGTTTTTATGTGGTTGGATGAAGGTCCATCCATGGTACGGACAGATTGTTCCATAGTCAAGCCGAAGCCTCTTTCCCAGGGAAAACAAGCAGCAAATGCTGGTAAAAACAAAGTCTTTAAAAGTCACTTTTTTCACAAACACAGTAAAAAAAACACTTTAAAGCACACTGTCAGCTCCACAAATAAAAATAAACAATTTCCCCACAGAAAAAAATATGGTCTTCAATAACTTTAAACAATGTTTAAACTGACAGGAAAAAAAAACAGCTATCCTGTTTAAAAGTACAGTACAGTCTTGTGACAATCTGTTAAAACACAAACTTCTAGCTTCAAAAATAACTTTTCCTGAAGGGGAAAATATCAATAATAAACAAAATTATTACATGGAAGGTCCCACAGGGAACTTAACTCCCCGCAAAGGAACAACTCAAGATGACCATCGATCCTCAAAAACCTAAGAGGAGCATATTCTCAAGCAGCAGGAAAGCTCTGAAGGGCTTAGCACTCAAACATGTCTTTTAATCAGTTGAGCTTGAGCTGCCTGACAGTTTGGGTACATGGAAGTGCAGGATATAACTCCATACAGCTAAGGCTACTGAGGAAGTGACCAATATGATGAACATAGCACAGCTGTGTTTAGCTTAACAGTAGATGTTCCAATAGATCACTGTTTCAATACTCATAACTAAAGGGAAAACTGCCAACGCTCATAAAGAAAGGGTGGATGGAGAAGGACCACAGTCCAAATCTCTGGAGAACAACTCCAACAAAACCTGCTCTATCTCTGGAAATGGAGTCAAGTTTGTAGTGTTTAGTGGAATATTGCAAATAGGGCCAAGTAGATATATCTGGAAAAGATCTACAGTCCCCTCCTTTCCAAAAAAACTCAGAAGTGGCTTCAGCTCTGATGGAATATGCCCTGACATTCTGAATAGAACTTCTGCCACGTTTTGAGCAACAAAACAGAACAGCCTTTGAGAATCATCTAGAAATGGTTTGTCTAAATACTGGCCATCTTTTTTTTCTTACTATCACAAGAAAACAAAGTTGGCTAGATTTTCTAAAATCTTTAGTTTTGTCTAAGAAGAATCTTGACGGTCAGTAAAGGTTCAAGATGTGCAGAATTATTTCTCACTTTTTTTTGGCCAGGTAGAACACAGAAGATGAATAGTCTAGTTGCAGGTAAATTAAGAAACAACCCTGGCATAAAGGAATGGGTAGGTCCCAAGATTCAGTCTGTCCTTACTGAAAATAAAAAAAAGGTTGAGCAGACATTGTAGCCTGTAATTCTGTTTACAGTTTAGTAGAAGTCAAAGAAATGAGCAATGCAATCTTCCAAGTTAGAAATTTCAAACAGTGGGCTGCAAATTCAAAAGGAGACCGTTTTAAATTCTGTAGCACAAAATGTAGGTCTCCAGAATATGCCACTTGTTTTTTTAGATGGCCTAACATGTAATACCCCTTTCAAAAACTTTTAAACTTGGAATAAGAAAGAAAGGCAGTGCAATCCAATGGCGGACAAGCAGAAATGACCAAAACAATTCCTTAACTGAGCAATTTACAAGGGTACTGAATAACCACAGAAGTTCCAGCTTAAGACAGTTTTCGTTTTATATTATGGTACCAACTCGAGAAAATCTTTTCCATTTGGCTAAGTATGCTTTTCTACTTACAGGCTTCTCTCTATATTTCAACAGCTGTTGTGTGTTCTCAGAAAAAGAGAGTGCTTAAATGGGATTAAAATATTATCCTGCATACAGTCAGGAGGACATTCTGAATGTTGGGGTGGATGAAGGATTCCTTGTCCTGTGTGAGCAAGTCTACACTGTGAGTTAGTTTTTGGTAATTACCCTTGGCCAAATGTATGCGAAGGAAAAAGCAATGTTGTCTGAACCAAATGGGAGTCGCAAGTAATATCTTTAACAAGTCCTTCTTGACTTTTAGAAGGACTTCGGATACTTGAGGAAAGGAAGAGCAAAGCATAAAGGAGCATCCCCACTCGGAGGAATACAAATGTGCCTGTTTTCCTGGCCTTTTTGCAACGTGTTCTGAAGTAGAACTGGTTTAGTTGCTGTGGAGATGGGAAGCAAACATTTACATGGAGAGTTCTCCACAGATGGACACTCTCCTGGAGGGACATTCCACACATGACAGTCTATCTTGGATCTGCCCAAACAGTCTGCAACTGTGTTCTGCTCTGGCAGAATGTATCCAAAGACCACTTAACCAGGTAATCATATTTAGTCTGTAAAGGGGTTGGGATCTCATTCCCCATATTTTAGATACCACATCACTGTGGGGCAGGTGTCCATAGTTGATTTTGAGGTTTGAGGACTTTTATTAAAGCAATCATTTCTTTTGGTTTTGTGCCTGAAATGAAGTCCCACATACCACAAACCTTGAGAACCTGAGACACTACTCCCCCCCCCCCCCCAGCTATGTCTGAGACATCTATGGTGGCCAAAAGGTACAGACATAAACTGAAAATGCAGTCACAAAGAAAGAATCATAGGTTCATAAGCAAATATTAGGCTAGCTGCCTTTGCGGACCATTTTAAGCCTAGTCAGTTTCCATTTTTTTGCTCAAAATAACCTTTCCTATTTGGTTATAGATTGGCCTTACCCATCCCAGTGTCGATAACTACGTATTACCTTTGAGAAAAACTGGGATCGTATCATAGATAATTTGAGGAGAACCATGCATGGGATACTTAGAATTTGCCTCTATTAGTTGTACAAGGGGCAGTCCTGGGATACTTTTTTTCCATTCGTAAATCTAAGCAGGACTTGAAAATGAACAGGGATGAAATTTGTTTTATGTAGATCGGGAGTCTGATTCACAGCAGCGGCATTCTCTGCAAAATATACATGTCCCTACAAACCATTCTGTTGATGTTGCTAAAGTTTTGATCCATAGACAGAATATTTCTGATGCCACTGCACTTGCTAATGTGCAGTACATCCATAGGTAATGGACCAAGGATGCCTTGTATGCCAGACACAGGTCACCTCTTAGCAGTTTGTAGGATATTGACTAAAGTGTCAGGGCTTTTGAGTCAGTCCATGTAGGACATGTTTATGGCTTGTATCCCTTTAGTAAGGGTACTCCGGCTGTTGCATGTGTCTGGACAGATAAATGCCAAAGTAGTATGACATTCAATGATTTGCCTAATGAGGGCTGAGTAAAGAGGGATAATGACATCCCTAGGTCTAGACACAATCCCCTTATTTATAAGCTGTGCAATATAAATGCTTTACAGGATACATCTGCATGTTTTGCAGACTGAAAATGTAGGTAGGCATCTCTGACATGAATAGAATGACTAGAAAGGCCCTATATAACAAATGATGAAAAAATGGTTTTAAAAGTATTTTGAATTTCTGAAACCTGGAAAACTGTACTCAAGAGTTTTGAAAAGGCTAAAGTAGTCTCCAAGTGCCTTCATTTTTGGGAACTTGAAACACTCTAGTAGAAGCCTTTCCCTTGTTAGGAACAGGAACAGTCGTGAATACCATGCGAGACAAACAAGCCAAAATAATATGAGGGAAAAGGAATGCTTTGCTTCCTTGGAGGTAAAGGGATTCTCAGTTTGAGTATGAGAGGATGCCCAAAGAAGTTTGTAACCAAATTATTTTTTTTTAGAACCCAAGAATCTGATGCTATTTGTTCAAAATGAAAAAGATAGAAGGAACTGCCTACAATTTTGGAAAGAAGGCTGGAGTGGGCTAGGGTAGAGGGGGCTTAAGAGGCAAAGACAGTCACCTGATTTTCTTTTGAAAGGATGGTCCCCTTGAGATCCTTCTCCTTTCTTTTTTGCATCTCCCTACCATTTTTTTCTGCAGTGAAACTCAGAAAAGTTTTGTTGGGTAGATGTAAATGGCTTTTGAAAGAAACGTCCTGGTTTAAGAAGGATAATTATTTGGTACATGGTATCGGAAAGCAAAAGCAGTGGCTTGACACCATGCATCAACCCAGAAGAGTAGCTGGTTCACTCAATGTTCTGTACCAGTCCCTGAACTAGCTCTGCATCCACTCGCTCATAGTGAAGAGCAAAAAAGGAAACACTCCAACAGGCTACTCATGGCAGTCTGAAGCACGCAGCACCTCCCTACCAGCATTTTTTATTATTTTGGAAAATACGTCTCCAAAGGAGATTTTTTTTTTTTTTCCATTAGGAGAATCTGCAGAAAAAGAATTCTCAGATTCAGACTCAAATGTAGCTGAGGAAGATGTTTGAAAGGCATAGTTTACACCCCTATTTTCACAGTCTGAGAAAGCTTCCATTTCAAAAGAAGACAGTTATTTTTTTTTTCATGGGGAACAGGAAGAAGCAACTGGAAAAGTTTGAAGAGGCTGTATAGCTTTAAATAAGCCCTGCACAAAACCGAACCAAGTCTCTGAGAACCCTTTTGAACAAAAGTGTGAAGAAGATTTTCTTCATGTGGAGTTTGGTTTGCTCTTTTTCGGAGTGTCAAGCTGCATATTTTTTGGGAGTGGAATCCAAAGGCTGGACATAAGCAACCCGCCACTGACTTCCCTCACCAGTACTTGGTGTACATCTCCCTTATCCTCAGCAAAGATAAATCGTAGCTCTCCCTTCCTTATGAGTCTGCCCGAGATATGGTCTGAAGGGACATCCAATGCTCCTGGATTATGGCAGCCTCGAGGTAGGGCACGCCAGTGGGAGCAGGGGAGGCATACTGAAGGTCTGTGGGCTACATAAGCAACTCAGTGAAGTCATCAGTCAGACTGCAGAAAACAGGTAGAGATGTCCAGGATTTGCAGCTATCCTGTCCAGATGACACCTTTTTGGGCTGAGTGGGGAGGTATGCTGATGCGGAATTCAACAACATGACTGCAGGCCCTGCAGTGCTTGAATTCAAGAAAATTTTTGAGGGAGTTCAACCTATTCCTCACAGTTTTGGGTGTAAAAGACAAACTGAACAGGACTTAATGTCATGCTCTTTACCTAGGGAGGAAAACACACACACACAGCTACTATGCCTAACCTTATACAAAATATGCCTACCACAAAAACATTTGTCATTCCTGGCAGACTTAAGAATTTTGTATAACAGTTTTTTAAAAAGAAAAGGAAGGTTCCTCAAAAGGAACAGTTAAATCTGCTCAAAGCTATAGCTGAAGCCACCTACTAATACTAACACCACTGAGCTGATTAGTGTGTGCATATGGCAACAAAGTTATGAGTTTGGAACTTATTTTTCTTATATATGTACATATTCTCAGGTTAATTGTGCATATAGGGAGTGCAACGAAGAAGTGTGAAGCTTTGTAGACTGGATGGACATCTGGTTTCATTGCACAAGATTAGGTCTCACAAACATAGTTGTCAGAATGAATCCTACATAAATACAGTATTCTTTTTGAATTGAAGTCTTGGCTATTTCTACACCCCCCCCCATGTAGGATTGGCCTAATGATTCCTATGCCTACAACCATCTGGATCTTGGGGAAAAAGTCAAGCATACCAGTGCTAGGAAAAGCCTATAGACTACTTACTTCTGCCAGAATAGCCCATTCATCCCAGTAACTCCCCACTGACGAAAGTCAGGTGGTAGTAAGTAGGTCAGTTTGCCGATTCATTGAAGCAGCCTACCCCCTCCCACACAGTGGCTTTCTAAATGCAGCTGTGTACTGCCTGCAGCAAGAAGCTTGTGGAGGGATGCTCACTCAGCTATGTACATTAACACAGTGGCAGTAAGTGCTCCTAGGCTTGTGCTCAAAAGACACTAACTGAAACAGAAATTAGCTTTCAAAAGAAAAAAACAATTGAACACCCACTGCAACAGAACAAACTGCTAAGTGGCAGTAGTATACTTCTTGTTTTACATTCCTTACATGGTTTCTTAATCTAGTCACTGTTTCTTCTTACTTTTCTTTCATTGACTCTTGTTAGAAAGTACATCATCTTTCCGTGGTAGTACTTCCTTGGCATTAAATTTGTTTATCCTTCCATCCTGTTCCACAAACCTAGAATACTGAGTACTCACAGTTAATTACAGATGTAACCAATTATCCTCAGGAAATCACACCACTCAAAATCAATCCCTCTTAGTACTATGCATTGCATGTCCTCAACCACCACCATTTTGCACTGATTTTTTATCCACTGTCAATTCCCTTAGCTGTTATCTGTGCAATTAAGAGTCCAGAACTAAAATAAAAAAAGTACAATTTTGTACCTACCATAAATGTAGATGTTCGAGTGCTAATACAGCTGCAGTCATAACAGATGGGTTCTCCTGCCGTCAGGCGGGAACTCGGTCGGCCGAATTCCAAAGTCTAGGTCCGGCGTCGGTTGTCGTCGCTTCGTCCCTGACGTCAGTGCGACAGGGGTATAAAGGAACCAGCCGACGCCATTTTCTTCAGTTTTTCTTGCCACAGATGTCAGGTGCCCCCAGAAGGAAGGCAATACATAAATTTGTGTAATAAAGCAGTGCAATATGATCAAAATAAAGTAGTTGCAAGCAAATACACCATAAATGAATACCCCAATCAGGTTGTATGAGGATGAGTTAGCCAATAGGCCTGTCCCAAGAGGGGAAGGAGGGAGGGAAACCTGGACTGCAGCTGTATTAGCACTCGAACATCTACACTTACGATAGGTACAAAACTGTACTATGTTCATCGTACATACAGCTGCAGTCATAACAGATGGGTAGAATCCCAAAGCTAAGAAAGGGGTGGGTAGGCACTAGGTGGAACTAGGAGGAGCCAGGATGTCCTGCAAGACTGCAGTGTCAAAGCCTGCTCTAGTTTTGGAGTATAATGGTAGGTGGTAGTGCTTGGAGAAGGTATGCACAGAACTCCAAGTGGCTGCTTCCAAAATATCTTTGGTAGGAACTCCTCTGAGGAAAGCTGCAGAGGTAGCTGTGGCCCTTGTGGAGTGAAATCTGATGCCTGTAGGTACAGTTTTGCCATGAAAAGAATAGCAGAAGCGTATGCAGTGGGCTATCTATTTTGAGATTGTCTGTTTCGAAATTGGCTTTCCTTGAGCTCCTACAGCATAGGACACAAAGAGCTGTTCTGATTTTCTGAAAGGCTTTGTTCTGTCCAGATAATAACGTAGTTGTCTGTGGATGTCCAAGGAGTGTAGTAATCTCTCCCCTTTGTTTTGAGGATTAGGATAAAAGGTAGGTAAGTGTATGGCCTGATTCAAAGCTACCCTGGACACCACTTTAGACATAAAGGACGGGTTGGTTCGTAAGGAAACTCTGTCCTGATGGAAGATGATAAAAGGCTGCACAGCCATGAGAGCTTGTAGTTCTGAAACTCTACGAGCTGAGGTAATAGCCAGAAGGAAAGCTGTTTTCCAGGACAAATATTGCAAATCTGATGAGGCAGCTGGCTCAAAGGGAGGCAAGGTCAGTTTTTCCAGAATGAAATTGAGATCCCAAGCAGGTATTGGTTGTTTTCTTGGGGGTCTTAGATTCTTAGCCGCTCTGAGGAACTGTCTTAGGAGAGGGTGAGAGAATAAGGGTGGATCAGTGTTGTATTCTGCAGAAATGGCTGAGGCATGGATTTTGATGGAGGAGAATGAAAGTCCACTGCTTAGCAGCTCAGCTAAATACTGTAGTATTTGAGGTAGATTCAGTTTTCCAGGATCCTGGCCCTTTTTCTCATTCCAGACACAAAACCATTTCCATTTTGCGGACTAAGCTTTTCTAGTTGACGGCCTTCTGGCCTCCAAAATGACATCCTGCACCTCCTTGGAGAGTAGGGTCTGTTGTGATGCTAAGGAACCTTCCATGCAGCTAGATTGAGTGTTTTTAGCTGGCTGTGAAGAGTTTTGAAGCTGTGCTAAGTCAGAAGAAGAGGCATGAGAGGCAGGGTCCATGGTGGGGAATGAGTCAGGCTCCGCAGGACTGGGTATCAGTGTTGTCTTGGCCAGTCCGGAGCAATGAGAATCATCTTTGGTCTGTCTGCTCTGGCTTTCAATAGAACTTTGGGCAGCAGAGGAAGAGGTGGGAAGGCATAAACTGTCATTGATGTCCAACTGAAAGAGAGAGCGTCCACTCTCCAGGCCTTTGGATGGAAAATCCTTGAGCAGAATTTTGTCAATTGGTGATTTTTGTGGGAGGCAAAGAGATCTATGTCTGGCCTTCCCCATGCTTGGATTATTTCTGTAAAAACTTTTGGCTGCAACTTCCATTTGTGTGGATCTGTCATATTTCTGCTTAGGCTGTCTGCCAGCGTGTTTTCCTTGCCTGGCAAGTACTGTGCTTGTAGTTCGATTTGTAAGTCCATGGCCATGTTCCAAAGTGACATGGCCAGTCTGCATAGGGGGTATGAATGTGTTCCTCCCTGTTTGTTTATGTACCACATAACTGTGGTGTTGTCCGTTCTTATCAATAGTTGACCTGGTTGCAGAAGGTCTTTGAAAGCTATAATAGCATTTATTACTGCTAGCATTTCCTTCTGATTGATGTGAAGGTGCTTTTCTTTTTGGGACCATTTGCCCTGAATGCACCGATCTGTCATGTGCGCCCCCCAGGCGTAGTCCGAGGCGTCTGTTGTGATGACTTGATTTGCTTGAGGCTTGCTGAATGGAAGACCTGTGTTTGTTTGGCATGCTTGAGCCCACCACAGAAATTCCTTTTGCAGACATGGAATTAGTGGTATTATTGTTTCCAAACTGTGGCTGTGTTGAGACCATATGTTTTTCAGGTACCATTGAAGTTTCCTCATATGCAACTTTGCACATGGGATTAGTAAGATGCAAGATGCCATGAATCCCAGAGCCTGCAGGATTGTCCTTGCAGTCAGCCTGGTGCAATTTGCTAGTGCTCTGAAGTATTGAGTTAGTTGCCCCTGCTTCTCTGGCGTGAGGTAGGCCATCTGGGTATTTGTGTCCAAGTTGGCACCCAGGAAAAGTATCTTCCGAGAGGGTATTAGCCTTGATTTCTTTTTGACTGTGTATCCCAGAGAGCTCAACAACATTATTACATAAGCCAGATGTTTCAGAAGAATGTGCTTGCTGTCTGCTTGGATCAGGCAGTCGTCCAAATAAGGGTATATTTGTATCCCTTGAAGTCTGCAGTAGGCAATTACTGATGCCAGGCATTTCGTGAATACTCTGGGTGCAGTAGATAAGCCAAAGGGCAATGCAGAGAATTGATAATGGGTTGAACCTGCAAGAAATCTGAGGTATCTTCTGCAATTTTATTTGATTGGGACATGCAGGTATGCCTCCTTGAGGTCCAATGTTACCAGCCAAGACTCCTTGCCCAGCATGGGAAGAAGTTGCTGTTGAGTGAGCATCTTGAATTTTGGTACGAGTAGAAATGTGTTTAGGATGGACAGGTCCAAAATAGGTCTCCAATCTTTTCCCTTCCTTGGTACCAGGAATAGCCTGGAATAAAAACCTTGACCTTGCTCATGCGTAGGTACCTCTTGAATAGCTTTCATGTCTACGAGATCTGTAATTTGCCTTTGTGCCTCTGCCCTTTGATTGTGTGGCAGGTTTGGCATGCCTCTCATTTTTGGAAAGGTGTAAAAACGGAATCTGTAGCCTCTGTTTATAATGTCCAGGATCCATTTGTCTTTTGTGACAATAAGCCAATTCTTTGAAAATAATGCCAGCTTTCCTCCTAAGGGGGCTGCCATTTGAGTTTTGCTTGGCATGCAAAGGGGAAAGTCATTGGGCTTGCTTTCTGAATGATTGCGAGTTATCCTCACCACCTCTTTCTGTAGGAGCTTGCCATTGTCTGCCTCCAAAGGATCCTTGGGATTGTCCTCTGCCCGTCGGGCGCCTGTATCTGCCTCTTTGGGGTCTGTCCGTGGCTGGAAAGGACCACTTTTTGGAAGGCCAATTTCTACTGAAACGTGGGGGTTGTACCTGTAGAAAATCTTTCACAGTTTGCATTGATTTAGCCTTTTCCTCCATTTTCCTTAATACCTCCTCAGCATTAGCACCAAATAATACATCCTTTTGAAGAGGGGCATCTAGTAATTTAGCTTTGACATGATCAGGCAAGGTTTGTTCCTTGAGCCAGGCATATCTACGTATGACTGATCCTGTAACAGCAGCTCTACATGAGGCATGAGGCCTCTAGAGCATCAAAACCACATTGTAAGGTATGCTTACCAAAAGTTCTGCACTATGCATCAAATCCTGCAACTCCTTCAAGTCTGGTTGTTCAGGTTGTGACATTTTATTTTTCAATTGTGATAACAAAAACTGTTGGTATTTTAGCATATGGACCTGACAGTTTAAGGCCCTCATGGTTAAGGTAGCCAAGGTATATACCTTTTTTCCCCACCTTTCTAAGGATCTGGAATCTCTCTCGGAAGGTAATGGATTTTTAGCAGTGGAGGCCTCAATTCCCTTGGGGCCCTGTGAGATGGTTTCTGGGTCAGCAGCATGGCTTTTGTATAGAAATTGGTGTGAGTCAGGAACCCTGTAGTACCCGTCAGGCTTAACTGGGGCTGGAGGCAGAGAGTCCGGGTTAAGGCAGGCCTCCGAGTAAACATCATCTAGGATGTCCAAGACAGGAGGTATAGCCAGTGGCCTGTGCTGAGGTAGTAAGAGAAATTCTCTAAGCCTTTTCTTGGAATCTGAATAATCTTGGCCTTCCCAGTGGAAGTGTTCCCTTAAGGTATGCAAAGTTTCCCCAAATGAGTAATCCTCTGGGGGGGATACAGAAGGAATGGACTCCTCCGCATCAGAGTCTTCAAAAGGGGAGTAAGAATGTTCCTGATCATCAGAGTGCTCTGAAATAATGGAGCCCTGATCAGAGGAGGGGGATTCTTCCTCCACTCTGGGCCTTTTGTCCAGTGGGGGTTGAGAAAGTACAGTTTTGTACCTACCATAAATGTAGATGTCCGATAGGTATGCATCTGCAGTCCTAACATATGGGTTTGTCCTGCCTCAGGCAGCCCTTCGGTCGGCCGGATTCCAAAGTCTGGGTCTGGCCTCAGCTGATGTCGCACTTCACCCGACGTCATAGCTGCTGTGGTATAAAGGCATCAGCCGACGCCATTTTCCTCAGTGTTTCTTGCCCCAGGTGCCAGGTGCCCTCTAGGAAGGATAAATTTGGATAAATGCAAATAATTCCAAACAGTAGAGAGCAAAAAAAAAAAAAATATATATATATATATATATATATATATATATATATATATATATATATACACATATATATATATATATATATATATACATATATACAAAAAACAAATACACCATAATAATTTCCCCCAGCTAGCTAAAAGAGGGGTAGGTACCCTAGGAATACCACAGAGGGGAAGGAGGGTGGGTAATCCTGACTGCAGATGCATACCTATCGGACATCTACATTTATGGTAGGTACAAAACTGTACTATGTCCTTCAAGGATGCATCTGCAGTCCTAACATATGGGTAGAATACCATAGCCAAACTGGGGGAGGAGGCACTAAGATAAAGATGGTGTAGTTAAGATCCCTTGCAACACAGCAGTTGCAAAACCTACTCGGGATCTGGAGTATAAAGGAAGGTTATAATGCTTGGCAAATGTATGCACAGAGCTCCAAGTAGCAGCTTCTAAAATGTCTTTGGTAGCCACTCCTCGTAGGAAAGCTGTAGTGGTGGCTGTAGCTCTTGTGGAATGAGGTCTGATATTTTCAGGAGTTGTCTTTCCATGAAAAGAGTAGCAAAATCGTATGCAATTTCCTATCCATTTTGAGATTGTCTGTTTTGAAATTGCTTTTCCTTGCATTCCTGTTGCATATGCTACCAGAAGCTGGTCAGTTATTCTGTTGGTCTTAGTTCTGTCCAGGTAGTAGCGTAATTGTCTGTGCACATCCAAGGTATGTAGCAGTCTTTCCCCCCTGTTCTGTGGGTTGGGGAAGAATGTAGGTAAATGAATCGCTTGGTTCAATGATACTCTGGAGATCACTTTTGGCATAAAGGTAGGGTTGGTTCTCAGAGACACTCTATCCTGATAAGAAAGGGCTGCACTGCCATTAATGCCTGTAATTCAGATACCCTTCTTGCTGAAGTGATTGCTAGCAGGAAAGCAGTTTTCCAAGACAAGAACTGTAAATCTGCTGTTGCTGCTGGTTCAAAAGGGGGAAGTGTTAACTTTTCCAGCACAAAGTTGAGATCCCATGTAGGTAAAGGTGGTTTCCTTGGAGGCTTTACGTTTTTGATTCCTCTCAAGAACTGTCTGAGTAGAGGATGAGAGAAGACAGGAGGATCCATGTTGTATTCTGCTGAGACTGCTGATGCATGAATCTTAATGGAGGAGTAGGACAGGCCATTGTGGAACAGTTCTGCTAAGTATTCCAGGATGTGTGCTATGTTTGCCAATGAGACATTTTCTCCCTTTGCTGCACTCCAAATGAGGTATCTTTTCCATTTGGCTGAATAAGTTTTCCTTGTGGAGGGTCTGCGAGACTCCAGGATAATGTCCTTAACCCTCTGAGATAAATCTGGGCTATTTTGTCTTATGCAATATTCCAAGCAGCTAGCTGCAGTGTTTTCAAGTTTGGATGTAGGATCTTGTAGTTGTTCTGTGTTAGAAGCAAGGGGCATAGAGGTAGAGGCCATGCGTGTGTCCGAGACATGCTTCTCAGTAGCGGGTACCAATGTTGCCTCGGCCAGTCTGGAGCTATCAGGATTACCCTTGGTTGATCCTCTTTGATCTTCAGTAGGACTTTGTACATCAAAGGAAGAGGTGGGAATGCATATGCTGTCAGGTTTTTCCAGCTGAAGGAAAGGGAGTCCACCCTCCAAGCAAGTGGGTTTTATGCTCTTGTGCAGAATTTCTTCAATTGGTGGTTGTGTGGGGAGGCGAACAGGTCTATCTCTGATAGTCCCCATTTCTTTGTTATGGCTTTGAAGATATCTGGATGCAGCATCCATTCGTGAGCATCCGTGGTAGTTCTGCTTAAGGTGTCTGCTAGTGAATTTTCTTTTCCTGGTACAAATCTGGACTGAAGTTGAATGTTGAGATTCAGGGCCACATTCCACAGGTCCATTGCCATCCGGCATAGAGGATATGAGTGTGTACCTCCCTGTTTGTTGATGTACCACATGACTGTGGTATTGTCCGTCCTTATCAGCAATTGACCTTGTTGAAGGAATGGTCGGAATGCCTGGATTGCATGTTTCACTGCCAGCATCTCCTTTAGATTTATGTGTAGATTCAGCTGGTCTTGGGTCCATAGGCCTTATATGCACTTGTCCATCATGTGTGCCCCCCAGCCTAGGTCTGAGGCGTCCGTGGTGATGGTCTGGATTGGATGAGGTTTGTGGAAAGGCAGTCCTCTGTTCAACTGACAGGCCTGAGCCCACCACTGGAATTCTTGCTTCAGGCATGGAATTATTGGAATCTGGACTTCTAGACTGTGCTTGTGTTGAGACCATACATTCCTTAGGTACCATTGCAACTTTCTCATATGCAGCCTGGCATGTGGAATCAATATTATGCAGGATGCTATGTAACCCAGGGCTTGCAGGACTTTCCTTGCAGTAAGCTGAGTGTGTGTTGTTAATGTCATGAAATATACTGGTAGTTGCTTTTGTTTTTCTTCTGTGAGAAAAGCCATCTGAGTTGATGTATCCAGTTCTGCACCCAAGAATGTTATCCTTTGGGATGGTACTAGTCTTGATTTTTGCATGTTGACTGTGTATCCCAAGGCTTGCAACAGTTGTATGACCTTTTCCAAATCTTTTGTTAATTTTGCCTTGTTGTCCGCTTGTATTAGGCAGTCGTCCAGGTATGGGTAAATTTGAATTCCTGAAGCCTGCAATGAGCAATTACTGATGCCAGGCATTTTGTGAATACTCTGGGCGCAGTAGATAAGCCAAAGGGCAATGCTGAGAATTGATAATGCTCTGATCCTGCAAGAAATCTGAGGTGTCTTCTGCAATCTGGTCGTATAGGAACGTGCAGGTATGCCTCCTTGAGATCTAGAGTCACCAGCCAAGACTCCTTGCCCAGCATGGGAAGAAGTTGCTGGAGGGTCAGCATTTTGAATTTTGGAACAATGAGGTATGTGTTCAGAGCGGACAAGTCGAGAATAGGTCTCCATTGATTTTCTTTTCTTGGTACAAGGAAAAGCCTGGAGTAAAATCCTTGGCCTTGTTCCATAGGCGGTACCTTTTCTATAGCTCTCATCCTTAGTAAGTTGTTGATTTGTCTTAGAGCGTCTGTTTTTTGGCTTGGTGGTAGGTTTGGCATTCCTTTCTTTTTTGGTAGAGTGTGGAAGTGAAACCTGTAGCCTTTGTCTATTGTTTGTAAAGTCCATTTGTCTCCTGTAATGTAATGCCAGTTGTGGGAGAATAAAGCTAGTTTTCCGCCCAAGGGTGCTTCCAGTTGTTCCCTGGTAGGCGGAATCAGAGCCTAGTCATTGTGTCTGTCCAGTGGAAGTGGTTGTAGTTGAATCTGTGGCAGTACTTCTCTGGTTGGTAGGTTGCCACTGACGTCCCCTGTAGGCACCCCTGGATTGACCTCTGCCTCTTGGGCGTCTATTTCTGCCTCTCTGTGCTCTGGAGGTGTCTGGAAAGGACCAATTTTTCGAAGGCCAATTTCTGCTAAACCTCGGAGGTTGGACCTGTAAGAAATCCTTGACTGTTTGGACAGATTTTGCTTTTTCCTCCACCTTCTTTAGAACCTCCTGTGCAGGGGAGCCAAACAAACTTTGTTTCTCCATAGGAGCATCTAGGAGTTTTGACTTAACATGGTCTGGTAAGGATTGTTCTTTTAACCAGGCATGCCTTCGAATCACTGTTCCAGTCATAGCTGATCTAAAGGAAGCTTCCAGTGCATCATAGCCACATTTTAAGAAATGGTTACTGACCTGCAAAGAGTTATGTACCAAATCCTGAAGGGACTTGCGGTCTAAAGGTTCAGGGGAGGACAGTTTTTTATTTAGCTGGTCTAAGAAAAATTCCTGGTACTGAATCATGTGAAATTGACAGTTTAAGGCCCTGGCCGAAAGAGTAGCAGAAGTATAAACCTTTTTACCCCATCTCTCTAATGCTCTAGATTCCCTTTCAGAGGGGAGAGGATTTTTGGCAGAGGCAGCTGCCACAGCCTAAGGGCCCTGTGAAATGGTTTCAGGATCTGCCACAGGAGCCTTATACAAATGGTAGTGTGTGTCCGGGACCCTGTAATATCTGTCAGGCTTGGCAGGGGCCGGAGGAAGAGAATCAGGGGCAGTACAGGCATCATTATATGCATCATCAACAACTGTTAGTACTGGAGGAATGGCTAAAGGCCTATGCTGTGGTAAGTGTAAGAAAGTCCTTAGCCTTTTCCTTGAATCTGAAAAATCCTGGCCCTGCCATTGAAAGAGTTCCCTCATAGCATGTAAGGTTTCCCCAAAAGAAAATTCTTCAGGAAGAGAGGCAGAAGGAATGGAGTTTTCTGCATCAGAATCCTCATAAGGAGAATATGGGCCTTCCTGAGGGTCTGAGATATGAGTCATCCGAGGAATTGTCCGTGGAACAGGTTCCGGGGGTTCAGTCCTAGACCTCTTCCCTGGAGGGGGTTGAGAGGCCCTGTCTGGGTGAGGTTGGGATCCCCTGATCAAGGAAATGAGATCCTCAGCCAGGCTGAGCATTTGAGAACTAGAGATAGGCCTGTGTGAGGGAATTTTAGCAGGTAAGGCCTTAGAAGATTTAGCTGCTTTAGCCCTGGCAAAAGCCTTGATAGACATAGATGCAGGGGGACTAGCAGCCCCACGTGCAGGGGTAGATATGTCTAAAGGAATAGTATCTGACAAATCCTGGGTGCTTGCTTCTGTAGGAGCAATTTCTGTAGCCGATTCAACCATGCTCTGTGAAGCCTCGGCTACCAGAGGCCTGCTTTCGGCCGAAGGAAGAACCGAGGACTCTGTTTCAGCCGAAACCGAGACACTCGCGGTTGGCCTAACCGTGGTTTCAGCCGAAACCGCGGACCGCGAGTGTCAGTCCTTTTCCTTGCGTTTTTTAGCTAATTGTGCTGTCGGAGTCTCAGACGGCATTTTGTAAGCAAAAGCAGGACCAAAAAACTCCTCTGCAAACTCCGACCGACGTCTAAGCGTCCGTCGGTTGAAAGAAGCACAGGCTAAACAAGCTGATACGTCGTGGTCCGGGCCTAAACAAGGAAGGCAGTGAGAGTGGAAATCCTTATGAGGTATTTGTTTCCCACAAGTTAAACAATTATTTACTTTGTCTGACATCGGCTGAGGCAAGAAAGAGTCCCCAACGGGGTACTTAGCTTTTTAGAAGTCTTCGGTAGAAGAAATCTCTGGATCTGACCGACCGGCACTTGCGAACAGCTTTTGCTTCGGGCACCGCGCGGCAAGAAAGACTGAGGAAAATGGCGTCGGCTGATGCCTTTATACCACAGCAGCTATGACGTCGGGTGAAGTGCGACATCAGCCGAGGCCAGACCCAGACTTTGAAATCCGGCCGACCGAAGGGCTGCCTGAGGCAGGACAACCCATATGTTAGGACTGCAGATGCATCCTTGAAGGACATCCCCTGATAAGGGTAATTAAATCCTCAGCCATTTTAAGCATCTGCTTTTTAGGCATGGGGCCTGGAGATGGGCCCTGTGTAGCTTGTCTCTTAGAGTGCATGGCTGCTTTAGACTTAGTGAAAGCCTTGATCGAGAAAGAAGAAGAAGGTCTGAAGACTCCTTGAGTGGAGGTAGATCTGTCCACATTTTGAGGTTCAACGCCAAGAGTGGCTTCGGTATCTGTAGTCGGGGTGTGGGCCGAGGAGCCTGCGACCTCGGGCACAGGAGACACCGCCAATGAAGTGTCGTCGGTAGTCAGGGGCTGCATAGGCGGCTCGCTGAGAACCGGACCACGTGTAGTCGGCTTTGGAGTGGTGTCGGTAGAGGCCGCGGACCTCGTGTGTCGGTCCTTATCTTTGCGTTTTTTAGACAAAACTGGAGTCAGAGTATCCGACGACATAATATAGTTAAATGTTTTTCCAAAATAATGCTTGGCGAACTCCGCCCGACGCTTAATGGTGTGTTTGTTGAATGTAGCACAAAAACGACAGACCAAGACGTAGTTGTCTGGGCCTAAACAAGGTATACAGAGGGAATGGAAATCCTTATGCGGTATTTGCTTCCTACATGAAATACAACTATTAACTTTGTCTGACATCGGTCTGAGGCAAGAAAAGTTTCCCCAACGGGGTACTTAGCTTTCAAGAAGACTTCGGTTTCAAAATTTTCGTAATTTCAGGAGCTGGACGACCGGCACTTGTGAACTGCTTCTGCTTCGGGCACCGCGCGGCAAGAAAGACTGAAGAAAATGGCGTCGGCTGGTTCCTTTATACCCCTGTCGCACTGACGTCAGGGAAGAAGCGACGGCAACCGATGCCGGACCTAGACTTTGGAAATTCGGCCGACCGAGGACCCGCCTGATGGCAGGAGAACCCATCTGTTATGACTGCAACTGTATGCACGATGAACATCTACTTGTCACCATGCAGTCCCAAGTTGCTTAAGCCTCATTCCTACCCTGCCTACTGGCACTTGATCTTCTGACACAGTGCAGCAATTGCATCATGTTTACTGGCACCCCAAGCCTTTCAATGCACACACGCATACAATTTCCACCCACAAGAGATGCACCTATTTATATAAAAATGAGGCCAGTTTCCACATGCAACTCACTGTCAGTAAATATTACCACAGTACCAAAACGTGACTCCTGCATGTGATGAGGAAGTAAACAAATCCTTTACTAAGCCTTTAAGACATCTTACTGGTTTACCTCAGCCACAAAGTACAAATACTAACACCACACCCGCATCTGTACAGACACCTGCTGTTACTGAAAGGCACCTGTACTACAAGCCTGTACTCAAGTTCCCTTAAGACTGCACCACATTTCAGAAAAGTCTTAGTCACTGGTGATGCCAATGTAAGACAAACAGATTCAAAACTTACCAGGTTGCCAAAGGATACAGTAACAACTGCTTCTCTGGTGCACGTATTAAGGATATAATCAGGGCCCTTCAGTCCCTGCACTGACCCAGATACAGTTACGATCCTGTAACTGCCCATGTGGAGGGTGAATGATCTTAAGCATTCTAACCTGTGAAAAATGCAGACAGACACTGTTGAGCTCTATGCTTATGTCTTTGTAGACAGAAAGACCCTTACGATTGAACAACATTCTATCACCACCAAGAATGATGTCTAAATTAATGAATAAAATACCTTACTTCAGTAATTGGCTAGTAAATTGTTTTCCTTCTAGGGGAATCCAGTGTTTGTTTACATGGGATGAAGTTTGCCAACAGACCTACCTACTTTGCCAGAGACAGCCTGCATCGTTCCCTCAGTTTTTGCATACTGGCTAAAACATTCGCTACCTCCACAGTGCCTTTTTTTAGGTAGCATTCACCTGTTGGACACCCAAACATGTCATATTCTAATCTGGATAATATTAGGTAGCAGAGTCTAAACAAAATCTATGAGCATGAGGCATTCCTTAACCTTGTAGATGTCAGCATTTATGTAATTACAGAAATCTTGTTTTCACTATAGTGACTACATTCTCTGTACTCCAGGGCACAAGGCCTGTCATGCATTTGGATCCGCTAGCACCAGTGGAGGAGAACCTCATTCTCTCTTGACAGATTTTACATTATACAAATCAAGAAATTGGGGAAATGTTAGATATACTCAAAATTAATCATCACATTATAGCTAATTACAGATCTCCATCTATGGACCCTTCAGAGAATACATAACACCTTAGCCAGTTAGAAAAGTTAACCATTGAGTAGGTGTCTTTACAAATTGCCAAACATATACTGCTAAACATAAAAATGCTCAGACATTTCTGGACTTCATAAATGGTAACACACCACCAAAATGCCCCCCCACCCACCAGAAATATCAATCATCTAGACATGACTTCACAAACAGTTCTCCCAGTTGTATGTGTACTGACCCACCAGAAATATCAATAATCTAGATACGACTTCACAAACAGTTCTCCCAGTTGTATGTGTACTGACCCACCAGAAATATCAATCATCTAGACATAACTTCACAAACAGTTCTCCCAGTTGTATGTGTACTGACCCTGGGAATTATGGGACCATTAATCTCACTAGTATACTTGTAACACCATAGAATACAGTACAGCCGAACTAATAAATTACACAGGTGATATAACATGCTCTTGATCCGCACCAGTTCAGCTTTGAAAAAAGCAAATACCTGCTCAGTCTGGCTGAGTTTTTTGAAAGGGTTACTGAGGCTACTGATATGGAGGCTTACAGTTTCAGTTGCCTATCTAGATCTTACCAAGGCCTTTGACACTATCCCTTATGCTGGGATTATTGACAAACTCTCCCAACTCAGCATTAACCTGTACACAGTTTGATGGATACATAGCTGGCTAAATGAGAGAACCCATGTTCTGGTGTTTCCTGAAGAGGGACAAAAGCACAATCAGTAATGTCAAACATGAGGTCTGTGCTTGGAACCCCATTTTTGCTACATACTTCTCTGACATAAAGGTGATATCAAGGTTACTACGGCTAACCAAATGTGCAGTTGATTGCTAAATGGGGGCAGATAACACATCTCATTCCATAACTCAAATTGTCCAGAACAGGCCAGGCCAAACAAATGTTTGGTGAGTTAATACAGGGAGTAACCTCAGTGCAAAGAAATACACAGTTTCCTTTGGTAAAGTAACCAGTGACTCGGCACCTTTGTTAAACACCCTCCTGTGACCACCATGCCTCTGTGGTGATTAGAAATCCCTCTGCCTTGTACACCTTATCCTTCATGGTATCCCCCTTAAGTCAAAATAAATTATAGTTCCACTTTATTCCTCCTTTACTGGGCCCATCATTGAATATAATGCCCCTTTTGGCATGTGCCTCACTAAATATTTTAACCAACTTGAGAGACCTTAACATGTCTATGAATTCAAATAAAATAAAAAGCAGTAAAGCAGCACTCTCTTTTATTCAACAACAGGACAAAGCTTTCGGGTAACACCCCTCATCAGTATAAATACCATATAATTGAACACAAATCAGAAATTAGAAGGATGGTAATGACCAATGCATTAGCCAAGCGCCTTAAGGAAAAGGGATTAGCACATAAATTTAAGTTTAAAGTGTTGCAAGTACTGCACATAAACATGCAAGGTGGGGATATTGCAAATAAGCTAGACATAGCTGAATACAGATGGATAACTATATTAGAAGCAGATAAATATCCAGGTTTGAATAATATTAGTTTAAAACCCATATTACTAGCTAAACAAAAGGAATATAAATGAATGTCACACACAAACTTGATGTATATAAGTAGTAAAATGTTGAAGAAAATGTTTTAATTTAGCAATATGTCTTTAAAGCTTTATCAATGTTACTTAATTGACATGGATTACTTTTTTATTGGTTGGTTGTGTCATGCGTTTTTAGAAAAATGCCTATTTACACTGTGAAAAAGATGTCTCATCATACTGAAGGGTGTTACCCGAAAGCTTTATCCTGTTGTTGTTGAATAAAAGAGAGTGCTGCTTTACTGCTTTTTATTTTATGTGAATTCATAGTGTGATATTTTAGCAGTGAAACATTTCTACAGTTGGTGTTTATTCATATTTCAGACTTTAACATGTCTTCAAGAAAAAGATCCCAGATCTCACTGCACTTAGCTACTCTACCAGATCAAGAGCTCCCTACACAGTTTCTTGTAGACTGAAGGGTGGTCTCTGCTTAGCCATCAATGTTTACAAATACTGAAACGACCTTTCAAATCCTTCACTTAAACAGTAACAGTGGTAAAACCAATGTCTGCTCTAGGAACCTGCACCTATATTACCATATCAACACCACCAAATGGTGTGACTAGTACATAGTTCATTGTGCTTCCCCTTGTGTGAATGTATCAACAGAGTACTTTCCTGGCAGACTCTAAAACCAGTTTGGAAGACCTGTGATACATGGAGAAAATGTATTTAATGGGGGGACAGCCTCCCATCAGTACTGAGTGATGTGTGCAAATCTTTAGATGGTCTCTTTGGTCATAAACAAGAATCTATGGAACTTTGTTAGGAGCGGTCTGCTACTTAGCTGTACACTGGTATCGAGAAGCTTTCCAAGTGTAGGTAATATAGAGACCAGCTGAATGTCATTGTCTGTTGAAAGTTTAGTAGCCTTTGGGATAGGTTTTAACCAAGGTACTTTACAACTGTACTAGAAATAACTTTCATTCAATTCACTAAATAAAACTTAACATTTATTTATAAATCTATAATTTCTACACAGTTAAGCTTCATTTTGTGTAAGAACAAGTAAACAACATCAATAAAATAAATCTTCTGAGTCTAGCAAATGCAAGCACTCAGCCAACATATTACCCTGTTTCCTAATTATACTTTCTCAATGTGAGTTGCATTTCTTTAGTAAACTTGCATCTTACTATACCCACACACTTGTGGCACAAGTTTTTCCTTTTTGTTCAAATGACATAACTTGAAACATTGTTAATATTTCAAGATACTAGTCAAGTATGTCATAGACGTCTGGCAAACACTTAACTTTCCTAAATATTTTAATCCCAATATTTGCTGAATATTAAAATGGACTATATCTTACTATACTCCAATAGATGTGGCAGAAATTTGACTTGCCTTCAAATAACATAGTTTATTACATACATATTTATCACTTCCTCAAATTGTTAGTCAAAAACGTAATTCTGAAGGTAATTAAAACAATCTCAATGTGGTATTTTTTTCTTAATTTTCTTAAACAATGGTAGATTACGATTTGAACATAAATTGTTTTTAATAATTTTATACCTACCTCACCATATTACAAACGAAAATATACTGCCATAGTCAAAATCTATCAAAGGCCAGCAATTAACTGCACCGTCTCTTAGGAAGTTAGAGAAAAAGAAAGGGAAGCACCCCTTCATACGAAAATCATTTTTCTAAATTATTATTTATTCATATAGTTGATATCTCAACATATTCAGAATTTTTAAACTCCAAACTTAACATTTTTCACATGGTTAATCTCAAGCAGACTTGGGCAATAACATCTTCACTAAGAAATGCCTACATTAACTATTACTATGTAACAATCTAATCCCATATCTCAATTAACAGAACAAATAAAATCTACAAATATAAATGTACAACAATGTATTGCATAACCAAACAGTCTTCATACCTTTCAGTAACCTCTAGTCAGTAGAAGTGAACACATTTTCCTAAATATCTTTAATAAAAGTGCCAATTATAAAGTGGTCACTAATAATGTTGAATTTATTAATACGATTAATACTTTACCAAGCTTAGCTACATCGGACAAGCAAAAAAGTACTGCTATTTTTCAAGACCTATTACATGGAAACATCTGTTCTCTTTCCTTCAAAGTTATAAAAGTTCAGTGAAGTGGGAAACCTCCCACAATGTGCGTCATTCCTACAAAAATCATTACTCGGTTACACAGTTAATACTCGACCATACTCTCATTAGAACTCAAAATCACATTTCTGTCTCATCAAATCCATTACCATGTGCTACATACAGTATTCAATCATGAGCAATACCATTTTAACTAATAAATACACAGGTCTCTAGCAATTGTTGTGTAACATATCGTAAAAAGCTCAATTAATATAAAGTAATCAAGTGTCTGCTAATAACTATAGCTTTATTGTGGCACACCTACATAATTACTTCTCATATCTTTTAAAGGTTTCATTATCTACAGAAACACACAAACAGTTACTCAAACTATAAGGGAAAAATTAGCTTCTTGCATCAGCATGAAGGGTAACCCTCTCAATGTTGAGCAACTTATAAACAACAGTATGGAATCTAAGTCTAAGGAAGTCATTATTCCACTGTATTCAGCATTCGTCAGACCTATCATTGAGTACAATGCCCCATTTGGTATGTACCTAACCAGGCATATCCAGCAACTGGAATGTCCACAGAGGTTCCTCGCTAAAAGAAGGCAGGACATAAGTAGCATGTCTTATGCAGACCGCCTCAAAGCCCTATCTCTGTATTCTGTCTCCTATAGGCTTTTGAGGAAAGATCTATGCCTGGCATACAGAACATTGTCAGATCTCACTCTGATGGACCTCCTTCATATCCACAAAACAAACATTACCAGAATTACCTATTCTAAAGACTTAAACTTTGCCTGTGATATAAATAGGACCTGCTGGAGAGATAGGTATGCATCTCAGAGACTACCCCATCTATGGAACAGGCTCCCCATCCATGTGAAGCAGAGTTCCTCCCTAACCCACTTCAAGTGCAACTTGGACAATTGGATGGGAAACTGGAAATTCATCCCTAGTTTGGCACCTATGTCTCTGATGCAAACAGGTAACCTGTAAATGGTTCATCTCTCAGGCCCATGTATATTCAAGGGTATCAAAACTTGTCAGAGATTTGGGATGCATGGTTAGGCTTAAAAAGGCCCTTGTGGTCGTTAGCCTAGTAAACACCTATGAACCTATAAGCAACTTCAATGTACACAGACCACTACAGCCCAGCCCAAACCTGTCCAACCATCTTGTTCCATGAAGTGCACACACGACCGCATCTCTTAACTCAAGTTAGATCTTTCTTCCCATTCATCCTTAAGTTTTCCAGTATCATCATCATTCACTCAGTCTTTTTTGTCCCACCTGTATCTAGGGAAAACTTCAGTGCTAGTTCATTTATTTTTACAAATGCTTCATCTGGGTTGTTGAAAGTCAGCATCTCACTATCCAAAACATTTTCAAAGTAATAGAGAATGATAATCTGTACTTTAAATTGTCCATGCTTACATTCTTTTTACCATTTTTTACAAATCACAAATCATATTTCAATGTCACCTTATTGTAATCAACAAATACAGGACACCCACCTACTGATTTATATGTTCATAGTTTAGTATTAAGCTAATTGCCCTTGTGAGCCATTTTAAGCCTATCCGATTATCTCTTGTGAGACTCAAACCCTGCACCTTCTGTTTGTAAGGCAAACACCTTAGCCATTAAGCCACCCTCCCAAACCCTGATAACTTTCTCCCTGGTTGCCCCAACTTACACAGTACTTGTTTCCTTTCTTAGCACATCAGGAACTACAAACATAATTCTAGGATTCTTACTTTTAACTTCTTAATCTGGCAGCAGCAAACATTTCACAAGTACTATCACCAACAAATCCTTTGTGAATTCAGTCCACTTATAGTCTCAAAGTTCCTTGCCTACCTCAATTTTCATTCCAATCCACTGAGGTTTAATCTCCTCATTTTACCATGTAAGCTCTCTTGATCCGCCAATATGCTTGCTGTTTGACAAGGTAAATGGCTATCTGCTGATCATACAAAAAAATCTATTTCCTCCAATGTAGCAAGAATCAGGTTGCACATTTCAATCTTGTTAGCTTCCAAACTATCTGCAACTTCCAACAACATCTAACCTTAACCGTTTTCTCAAATCTCTACTACCCATTCACAATAACGGTCACATTCTCCTTCAAAATTTCTTCCATTACTGATTAACATTCAATACCTTCACAATAATAACCCCTCCTCCAAAAAACACCAAATAAACTACTTTTACTTTGTAATTTAAAGTTCATACTTCTAAAAATATGACATCTACGGCAGCAAACAACTCATAAAGCACAGTGGATGCATCTAAAATTAGATTTCGCTGCTTGTGGTTTACGGTGATGCCCAGGACTTGAAAAACTGCCAAGATTCTCAAATGTCTTAAAAGGTCCTTTCTGTGGGCCACATTGAAATACTCATCCAGGTAATGGAATATGGTTTATCCAGTGTTTTCTCAAATGTACAAAAAAATACCCTCAGGGCTGTAGCTACAAGTGTGACTGTGGCAAAGTAAAGAAAAACCTGCTATCTGAAGCCTCAGTATTCCCTGCAGTATGATCTTTTGAGGTGACTGCATCATTATCATCATCATGCCTCATTCTGCCCTGAATGAGTGCTACTTTGTGAAGATAAAGAAAAGTGTGCCTAATGTCTGAGGGAGGGGAAAGAACTTCCCCCAGGCCTCATGTCAATGGAGTAGAGAAAAGTGGACAGATTTGTTAAAAACAATTCACTCTGATCATCTGAACAATACAGTTGTATAAGTTGTACTTACTCATTAACAGCAGATGTTTCAATTATTCACTGCTGCAGTAGCCTATGAGATGTATTCTGCCAAGGATAAAGCAACTAGCCAGCTTCTAAAAGTTTTGTCCCCTCCTGCAATGTCAGTCTGGCTGCTTATATGCTAAGCCCTTTCTGGAGGAGCTATATAAACTGCCAGAGTGAATAAACATCTTTAAGACTTTCTTGCCCCTAACTGAAAAATGGGGAACTCATCCTGAACTAAACCAAATATAACAAACAAAATCAAACTTTGTATCCGACTAGACTATATAAAATAATGGGGATGGTGGGTGGGTGAGGCTACTGCAGCAGTGAAGAATTTGAACATCTACGGTTATGGGTAAGTGCAACTTGCACAGCTGTATTATGTTCATCATTCTCACTGCTGCAGTAGCTTATGGATAGATGACCATGGCTTATCCAAACTTGGAAGATGAAGGATAAGTGTCCAGGAGCCCCGGGAAAATGGTCTTACAAAACTTGCTCTGTACCTTGAAAAGGAATCCAGTTTTTATTGTTTTGTAAATGTATAGATAGAAGACCAAGTTGCTGCCTCTAGAATGCTTCTAGAGTCCACCCCTTTCCAGTATGGCACAATAGACTCTAAAACACTGCCTGGAATGGATTTTCCATGGTGAGAATAACAAAACACAGCAGCAGAAGACAGCAAAATTAGAAAAAGTCCGTTTAAACACAAGTTGATCCTTTCTTAGTCCCGGAATAAGAAATAAATAGCTGATTAGACTTCCCAAAAGGACTTGCGTTCTGTCACAATGGTACCAGAGTTGTCTATGCACATCCAGTGTGTGTAGAATCTTCGCTCCTTTATTTTTAGAATCTGGACAGAAAACAGGGAGACTGATAGCCTCATTCAACAAACTGTGAAACAACCTTAGGCATAAAGGTGTGGTCTGTGTGCAGTAACTCTGTCTTTTGGGGGGGGGGGGGCAGATACAGCTCTCCCACCATGACATCTCGCAACACAGACACTTTTCTTGCAGATGTCGCAAACATAAGAGCAGTTTTCCAAGTAATGAACCTTAAATTAGCCTAACCTGCAGGTTTAAAGGGTGACATGGGTAGTTTTTCCAGCATAAAAAGTACAGTTTTGTACCTACCATAAATGTAGATGTTCAAAGATCCACATTGCTGCAGTCCTTACACTTGGGTAGTCCGCTGTCCTCGGTCGGCCCGAATATCAAAGTATAAGGCTGACGTCGGTCAAGGTGCATTTGACTGACATCAGGACGTCAGGGTACAAATGCGCATGACCGACGTCATATCCTCAGTCTTTTCTTGCCCCAGATGTCAGAAGACCCTAAAAATAAAGGTCAAAACCAAAAGACAGCAAACAAACAACCAACCACCCTTGCACTAATTATATGTACAATATATACAATATACACAATATTTACAACCCAACCCACACAACCACCTCTAACTACAGAGGGAAGGAGGGAGGGTAATTTGGACTGCAGCAATGTGGATCTTTGAACATCTACATTTATGGTAGGTACAAAACTGTACTATGTTCTTCATCTCACATTGCTGCAGTCCTTACACTTGGGTAGAATCCCAAAGCAGAGGTAAGGGAGGATGGTCAAACTATAAGGAAGCAGGAGCTGCCAAAATGCCCTGCAAAACAGCAGTGGCAAAACCAGCCCTGGATTTAGAGTAAAGTGGTAGGTGATAATGCCTAGAGAAAATATGCACTGAACTCCAAGTAGCTGCCTCCAAAATATCCTTGGTTGCCACCCCCCTCAAAAAAGCTGTCGAAGTGGCAGTAGCCCTAGTGGAATGAGGCCTAATCCCAGCTGGAATCTCCTTGCCATGATGGGAATAACAGAAAGCAATGCAAAACCCAATCCACTTAGAAATAGTTTGTTTTGACACAGGCTTGCCCTGAGAACTCAAAGCAAAAGAAACAAATAACTGCTGAGACTGCCTGAACCCTTTAGTTCTGTCCAAATAATATCGCAACTGCCTGTGTACATCTAAAGTGTGCAAAATCTTTTCCCCTTTATTTTGGGGATTTGCATAAAAGTAGGCAAATGAATAGTTTGGTTTAAAGCCACACTAGAAACCACTTTAGGCATAAAGGAAGGATTAGTACGTAAAGATACCCTATCCTTATGGAAAATTAAGAAAGGCTCAACCGCCATAAGGGCCTGTAATTCAGAAACCCTTCTTGCAGAGGTAATGGCCAACAAAAAGGCAGTCTTCCATGATGAATATTTCAACTCAGTAGTAGCTGCAGGCTCAAAAGGTTGTAGAGTGAGTTTCTCCAACACAAAATTGAGATCCCAAGCAGGAGTAGGAGCTCATTGGGGGTCTTATATTCTTTGCCCCTCTAAGAAATTGCTTGAACAAAGGATGAGAAAACAATGGTGGGTCACAGTCATAGTGAGCTGAAATTGCTGCAGCATGAACCTTAATAGAAGAGAAGGACAAACCTTTGTCCAGTAACTCAGTAAGATATTGAAGAGCCACACTTAAATTAGGCTCAGAAACATCAAAATCCTTTGCTGCACTCCAAAATAAAAATCTCTTCCATTTATCTGCGTACACTTTCCTTGTACTAGGCCTTCTAGCTTCCAAAATCACATTCAAAACTTGTTGTGGAAGTTGAGACCCTCTATGGTTCAAAACAGAATATGCCAGGCTGTTAGGTGAAGAGAGTGAAGTTTGACATTGAGCAAATGACTGTCCTCCTGGGACAACAGGTGTGGAATCGAAGGCAAAGGCCATGGAGGCTTCCGTACCAGACTTCTCAGTAATGGGTATCAGTGCTGTCGAGGCCAATCTGGAGCTATTAAAATCATCCTTGGCTTGTCCTGTCTGACCTTTAGAAGTACCTTTGGGAGGAGAGGCAGAGGTGGAAAGGCATACACATGAAGATTGCTCCAATTGAAAGAAAGAGCATCCACTTTCCAAGCTGTGGGATGAAACCTTTTCGTGCAAAACTTTGGCAGCTGATGGTTTAGTGGAGAAGCGAACAGATCTATGTCTGGAGTTCCCCATGACACTGTCAATTTCTGAAATACATGAGGATCCAATTTCCACTCGTGGGGATCCATAATTGCCTGCTCAACACATCTGCTAAGGAGTTCTGTGCTCCGGCAGAAACCTTGCCTGAAGATTGAGCTGTAAACTGAGAGCAGTCTCCCACAAAATCATTGCTTGCCTGCATAGAGGATAAGAATGTGTTCCCCTTGCTTGTTGATGTACCACATGACAGTTGTGTTGTCTGTTAGAATCAACACCTGCCCTGGAAGAAGTAAATCCTTGAAAGCTATTAATGCAAACTGGACTGCTAACATCTCCTTCAGGTTGATATGTAGATGTTGTAGTCTGGCAGGCCACTTGTCTTGTATCCACTTTCCATTTAGATGAGCTCCCAAGCTTTGTCTGAGGCATCTGTCGTTAAAATCTGACTCGCCTCTGGCCGGGTCACAGAGAGTCCCTTGTTTAGGTGACATTCCTGAGCCCACCACAAAAATTCCTTTTGAATGCAAGGTATTATTTGAATGACAGTGTCCAGATCCTGGCAGTGCTGTGTCCATACATTTTTGAGATACCATTGCAGCTTCCTCATATGCAGTTTGGCATTGGGAAGCACCAGAATACAAGATGCCATGAACCCTAAGGCTTGAAGGACTGTCCTTGCAGTCAGCCCGGACTGATGAGATAGTTGATGGAAGTAAAGGGAAAGATTCTTTTGTTTGTCCGGGGTCAAAAAGGCCATCTGAGATGCTGCATTCAGTCTTACACCCAGAAAGCACATGTCCTGAGAGGGTACTAGACTGGACTTTATTGCGTTCACAGAATACCCCAGGCATCTTAGCACTGCTATCACATATTCCAAATGATGAAGAAGCTCTTCCCTTCCTTGAGCCAGAATCAGGCAATCGTCCAAATAAGGATAGATCTGTATTCCTTTTAGCCTGAAGAAAGCTATCACTGGAGCCAGAACTTTCGTGAACACTCTGGGCGCAGTAGATAAGCCAAAGGGCAATGCAGAGAACTGATAGTGAGAAGTCCCAGCTCGAAAACGCAGATACTTCCTGCAACTTAGTCTGATAGGAACATGAAGGTAAGCCTCCTTGAGATCCAAAGTTACCATCCAATGATCTTTGCCCAGCAGAGGTAAAAGCTGTTGTAACGTCAACATTTTGAACTTGGGAATGTCCAGATAAGTGTTGAGGATAGATAAATCCAAAATTGGTCTCCACGTGTTCCCCTTCTTTGGTACTAGGAACAGGCGAGAATAAAATCCTAGGCCTACTTCTGGCATAGGGACCGGCTGTATGGCCCCTAGTTGGAGTAACAGAGAAATTTGCTTGTGAGCCTCTATTCTTTGTTGAGGAGGAACGTCTGGCATGCCTCTGAAAGGAGGCAAGGTATGGAAATAAAACCTGTAACCGTGGTGTATGATATCCAATACCCATCTGTCTTGGGTAATTAAACTCCAATTTTCTTTGAAAAGTGCCAACCTTCCTCCCAAAGGTGCTGCCAGACGAGAAGGCTCTGGCAGCTGAAAAGGTAGGTCATTGGGTCTGTTTACGAAAGGACTGACCCCTGCCCTCACCTGAAGACTGTGCAGGAGAACTCCCTGTTCTAGGCCTGAAAGAGCCCTGAGCTCTGCCCCTACCACGTCTAGATCTACCCCTAGACTGGGAATCATAAGAAGGATACGTCCACAATTTAGTAGGCCAATTTCTACTAAACTTTGGAGGCTGAACCTGCAAAAAATCTTTAACAGTCTGCATAGACTTAGCCTTGTCTTCCATTTTCTTTAAAACTGCCTCAACAGGAGAACCAAACAACACATCAGATTGTAAAGGAGCATCTAAAATCCTTGTTTTAACATGGTCAGATAAATTTTGATCCCTCAGCCAGGCGTGCCTGCGAAGAACTGACCCAGTGGCAGCCACCCTAGACGAGGCCTGTACAGCATCAAAACCACATTGCAAAGAATGCTTACCCACCTGTTCAGAAACATGTACTAAATCTTGTAACTCTTTACAATCAATACCTTCCGCCAGAGCATCAACCTTAGACTTCAATTGTGAAAGGAGATAGTTTTGGTATTTCAACATGTGAAACTGGCAATTCAAAGCCCTCATAGCTAGAGTGGAAGAAGTATAAACTTTCTTTCCCCATCTATCCAAGGCCCTGGCCTCTTTATCTGCAGGAACCGGATTCTTGACAACAGAAGCCTTAACACCTTTAGGCCCCTGGCTAACAGTTTCTGGGTCTGCCCTAGGACTCTTAAAAGATACTTATGAGCTTCAGGCACCCTGTAATACCTATCCGGTTTAACAGGAGCAGGAGGCAAAGAATCAGGATTAAGAGAAGCCTCTGTAAAAACATCTTCCACTACATCCAAAACAGGAGGTATAGCCAAAGGCCTATGCTGGGGTAAAACAAAATTCCCTAAGCCTTTTCCTGGAATCAGAGAAGTCCTGACCTTCCCACTTAAAATGCTCCCTCATGGAATGAAGAGTTTTGAAAAGAAAAATCCTCAGGAGGAGAAGCAGAAGGAGTAGAATCATCCACATCAGAATCAGAATAAGGAGAGTACTCCTGCAAGTCTTCAGCCGAAGACTCTGAAGCATCCAAGCCTGCTCAAAACTCCCTAGCTCAGGCTCCACCCTAGGTCTCTTATCAGGAGGGGCAAAGAACCCTAATCAAAGTAATCAAATCTTCTGCCATTTTAAGCATATGCTTCTTGGGCACAGTTCCAGAAGAACTAGGGGTGACACCAACTGAAGCTAAACCTGGCCTGCCTCTAGGAGAAGCCTTGGAAACAGAAGGAGAGGGCCTAACCACCCTAGGCAGGGAGGGGAGTATAGTAACCTGAGAAGCCCCATCACCCTGACCTGCCTCCTGAGAGGCCACATCCTGCAATAACAAAGTCTCTCCCTGGGATCCCAAAGAAACCTCCGGTGGAACCACCGGCTCCACCGACACCTCTAAAGAACCGGCGTCCGATACGGACGGTTCTTCTAGCCTAGGCTTAACTGCTTTGTCCTTGCGCTTCTTCGAAGAAGCGGGCGTCAGAGCATCCGACGGCATTTTATAATTGCACCGCTTCCCGAAGACTAACCTGGCACAATCTAATCTCCTCTTTATAGTGCGCTTATTGAATCTAGCACAAGAGCGACACCCAACAACGTCGTGCTCAGGCCCTAAACAAGGAATACACAAAGTATGATAGTCTCTATGCGGTATCTGTTTCCCACAAGAAATACAATTATTCACTTTTTCTGACATCCGGTAAACCACTGAGGCAAGAAAACACTAACAGATTCCCCAACGGGGTACTTAGCCAACTTTGACTCGGTCTGAAACTCCGAAATCGAAAAATTTCAGAACGCCAACCGGCACTTGCAATACTGCTTCTGCATCGGACCATGCGGCAAAAAAGACTGAGGATATGACGTCGGTCATGCGCATTTGTACCCTGACGTCCTGATGTCAGTCAAACGCGCCTTGACCGACGTCAGCCTTATACTTTGATATTCGGGCCGACCGAGGACAGCGGACTACCCAAGTGTAAGGACTGCAGCAATGTGAGATGAAGAACATCTGAGATCCCAAGGAGGAGAAACCTATCTATGAGGAGGTCTCATGTGTAAAACTCCTTTTACAAACTGTTTGACTATAAACAGGGAAAAGGGAGATCCAAGGGCAGACGTACTGAAATGCCCACAATATGAACCTTTAGAGAGGAAAAAGTGAAGCCAGGGGATAGCAACTCACAAATATTTGAGCACCAGTGGCATAAAAAAGCCCTGACAGATCCCTGGTCCCTGGCTAGCACTAACTCAAACATCTCTTCCACTTGCCAAAACAGGATTTTCTAGTAGCAGTGACCATTTTCTAGGCACAGCCTTGGTGAATACAATCACAATTATACAGAAAGGAAATCTGTGTAAAATCTTACCATAACTATAGATGTCCTTCTCCTCACTGCTGTAGTATTCTTCAATTGAGGGATATCTTCTACCAGGAGGTAACAATGTCGGCCAGTATACAAAAGTCTTTACTACTACAGGGTACGTTGCACGTAGGCTGCAATAAGATGTAGGCCATAAAAGGGATGTACACGCCAGAACCATCTTCAGAAATGAATGACCCAGGAGAAACGCCAGACTAAGGATTTGAGTGGTCAGATTATCCAAGAAAAGCAAGAGGCCAGTGGGGAAGGTGAGAAGGATAGAATACTGCAGCAGTGAATAGAAGGACATCTATGGTTAAGGTAAGATTACAACTTTCCTATGTTCTTCTATTCACTTGCTGCAGTATTCTTCACTTGAGAGATGTGCCAAAGCTCAAGAAGGAAGGGAGAAGGAAGCAGAAGAATAGCTTGTAAATGGCTTTACCAAAACCAGTTCTGGATCTGAAAATAGGATCCAGTTTGTAGTGTTTAGTAAAGGTATGACTAGTACACCAAGTGGCTGCTTCAAGGATGGCAGTGTTATCCAATCCTTTGAAGAAAGCCTTGGATGAAGACATAGCTCTGGTAGAATGTGCTTTCAAAGGGGGGGGAAGCTTCTTCTCATGGAGTGTGTAACAAAAGGAAACAGTCTTAGATATCCATGAAGAAATAGTCTGCTTGGATGCGGGAAGACTAGGAGCCCTGGGATGAAAATTAATGAAAAGTTGATCAAATTTCCTAACAGTTTCATTCTTGTCTAGGTAAAATCTCAGTTGACTATCAATATCTAGGAGTGCAGGATCTTCTCAATGTGGTCTTTTGGAGAAGGGAAGAAGGTGGGCAGTTGAATGTTTGGTTACAGGATAGCTCATTAACCACTTTGGCCATAAAGGAGGGGTTACTTCTCAAGGATACCCTGTCCTTATGAAAGGCCTAGAAGGGGGGAAACATTCATGAGGGCTTGAAACTCTGACACCCTCCTAGCTGAGGTCAGGGCCACTAGCAAAACAGTTTTCCAAATCAAATGTTTACGAGACACTGAAGAAGGAGGGACAGGCTACCTGGGAGGCTTAATATGGAGGATGCCTTTAAGAAATTTTCACCTCAAACCAGGATGCTAACGGGGGAGATAAATGCAGACAAACAAAAATAGCTGACGTGAGCTTCAACTGATGAATAAGCAAGGCCAGCACAAAGCAATTCACATAGGCAGGACAGAACCACTGGGACTCCCACTGTCATTGGGTCTTGGCTCTTAGAAAGACACCATAGTGAAAATCTTTTCCATTTGGAAATGCAAGATTTCCTAGTATTGGGTTTTCTGGCCTCCTGCAAAAACCTGAGCATGTTCTCAGAGAATAGATGTCTAAAAGGAAACAGAATCTTATCACCCACAGTGTCAAATGCAGTGTTGACAGGTGTGGATAAATCAGGAATCCTTTGTTCTGTGTCAGAAGGTCCATTTTGTGGGGTAACTTGTGGTGATGGCCCTTGGCTACATGGAGGAGAAGGGGTAACTACTGCTGTTTTGGCCAAAAGGGAGACACCATCAAGATTTTTGGTTGGTTCTGTCAGACGTTTAGTAGGACGTTTGGGATTAGAGGAAGGGGGGGGGATGAATACAGAAACATCCCCTTCCATGAAGAGAGGGCATCCACTTTCCAAACCAAAGGACCTGGGGCTCTGGCACAAAATGTTGGAAGTTGTCTGTTCAATGGGGAGGCAAATAAATGTGTGTGGAGTACCCCATTGGTGGACTATGTCCAGAATCACATCCCTGTGAAGCATCCATTCATGGGATTGGGTCCAGGACCTGCTTGGTGTGTCTGCCACAAGATTCCTGTTGGAGGAGATGTAAACCGTCTGAATTGTCATGTTGTATTGGGACAGGAATTCCCACACCGGAAGGGCCAGCCTGCAAAGGGGCTAAGATTTGGTTCTCCCTTGCTTGTTTACAGACCAGAGTACAATCACATTGTTGGTGAACAGTTTTAAAGGGCCTGGGCAAAAGAGGGAGTGAAATGCTTGTAAGGCGAGAAGAAATGCTTGCATTTCCATTATATTGATGTGTTCCCTTTCCTATGAGGGAGACCACCTTCCCTGAACTGCAAATTTGCCCAGGGATGTGCCCCAGCCCATGTCTGATGCATGTGTAGAAATCTTGGACTGGGGCGAGAGGATGTAGGGGTAGTCCTGGGTTTAGGCTGACCTGTTGGATCCACCAGGGCAGTTTCCTCTTCAGACATGGGATGAGGGGAATGTGGTATTCTACCGGATGGGAGTGCTGGGTCTACACAGATCTGAGGTACCACTGGAATTTCCTCATGTGTTGTCTTGCCAGGGGTACCATGAGAATGGCTGAGGCCGTAAATCCTAAAACCATGAGGAACTCCCTGGCCATGATGTGGTTTAAGGGAAGGAGAGTGAGAAAGAAGGCTCACAGGTCCTGTAACTTTTGGGGTGACAGAGACACTTTCATTATGTCTGACTGGATTCAACAACTTAGGAAAATATGGTCTTGAGATGGGATGAGGACAGATTTTCTGAAGCAGATTGTGAATCTCAGTTTTATCAGGAGGGAAATTGTAGTTTGCAGGTTCTCTAGAAGAGCAAGAGGAGCTGAAGCCTGTTAAGAGTAGATCGTCCAAGTATGGAAAAATCTGGATACCCAGGAGCCTGCATTACTGGAGCTAGACATTTTGTGAAAACTCTCTGGGCTGCAGAGATGCCAAAGGGAAATGCAGAGAATAGAAAATGCCAGAAACCACAGAAAAACACAAATGTTTTCTGTACCTGGGGTAAATTGGGATGTGGAAGTAAGCATCTTTTATGTCTAGAGAAGCCATGAATCCCTGTGGTTGCAGCAGAGGGAAAAGGGTTTTCGAGAGCTAGCATTCTGAAGGAAGGAACCTTTAAGAATGTGTTCAGTTATGATAAGTTCAGGATTGGCCTCCAGGGTCCATACTTTCTGGGCACTAGGAACATGTTTGAGTAAAATCATTTCCCTCTGGAGGTACAGGGAACTTTGTGAATGGCACCCTGTCAACACAACTCCAAGAGGTCTCAGGGAGGTTGGGGAACACACAGAAAGGTGGGGGTGGATTGCCAAACCATAAAGTATCCTTTTCTGAATTATGAGGAGGGCCCAATTAATTAATCAATTAATTAAATAATCAATTAATTAAATTTATTGCATGATTAATTAGTTTGCTGACCAGGAAAGTCCACTGGGTCAATAACCCATTTTTAGTGAAGCCCTGGGAAAAAAACTCCATTTACAGTACAAAACATACAACAGATAGGTACAATTAACATTTTAAACAGTAGGATTTGCATACAAATTCAATAATAGTAATAAGAAAGATAAGTAAAAAATATACATATAGCAGATAAGTCAAATTTACATTTTTACCAGTATGATTTTTATACCTTTTCATTAGCAATAATAAGTAAAAAAAATAAAAATAGACAGGTTAAATGTAGGCAGTGGATAATTACTTAGTGACATTCTGTTAATGTTTATATTCTAATACGACAGAGGCCGAGAAAGTACAGTTGTGTACACTTACCATAAATGTAGATGTTCGAGTGTATTCACTGTTGCAGTCATCACATTTGGGTTATCTGCTTGCAGTAGCCCTCAGTCGGCCTGATTATCAAAGTCTTGGGTCCTGCGTTGGTTGCTGTCTCATCTTCCGTGACGTCAGGCAGTCAGGGGTATAAAGCATGCAGCTGATGCCATTACATCAGTTTTTCTTGCCCCAAATGTCAGGTGTCCCCTAATGGGGAGCAATTCAATCTATACATACAAGGTTACACCTCCAACAAAAAAGCAAATATAAAAAAAAGCTTTTAAGCATAGTAAAGGAGAGTAAAGGTATAGCCAAAAGAAGTCAGGGGGCTAGAGGGAGGGTAACCAGGACTGAAACAGTGAATATACTCGAACATCTACATTTATGGTAAGTGTACACAACTGTACTATGTTCTTTGTGTTTCACTGTTGCAGTCATCACATTTGGGTAGATTCCCAACGCTAAAGATGGGAGGAGGCATTTAGATAGCATAAGGACCAACTATAAGGCCCTGCAAGACTGCAGTGGCAAAGCCAGCTTTGGATTTAGAGAAAATTGGCAAATGGTAATGCTTGGTGAAAGTATGTACAGAACTCCAGGTAGCAGTTTCTAGGATGTTCCTAGTAGGTACACCTCTGAGAAAGGCTGTAGAAATAGATGCAGCCCTGGTTGAATGGGGTCTAATCCCCTGTGGGACAGGTTTTCCATGGTGCTTATAGCAGAAAAGAATGCAATGGCCTACTCATTTAGAAATGGTGTGCTTTGAGAGAGCCTTCCCCTCTGGCCCTGCAGCAAATGCCACCAACAGTTGTTCAGATGTCCTTTGAGGTTTGGTCCTATCCAAATAAAATCTAAGTTATCTGTGCACATCTAAGGAGTGCAGTATCCATTCCCCTTTGTTCTGTGGATTAGAAAAAAAGGTAGGCAAATGAATGGATTGCTTAAGAGCCACACTGGATACCACCTTGGGCATGAAAGAGGGATTGGCCCTGAGGGAGACCCTGTCCGCATGAAAGGTGATGAAAGGCTCCACTTCCATAAGGGCCTGTAATTCAGATACCCTTCTTGCTGAAGTGATTGCCAAAAGGAAAGCTGTTTTCCAAGAAAGGAATTTTAAATCTGCACTTGCAGCTGGCTCAAAAGGAGGGAGAGTGGTACTAGGCCTCCTTGCTTCCAAAATGACATCCAAGACTTGTTTACTGAGGGATGGTAGTGGAGAGATTAGGTAATTAGCCAGGCTGCCAAGGTTCAGGGTTTGAAGATGAGGGTGCAGAATCCTGTTCTCCTTTTGAGACAACAGGGTAGGGGTCTGAGGCAGGTGCCATGGAGCCAGTAGTGAGACAATGAACAAGAGGGAGTACCAGAGTTGGCGTGGCCAGTCCGGTGCAATCAGAATCATCCTTGGTTTGTCCTGTTTGATCTTTAGTAGTACCTTGGTTAGGAGAGGCAGAGGAGGGAAGGCATAAACTGATAGGCTTTTCCAGCTGAAGGATAGAGCATCCACTTTCCAAGCTTGTTTGTGGGAAGTCCTTGTGCAGAATTTGTCCAAGTGGTAGTTCTGGGGGGAAGCAAGCAGGTCTATATCTGGGCTCCACCCCATTTGTTTGTCAACATGTTGAAAGTCTTTGGTTCCAGTTTCCACTCATGTGGGACCATGAGATTTCTGCTTAGTTCGTCTACCAACATATTTAGTTTTCCTGGCGGGAACTGAGCCTGTAGATTCACTTGGTAGCTCAAGGCTGTGTTCCACAGAGCCATGGATAGTCTGCAAGAGGGGGTAAGAATGGGTGCCCCCTTGCTTGTTTATGTACCACGTAACAGTGGTGTTGTCCATCTTTACCATTAATTGTCCTGGAAGAATGTGGTCCTTGAAGGCTGTCAGAGCATTCTGTACAGCTAACATTTCTTTTTGATTGACATGTAGGTGCATTTGACTTGGGTTCCATTTGCCCTGAATGCACTTCCCTGCCAGGTGTGCCCCCCATGCATAGTCTGATGCGTCTGTTGTTAGGGTTTGGGCGGCAGGGGGTAGAGTGAATGGTATTCCCTTGTTATGGTGGCAGGCCATTGCCCACCACAGGAACTCTAACCGCAGGCAAGGTATGATAGGAATCATTGCTTCTAGGTCCTGAGAATGTTGATACCATAGGCTTTTTAGATACCATTGTAGTTTCCTCATATGGAGTCTTGCATATGGAAATAGTAGAATGCAGGCGGCCATGAACCCAAAGGCTTGCAGTATTTGCCTTACAGATAGCAGGGTTTTTGTGGACATTAGTTTGAAGTAAGTTGTCAACTGAATTTGTTTCTCTGGCATGAGGAAAGCCATCTGGGAAGTTGTATTCAAGTTTGCTCCCAGAAATATAATTTGTTGTTAGGGTACCAGATGTGATTTCTTTGCATTTATGGTGTACCCCAGACAAGTTTGCACCTTTTGTACAAATGCCAGATGATTCAAAATTATGTCCTGGCTTTCTGCCCGAATTAGGCAATCATCCAGGTATGGTTATATTTGAATATTTCTTTGCCTGCAAAAAGCAATGACTGGAGCTAGGCACTTTGTGAATACCCTGGGTGCAGTAGATAAGCCAAAGGGCAGTGCAGAGAAAGTACAGTTGTGTACCTACCGTAAATGTAGATGTTCGAGTGTATTCACTGTTGCAGTCATTACTCTTGGGTTATCCTGCTGGCAGGCTACCCGCAGTCGGCCTGAATTCCAAAGTCTTGGTCCGGCGTCGGCTGCTCTCGCCTCTTCCCTGACGTCAGTGCACCAGGGGTATAAAAGATGCAGCCAACGCCATTTTCTTCAGTTTTTCTTGCCCCAGATGTCAGGTGCCTCCAAATGGGTAGGTTAAAAATTATGCCAATAGATATGCATGCACTAAGGAAATAATTTCCTTCATCTACAAGCAAATACACCACATAGGTTGTACAGAATAGAGAAGGACAGATAAGACCCAGCAAAAGAAAGGGGGATGGTGGGAGGGTAACCTGGACTGCAACAGTGAATACACTCGAACATCTACATTTATGGTAGGTACACAAATGTACTATGTTCATCGTGTTTCACTGTTGCAGTCATTACCCTTGGGTTGAATACCAAAGCTGAGGATGGGTGGCTGGGGTTAAATAAGATTAGGAGAGGCTATGAGGCCATGCAGAACTGCAGTGGCAAAGCCTGCTCTGGATTTAGAGTAGAGAGGTAAGTGGTAGTGCTTTGTAAAAGTATGCACTGAACTCCCAAGTTGCAGTCTCTAAGATGTCTTTGGTTGGTACTCCTCTGGGGAAGGCTGCTGAAGTGGCTGTTGCTCTGGTTGAATGTGGCCTAATGCCCTTAGGCACTGATTCGCCATGTTGTGAATAGCGGAAATGAATGCAATGGCCTATCCATTTTGAAATAGTCTGTTTTGAGATGGCCTTTCCTTGTGATCCTGCAACATATGCCACTAAAAGCTGCTCTGTCTTTCTGAAAGCTTTAGTTCTGTCCAAGTAAAAGCATAGCTGTCTGTGTATGTCCAAAGAATGCAGAAGTCTCTCATCCTTGTTCTGTGGGTTTGGATAAAAGGTAGGCAAATGAATGATTTGGGCCATACTGGACACCACCTTAGGCATAAATGTCGGGTTTGTCCTCAGAGAAACCCTGTCTGGATGGAAAATGATAAAAGGTTCCACAGCCATGAGTGCCTGTAACTCCAAAACTCGCCTTGCAGAGGTTATTGCTAGGAGCAGAGCTGTTTTCCAGGATAAGAATTTTATATCAGCTGTTGAAGCTGGTTCAAAAGGAGGCAGTGTGAGTTTTTCCAAGACATAATTGAGGTCCCATGCAGGTATTGGTGCTCTCCTTGGGGGTCTTAATGTTTTTGGCCCCTCTGAGGTACTGCCTTATTAAAGGATGAGAAAAGATAAAAGGATCCGTATTGTAATGGGCTGAAATGGCAGAGGCATGGATCTTAATTGATGAAAAGGATAGGCCTTTGTCCAGCATCTCAGTTAAGTATTGTAAAATCTGAGGAATATTTGGTACAAACGTGTCAATTCCTTGTGCCTGATTCCAAGCACAGAATCTGTTCCATTTTTCTGCATAAGATTTTCTGGTACTGGGCCGCCTGGCCTCCAAAATAACATCCATCACAGCCTTGTAGAGAGGAGTGTTCTGAATGGCTACATTATCCGCCATGCTGCCAGATTTAAGGTCCTGAGTTGGCTGTGCAGGATCTGATTTTTTTGTTGGGTCAGTAAGTGAGGAATTTGAGGCAAAGTTCAGGCTGGACCTTTAGACAATTTCTTTAAGATTGGGTACCAGTGCTGGCGTGGCCAGTCTGGGGCAATCAGTATCATTTTTGGCTTCTCTTGTCCAACTTTTAGGAGTACCTTGGGGGGGAGAGGCAGTGCAGAAAAGGAATATACTGTTAGGTTTTTCCAGCTGAAGGATAAGGCATCCACTTTCTATGCTTGCTTGTGATAAGTCCTTGTGCAGAATCTCTGTAGTTGGCAGTTGTGAGGGGAGGCAAATAGATTTATGTCTGGGCATCCCCATTTCCTTGTAATCATACTGAAGACTTGTGGATCCAGTTTCCAACCGTGGGGATCCATGAGGTTTCTGCTTAGTTCGTCTGCCAGAATATTTATCTTTCCTGGCAGGAATTGTGCTTATAGGTGAACTTGATAAGTCAATGCTGTCTCCCACAAAGTCATGGCTTGTCTGCAGAGGGGGTAGGAATGTGTGCCTCCCTGCTGGATTATATACCACATGACTGTAGTATTGTCCATCTTTATCAGTAGTTGTCCTGGATGAAGTAAGATCCTTGAAAGCGGTCAGGGCATTCTGAACAGCTAGCATCTCTTTTTGATTGATATGAAGATGCATTTGGCTTGCAGGCCATGTGCCTTGAATACATTTTCCTGCCATGTGGGTCCCCCAGGCATAATCTGATGAATCTGTTAAGTGTCTGCCTGGCTGTGGGTAAAGTGAATGGCTGTCCCTTGTTGTGGTGACAGGCCTGTGCCCACCATCGAAACTCCTGTTGCAGACAGGGAATGAGGGTAATTAATGTTTCTAGGCTGTGGCAATGTTGAGTCCAAACACTTTTTAGATACCACTGTAGTCTCCTCATATGCAGTCTGGCATATGGAATTAGCAAAATGCAGGATGCCATGAAGCCCAAAGCCTGCAGAATTTTTCTTGCAGATAACTGGGTCTTTGTTGCCAACATTGTGAAGTAAGAAGTCAGTTGCCTTTGTTTGTCTGGCGTGAGATAAGCAACCTGGGCAGTTGTAGTTAAGCTTGCACCCAGGAATATTATCTCTTGAGAGGGTACTAGTTTTGATTTATTTTCGTTTACTGTGTACCCTAGGCAAATTAGTAATCTTTTTACAAACGGCAGATGCTTTAGGAGAATGTCTTTGTTCTCTACTTGAATAAGGCAGTCATCCAAGTAAGGATATATTTGAATTCCTCTGTCTGCAAAATGCAATTACTGGTGCCAGGCATTTTGTGAAAACCCTGGGCACAGTAGATAAGCCAAGGGGCAGTGCAGAGACTTGGTATTGCATTGAGCCAGCTATGAATCTGAGGTATATTCTGCAAAACTGTCTGATTGGGACATGCAGGTATGCCTCTTTTGGGTCCAAAGTTACAAGCCAAGCCTTCTTGCCCAGCATGGGCAGAAGCTGCTGCAAAGTCAAAATTTTGAATTTTGGAACGTCCAGAAATGTGTTTAGAATTGACAGGTCCAGTATTGGTCTCCAGGCTTTGTCCTTTCTGGGTACCAAGAAAAGTCTTGAGTAAAATCCTTGTCACTGCTCTTGCTGTGGTACTGGCTGAATGGCCCTCGTGTCCATGAGGGATGAAACTTGCTTTTGTGCCTCTGCCCATTGATTGTGTGGCAGGTCTGGCATACCTTTTGCCCTTGGCAGGGTGTGAAAGTAGAACCTGTAGCCCTGAGACACTATATTCAAGACCCATTTGTCCTGGGTGATCATGTGCCAATTTTGTGAAAAAAGTGCTAGTTTTCCCCTAAGGGGGCTGCCAAAAGATAAGTGCTTGGTGATGGCAGAGGAAAGTCATTGGGACTGTTTCCTGTATGACTGCGATTTGTCTTCTCCGCTTTTGGAGGTAGAAGCACCCCATTGTTTAGGCCTGTATGAGCCTTGGGGCTGGGATCTGCCTCTGGGGTGTCTGTAGCTGCCTCTTTGTGGCCTGTCTGACACTGGAAAGGACCAATTTTTTGTAGGCCAGTTCCTGCTAAATCTGGGTGGCTACACCTGTAAGAAATACTTAACTGTCTGCATAGATTTCGCTTTGTCCTCCATTTTCTTCAACACCTCTTCTGCTTTAACACCAAACAAAGTATCATGCTGTAATGGAGCATCTAATAATTTTGCTTTAACATGATGGGACAGATTCTGTTCCTTTAACCAAGCATGACTCCTAATGACAGAACCAGTAACAGCGGCCCTGCAAGAGGCCTCCAGAGAATCAAAACCACATTGCAAAGTATGCTTTCCCACTTGTTCAGTTGCATGCAATAAATCCTGCATTTCCTTGTTTTCTGCACATTCAGAATTCGTCAACATTTTCTTTTTAAGCAGTGACATTTAATATAACTGATATTTAAGCATATGAAATTGACAATTTAGAGCCCTCACACCAAGGTAGCAGAAGTGTAAACCTTTTCCCCCATATGTCCAATGCCCTTGAATCCCTATCAGAGGGGATAGGGTTTTTGCAGTGGAAGCCTTGACCCCTATGGGACCATGAGAAACAGTTTCTGGGTCAGCAGCAGGGTTTTTATAAAGAAATTTATGTGAATCTGGAACCCTGTAATATCTGTCTAGCTTAACAGGTGCAGGGGGTAGAGAGTCAGGAGACAGGCCGGACTCTGAAAATACATAATCTACAATGTCTAAAACAGGGGGAATAGCAAGAGGCCTGTGCTGAGGTAGTAAAAAAGTCTCTGAGCCTTTTCTTGGATTCTGAGTAGTCTTGGCCCTCCTAGTGGAAGTGCTCCCTCATGGTATGCAGGGTTTCCCCAAAAGAATAATCCTCAGGAGGAGAGGCTGAAGGGATAGATTCTTCAGCATCAGAATCCTCATACGGAGGAACAGAGTATTCCTGTTCAGGAGAGGAGTCAGAGGAAACGGAAACCTGATCTGAAGATTCTGTCTCTTGCCTAGGCCTCTTATCAGGAGGGGGATGGGAACCCCTGATCAAAGTAATTAGGTCTTCGGCCATTTTGAGCATCTGTTTTTTAGGCATGGAGGCCTGTCCATGGGCTTGCTGCACTTGTTTCTTTGTCTTTAGTGGTGCTTTAGTCTTTGTCTTTGAAACTGTAGTCGGTTTTACATACAACTGTGTAGGCCTGAAAACACCCTCAGAAGCCGATGCCTGCTCAGCGGCTCCGAACCCATCTGAGGGAATACTTTCCGAGAGTCCAATACCTTGAGTTTCCAGTGGCCTAGTCTGCTCCACGTGGGAGTCGGAATCGGCCTGCGGGTCTGAGGTAGCGGGCGTCAAGGGCTGCGAAAGCGCCTCACTGAGAACCGGCAACTGGCTTAGAAGAAGCCTCGGATGCCTGTCCTTTCCCTTTTCCTTGCATTTCTTGTGAATTGTGGTAGTTGGATGGCTATCCGACGACATCGTGTAATTAAATCTTCGGCCAAAGTAATGAAATGCAAAATCGTACCGGCGCTTAATAGTGCGTTGGTTAAATCTAGCACAAAACCTGCAATTAGCAACGTCGTGATCAGGGCCTAGGCAAGGAATACAATAAGAATGGAAGTCCTTATGAGGTATTTGCTTCCCACAAGAAATACAATTATTAACTTTTTCTGACATCGGTCTGGAGCAAGAAAAAAAAGTTTCTCCAATGGGGTACTTGGCTTTAAATGAAGACTTTGGATCTGAAATTCGAACATGAAATTTCAAGAGTCGGACAACCGGCACTTGCGAACTGCTTCTGCTTCGGGCACCGCGTGGCAAGAAAGACTGAAGAAAATGGTGCTGGCTGCATCATTTATACCCCTGGCGCACTGGCGTCAGGGAAGAGGTGACAGCAACCCACGCCAGACCAAGACTTTGGAATTCAGGCCAACTGCGGTTAGCCTGCCAGCAGGATAACCCAAGAGTAATGACTGCAACAGTGAAACACGATGAACATCTGATAGTGCAAGTAGCCTGCTTTGAAGCATAGGTATCTTCTGCAGGATTCCCTGATTGTGATATGCAGGTAGGCTTCCTTTAAATAGAGTGCTGCCAACCAGGCATCTTTGCCTAGCATAGGAAGCAACTGGTGAAGAGTTAGCATCTTGAATTTTGGAATCACCAAAAAGGAGTTTAAGGTAGATAGGTCCAGGATAGAATGCCATGAGTTGTCCTTTCTGGGTAACAAAAAGAGTCGAGTAAAACCCTTGTCCCTTTTCCTCTTCTGGTACAGTGTGAATAGCCTTTATGCTTAAGGGTGAAAGTACTTGCTTTTGAGCTTCTGCACACTGATTTGGGGGTAGATCTGGCCAACCGTTTTGGGTTGATAACGTATGGAACTGAAATCTGTATCCTTGGGAAACTATGAAGGCGCAGTGGTGCAGCGGTAGCATTGTTGCCTCACAGCAAAAGATTCTCCCGTTCATTTCTTGGCTGGAGCGCCTTCTGTGTGGAGTCTGCATGTCCTCCCCGCGGTAGAGTGGTGTTCGAAAGACATGCGTGAATGGGCGTGCCTTTGTTGAAGGTTGGGCTGGCACCTCGGCACCATAAAAATAGACTGCCTATCATTAGCGGACCGGAGTTCCCCTGTGGTGACCCTTAACCAGGAAAAGCCGAAAGAAAACAACATCATCCTTGGGAAACTATACTTAAAACCCATTTGTCCTGGGTGATGAGTTCTCAGTTTTTTGCCTGCAGAGCAATCTTTTCTCCTAAAGAAGCAGTCAGCTGAGAAGTGCTTGGAAGTTTTAAAGTTAAGGCATTGAGACAATTTACCATAGGGGGGAGTCTTAGTACTCCCTGATTTGGAAGTGGGAGTCCCCCACTGCTTAGTCCTGTGCGTACCTGGGGACTGAAGACTGGGTGGTCTGCTGGATCTGGGTTTGGACTCAAGGCTTGGAAGAGGCAGGAAAGGACCAATTCTTAGAGGGCCAATGCCTACTAAATCTTGGAGGCTGTACCTGCAGGAAATCTTTAACAGTTTACATAGATTTAGCTTTTTCCTCCATCTTTTTAAGAACAACTTCTGCATTGGTGCCAAACAGGCAGTCATGATTTAAGGGAGCATCCAGTAGTTTAGCTTTAACATGATCTGGCAAGGATTTCTCCTTAAGCCAAGCATGCCTTCTAAGTACAGACCCAGTGACAGCAGCCCTGCAAGATGCCTCTAGCGAATCAAAACCACATTGCAAAGTATATTTTCCAACCTGTTCAGCAGAATGCATTAAATCCTGTAAATCCTTATTTTCAGCACAATCAGGAAACAAAATAATTTTATGTTTAAGCAGTCCAACAATATGCTGCTGATACTTTAACATATGAAATTGGCAGTTTAAGGCCCTGATGGCCAAAGCTGTAGAAGTGTATACCTTCTTACCCCATTTATCCAGCTCCCTGGAGTCTCTATCAGAAGGGGTAGGAATTTTGGCAGTAGTAGCCTTAATGCCCTTGAGTCCCTGTGAAATGCTCTCAGGATCAGCAGTGGGATTTTTAAAAAGACACTTGTACAAGTCGGGAACCCTGTAATATCCATCAGGTTTTCTGGGAGCAGGAGGTAAAGAGTCAGGGGCCAAACTAGATTCTGAAAAGGCATCATCCACAATGTCTGGTACAGGAGGGATAGCTAAAGGCCTGTGCTGGGGTAGGAGTCAGAAAATCCTGGTTTTCTTAACGAAAATGCTCATTAAGAGTATGCAGAGTTTCACCAAAAGAGAAATCCTCTGTGGGCAGAGGGAACAGAGTCCTCCTCCTCTGCAATCAGAATCCTCATAGGTAGATAAGGGTAAATCCTGGTCATCAGAGGAAACAGAAATTTCAGAATCCTGGTCAGAAGTATCATAAGCAAATTTAATCCTAGGTCTCTTAGAGGGGGAAGACTGGCTTCCCCTGATTAAAGTAATAAGGTCTTCAGCCATTCTTCTTTGTTTTTTAGGCATAGAGGCCTGACCATGCGGTCTGGGCATCAGTTTTCTAGTCATGGTTCGAGATTTAGGCCTTGAAGAAGATGGCGTCTGTTTAATATGCAAGTCAGTAGGCCTGAATACACCCTCAGAAGCCAGTGCCTGCACAGCGGCTCCGGACCCATCCAAGGTAGAGACATCCGCAGGTTCCACAGTTGAAGCATCTCACAGCATACCGGACTCCAAATGGGTCTCAGTAGAGGCCTGCGAATCTGAAGTAGCGGGTATCAGGGGCTGCGAAAGCACCTCAATGAGTACCGGCGAACTGGCGACTGGCTTAGGAGAAGCGTCGTCGGTAGCTTTGGACCTAGGTGGCCTGTCTCTGTCTTTCTTTGTGTTTTTTCGGAAAGTCGGTAGTCGGATGTCTTACCGAAGACATATCTGGATAATTAAACAGAGCACCAAAATATTTAGAAGCGTAAATATACCAATGACGAATAATTTGTTGCTTAAATAAGGTACAAAACTGACAGCGAGGTACGTCGTGGTCAGGGCCTAGGCAAGGAATACAGTACGAATGGAAGTCTTTATGAAGTACTTGCTTTCCACAAGAAATACAATTATTTACTTTTACTGACATTGGTTTAGAGCAAGAAAAAGTTTCCCGAATGGGATACTTAGCTTTAGTTGAAGACTTCAGTTCTGAAACTCGAAAATGAAAAATTTCAGGAGTCGGCCGACCGGCACTTGCGAACTGCTTCTGCTTCGGGCACCGCACGGCAAGAAAGACAGATGTAATGGCGTCGGCTGCATGCTTTATACCAGACTGCCTGATGTCACGGAAGATGAGACAGCAACCGACGCAGGACCCAAGACTTTGATAAATCAGGCCGACTGAGGGCTTCTGCAAGCAGATAACCCAAATGTGATGACTGCAACAGTGAAACTCGAAGATCATCAAGGTTATTTGGATTAATATAAAATCTTTGTGGAGTAAAGGAAGTTAGACGGTTCAGGTTTGTTAGTTAAGAATAAAGCCCAGTTGTACAACAGAGGTCTAGGATTAATTCTAAGGTGGAATTAGATTTGGACCACATAGGCAAGTCTGAGTTTCAAGAAAGTGGCATTTTAAGGTATAATTGAAAGCTTTTAATGAATTAAGTAAAGTAATAGAGAGTAGGTTATTCTATAATTTTGCCCTGGAGTAGGAATATAAACTTTGTCCTGCTCTCTTTTTGGGTTTGGACACAAGTAAAAGTTGTTTGTTTGAAGACCGAAGTTTCCTAGTGGGGGGTGAAGGACTGGATGATGTGTGTGTGGGCAGTTATGAGGGTTATATATATTAGTTTGTGAGCAGTGGTGAGCTGAGTGTATAGTAGGTAATGCGGGGAAATTGAGCCACTTTAGCATGTCAATGGTTTGACAATGATGTGTGCAGTGTGTTAGTCCGCAGGCAAATTTAGCAATTTTGTAGTAGCATGATTGTAATTTGTTGCTCAGAGATGTGTGCAGGTTTTCTAGTGGGGGGCTCTATATATGATGCGTGTCTGTAGAGCTTACCTAATTTTAATTTTATTTTTTATATTATTATTATACTGAGTATGCATTGTTCAAAGAATAGTTTGTCATCTACAGGAATGACCAGTAATTCTGCAGTTTTTGGGAGAAAATTTTGAAATCTTGTGGGGAAGGTTTTGATAAATATATTAGTAGCTTCGAATTTTCTGGGTTTAGAAGTAACTGTACTTCATTTAGCCATGACTCTATTACAGAAAAAGCATTTTGTGTTATTTTAGGAGGTCTTGGAAATTACTAGAAGAGGATATGACTGCAGAATCATCGGCGCATTGGATAAGTGAGCTCTGAAGGGAGACTGTGGGGAGATTATTTATGAATACTTTAAAAGTAAGGGACCGAGAATCGAGCCTTGGGGGATTCCTATTTACCAGGAAGTTAGAATGATTGTTTTGCCATTTTACGGACTTTTGTCTATTGCCCAGATAATTGGTAAACCAGGTTAGGTTCTGTTTGGAGCATCCCAGTATTGCTAGTTATTGTATTAATTTAGTATGTGACACTGTGTTGAAAGCTTTGGATAGGTCTAGCAGAACTACTACTGTTAAAAGACATGCATCCAAAGCTCTATTCAGAGTGTCAGTAAAGGAGAGTAAGGCTGTGGCTGTACTATGTGCAGGTCGAAAATTGCACTGAGTAGGGACGAGGAGATTGTCATCAGTGAGGTGTTTAGAAGCTGGGTGTGAATACACTTTTCCAGAATTTTGGATAAAGGTGAGAGAATGGAGATTGGTCTATAGTTAGTTAGATCATTAGTAATGCCACCTTTACATAAATGGGTAATCATGGATTTTTTTCCAGATTTGTGGGACAGTGGCTTCAGAGATTGACCTGTTAATTAGAATGCTGACAAGGTATGCCACAGCTTCTGCACTCAGTCTCAAATATTCAGAGGGAGGTTTATCTGTGGAGGGGGAGCATGATCATAGTTTAGACAAAAGTTTAAAGATTTGAGAGGTTGGCACTGGCTGAAGTGAGAACTGTAGCATTTTTGGTTGATTGGTTGTGTTATCGTTATAAAGTGAGGGATTTTGACTACTTTTATCCTGAGAGAGATTTGGGATAGTATCCTTGTTATTAGAACAGCTATTAGTTGCTGGTGGTGGCTCTTTCACAGGTTTTAGGATGCTATTGAAGTGAGAATTGAACATTTGAGCTATTTATTTTGGGGTTTTGTCAGGGAAAGATGGTGGGGTTTGTATGGTTCCTGGTTCCTGGGTTAAGGATAGTAGAGACAGATTTCCAGAATTTTGGGGGGTTATATTTCTGGTTGGATAGTTGTTGTGCAAAGTATGTTTTTTATCACTTTTTATTCGATTTTTTGCTCTATTACAAAGTTGTTTAAAGGTAATTTAATTGTCCATATTTTTGTTTTTTAAACCATTCCTTCCAGGCCCAGTCCCTAGAAATTAGAATTTGTTTGGTGTGTTTTATACGCCAAAGTGAATGACTAAATTTTATTCTTTTATATCTTATGGGAGCTTGAGTATTTACGCTACCCAGAAAGACTGTATTAAAGTAGTTTACTGCTTCTTCTACGGGTAATAGACGTCTGCAGCCATCATATCTCTTTTAAAGAACTAAACTGGCTAGAGTTCCCACAACTCATTCACCTTAATCAACTCACCCTCAGTCAAACTTAACCACCCCCTCAAAATCCCATCCCTTTAAACCCTTCACCAACCCTATCACTCCACTATGCCCCTACGATCAAGCAAAAAAAATCAACTCATTGTTATCAAACCCAAAAACTCTGAAGGAGAAGCTCTATTTTCCTGAGCCATATCAAAACTTTGGAACAATCTTCCTCCCTCCGTTACTACTCTACCATCCTGCAGCCTTTTCTAAACTGCACTCAAATCCCACTTAAGTTTGCACTGGCTCTGTCCTTGCTCTAATCCAGACCAACACCCCCCACCCCTCTTTCCCTCCTCCACTAGGACTCTCAACCCAACTATTCTTTCACTACTGATAACCTCAGTCTGAATAAGCTAGTTGCCTTTGTGTAGTTTTAAAAATGTCTGACCACTTTACAACAATAAGCTATCTTAACTTGCAACCATTTACTATTTACACTGTTGATAATAAATATCTAGTTACTGTATTAATGCTAACAGCCAGTCATATTGTTTGTCATTGCTTCATCTTTGTATCACTTTTTCTCATGTTATTGTGGAGCTTTTCTCCTCAGGCATCTGCTGAAAAAGGACCTGCATCCAGTCGGAATTTCCCAGTAAACAAATGTAAATAAATAAAGAGTATTTTAAGTGGATTCCAGTTTTGGACCTTAAGAGAATTTATTAGTGTTGCTTGGGAGAAATTGGTTAAGATTATTGATGTGCTATTAAGTGTGGGGTTTGAGAATTTGTGTATGGCTTCTGTACGTATATGCAGGCGAGTGGTCACTCAGAATGTCTGGGAGGGTACCAGTATTGGAGTATTTATGAGCATCTGATACCAGGATCCAGTCCAATGTGGATTCTGGTTGATTGTTTTGTATTCTACTGGGGGTATTAACATCTTGGGTGTATTTATATAGATTAATACTGTTATCAGGGGTATCTGAAGTTAGGTTTTTGCCAATCAGTATTAGTATCGCCAATTATGATAGTTTCTTGATTTACATTATGGGTGGTCCAGGATAAGAAGTCTTTGAGCATAGGTATACTGTGGCCGTGGGTAATATAGATTACTGCTACAAACAGTTGTTTAGCTTTATTTATTTGCAATGATGCTAAAAGGAATTCAATGTTTCCACAGGTTGGGACAGTTTTAGGATAAGAAGTAATGGTTAAGAAACTGCGGAAGATCAAGCCTACACCACCACCTTTCTTATTTGATCTGTCATGACAAAGAATATTATACCCAGGTCAGATAATTTCAGTGTCAGACATTTGTGGTTTCAGCCATGTTTCAGTAACACCTATAATATCTGGTGAGTACTGAGTGAGCCAGGCTTGAAATTTTATCTTATTGCAGATGCTACGTATGTTGTCGGCTGTAATAAGCAGGTTTCGAGTGTTGGTAGCTGAGCAGAGAAGGGGGAGGGGTTATTTATAGTTGGCAGAAGGGAAGGGCCAGGATTTAGATGAAAGTCATAGGTTTGAGACAATATCAGTAGATGATTTCTAAGGTGTTTCAAGTAGGTTTTACCGGAAGAGCCAATGGCAGTAGGAAGAGTTATTCTGAAGTTAGTATTGTTTGTAATGAGTTAAAATGTAGCAGTACATAAACTGTTACAGTTATATACAGATGATGAGATATTTCAGAAGCTAGTATATTTGGGCTCTAGTGGTGTATTCAGAGTAGGAGATGTTGTGGGTAGTGCGAGATATATATATTTTGAAATGTGGTGGTATGGGACAGTATGATGAGAAAAGTAGTGAATGCAAATAGTAGTGATAAAGTGGAGTTGGTCATTTTGTAAGACAATGTGTATTAGATATACAAATGAGGGAAGTTAATGAGGTATGAAAAGATCAGGCAAAACTATAAAGTACTATTGGTTGGAGTAAGTTAATAAATGTGTGTGGTTATGTGGCTAATTGGTTGATGAGTTAGAGAGGGGTGTGTGTATGTATGCTGTACTTGATTGGTCGATGAGTCAAACAGGAGTGGTGTGTGAAACTATAGTTTAAGGAAAGTGGGGGTGGGTAGGGGAGTGGAGCGAGGGGGAATGGAGTGGGGCAGACCTCCAGAGAAAGGTTATAACAAAAAAACATCAGAAAGGTGAGAGAAAAAGTCAATGAGATCACTTTTTGTTCAGGAAGCTCTCTTTTAGGAGAAAATAACTATTAAAAAAAAAAAAAAAAAACAGAACGGCAGTTTATAGGGTGAAGCTAATGAACAGGAAAGGAGCAAAAAAATCTGGATTATGCAGAGTGCATTCCACAGACCACATTAAGTGGGGGAAATCACAAGCTTTACTAAGAGGAAGAGAATGAGAAGAGGAGCAATAACCAGTTTATTAGGATGGAAACAAAGACAACAATTAGGGGTGAGCTGTACAGCAAAAGACAAAGAAAGTTGGACAGCAGATTAAGGCATGCTAGAGTGGGATGTAACAGGAGTAAAGCAGGGGGAGAAGGAGTGTGTGGAGCAAGAAATATGGTGCACTAACAGGGCTTACTAGGGAGAGGCCAAGGTCAAAGGACAGAGAGTAAAAATGGTCACGGGAGGGGCTGAAGTAAGGAGGGAAGTTGTACTTCCGTGATGTGCGATAGCTTTTCTTGTCCAAAACTAAACTGACAGAGATAACAGGTCTATGTATTTACAGATGAAGACGCACATCAGAGTCAGGACACTGCGTAAGCCAACAGGATGCGCTGGAAATGAGAGGCCTGGAGAGGTCTGGCTTGGGTCTGACAAGGCTGTAGGCAGGGTACACTAGGACCTGTTAATCACAGAGTCAGGATACTGCTTGAGCCAACAACAGGATGTGCTGGAAATGAGGGGCTTGGAGTTGAAACGTTCAGCTTGGGTCTGACAAGGCTGTAGGCAGGGTACACCAGGACCTGTTACTTATTGCTCGCTATTTTGTTTTCTGGTTTTGTCTTTTTTGTTTATTTTTTTTATAATACAGTTGCAGTCAGTGGTTAAATGGAGGTAGCTCGCACATCACAGGGGTTCGTATGGGGGATTCCTACAGGAATCGTCTTGAGTAATACCTTCCCAGCTCCTGAGAGGATTTGAGAGGTGCAAGGAGACAGGAAGAGATGGGACATTTGCAGTGTAGTCTCAGACTTCCTGCTCTGTTAGGAAAAGGCTGTATTTGTAGGGAACAAGCCTGAGAAGCCATAGCCCTCTGTGGTCTCTTACCTCCTCTGGAAGCTTTACTGGGGTGGTGCTGAGAGCAGCTGTGAACAAAGACGGACTTAGAAGAGACATTCCTACGGATCCTAGCTAAGCACAGGAAAGACTACAGTATGTTTCATCTCCTTAAGTCCTTTGTACTTTTCCTGCAGGGATTTAATAAGTGAAGTTGCAGCTGGACCAAACAAGGCTGTATTGTCCAGTGGGACATCCACTAATTCAGATTTGAAATCATCCTGTAGCTGAAGTCTAAGCCAGGAAAATCTTCTGAGGACTGACCTGGTTGCAGCTGCCCTAGCACAAGCCTCAGCAGCATCATAGCTGCATTTGATGGAATGTCTTGCCACATGGGAAGAAGCTCCTACGAGACACAGGGAGAGTTTTTTACCCTCAGAGTCTGGAAAGTCTGAAGTAGCAGATGATGCTCGGGACAGCAGTTCTAGAGAGTATTTTGTCATAAGAGTGTGACAGTTGATAGCTCTGAAAGCCAAAGTGTAGGCCTTTTTCCCCTAGTCTTACAAGGGGTTCTACTCTCCTTGTCCAAAGGGAGCAGAGAGATGGACGGCAGCATTCTTGAAGGTTTATCAGTTACAACAGAAATTACTGCTGGGTCTGCAGCAGGGCACCTAAATAGGAATTTACAGTCCTCAGAAACTTTGTATAGAAGTGGTCTGGCTTCTTGGGGGCTGGCGCCTGAGATCTGGTGTTTGGGAGGCATTATTAAAAGCACATCTAAAAAAGCTGGGTGCACTGGTGGCACTGCAGAAGAGCTGGGAAGGTCAAGTTGCAGGAGATGGTAGTACCTTTTTTGGCTGAAGTTGTGAAGTATTGCATTTAAAGCATTCTCCATTTCAGGATGGTTTCACCAAAGGAAATTTCTTCCACAGGGGATTCTGCACCCTCTGACTACTTTTCAGGAGAGACATATTCCTGAGGGCAGGGACTTTGTGTGGCATAGTCCAAGGATTCTTCTCCATCTGAAGAGAATTGATCAGATGAGTCATTGTCCCTAACCCTTTTCTGAGAAGGATGAGAGGCAGGCATACGAGTAGGCTGAGAGGAAAGCTACTTGAGTGCCATGAAGGCCTGAAATAGGCTCTGAGAGAAGGCCTGCCAATCTGTAGGGGCTTCTTTAGGAGTGCATACAGGCTTTTGTATTTTCTTAGCAGTAGACACCATCTTATGCAATGTCGGAGGACTGTATAATGGCCTGTTTTCGAAGGTTACAGGCTTCCATGCCTTTAGTCGCTGAAGTGCGTGTTAATCCCCTATGGCACTCGATGCATTCAAGCCTTGGTTTCTCCTTAACCCCCTATGGCCCTCGATGCATTTGAGCCTTGGTTCCTCCTCAATGCCCTGATCAGCTGTCTGTTCCACCTCCAGAGACATGCTCACGGCCAAAGTCAAGGTGACGTCAGAAATGGGTTTGGCCTGTGACTCCATGTCAGTAGTCGGACACGTACCCCGGTCGACAAACAACTTGGGAGATACTTTGGACGGCAGAGGTACAGCGGAAGGCGTAGGCCAAGGTTTCTTGGCCTTGTGCTTCGATGGCTCGGCACTGGACCCCGAAGTACCTTACATGCACTAAGGTAATAGTTCAAGCTGTGGGTTTTCAAGATAGATAGTGAGACACAAAAGCCTACTTCTAAGGGTCTTGGGAATGAAGGACTGAAACACTGCATGACTTGTGGTCGTGGTTAGGGCCTAGACAAGAGAGACACTGGGTATGGCTGTCCTTATGTAGAATTTGTCTTCTACATTGGCACTTGCCCTTTTTGGATGACTTACCAAAACAGCAGAAGAGAAAAAATATTCTTCAGTGGGGCACTTATCTGAAAATGCTGAGTCGCAAACACTGGAAACTATTAGATGGATGGTTGGAATGGTGTTCTGACTTGCAGCAGAAAAATTCTGAGGATGGTATGTGCATACGTCCCTTTTACGGCCTATGTCCGACTGCAGCCTACGTGCAATATACCACATACCCTGCAGTAGTAAAGACTTTTTTATACTGGTGGACATCTGGTCGTTTCCTGGCAGAGGATATCCCTCAAGTGAAGAATACTGCAGCAAGTGAATTGAAGGGTATCGATACAATACTCCAAAGTAAATTTTCTAAGGTGACAAACAGTATTATATACAGCTACATAATATTGACCAAAAAAAAAATAAGAAAAACATTCAAGTTTGTAAGTTATACATAGGTGTACAACCATGAGTTTTAAAAATAAAGAGAACTGGCTGACAGAGACCGAAGAGATGTCAGTAAGGGTATTACTTTTAACTGATAAGGCCCACACAATTCTATTTTCATTTGAGATTCTTTGCAGAGATACGAGATTCCTAAAGTTTTGGTACAATAATTGGGAATGTGCATCTGTACACTGAAGCGTAGTTTTTTGGACCTTGAGGTACTGTACTGAAAGGTTAAGTGTTTGGAGTTTGTAGAGGTTTATGCAATGATCTTAGCTGCTACAGAAGTGAATGTTTCTGGTTTAAAGTCTGAACAGAAAATATCCTAAAACTGTCTGCTCTCTATACGACAGCTAGGCAGTTAATTCTAGAGATACAAGAGAGAAAGAAAAGTAGTGTTGCTCCTGTGAGGGAGGATTTGTGATTAAACGATTATCCATTTGAAATGGTTTAATGGCGGACATACTTTTCTTGCATGATGAGGGTTAACTATGCAGGTCATATTTCATTCACACATCCTTCAAGCATGCACTTAAACACCACCTATCTAAATCTTGGATATGCTCCTGCTCAACTCCAGGCTAATTTCTTTTCATATTAACACCCCTCCACCTTCTTTCTCTTCTACTGTAAACTCGGTTTTACCTTTATCTTTTTAGTTTTCCCTCTTAGTCTTTCCTCTCTCCTCCCCTACCCTGCTCTTTGCTTTATTTACCTTGTCCACTTCAGTTTTATCTTTCTCTAATTCCACCTCTCTTCATTGTTCAGTCTACTACATTCCCTTCCTTTCTTTCCTAAAGTATAAGCTACTTATTTATTTTTTTTACTTATGCACACCATAAATTCATTCTGCCATAACTAGCATAGATACTAAATGTTATGTAAAATTATTCTATAATTATCTTAAGTAGATCATCTTTTTGTTATATTTGTACTACTGTTTTACTGTACTTCAGTTTCTGTTAAGTGAAATACCATGTCTATAACTGATAATTATGTTATTTGGTTCTACTTGAAAAGTTTTTGTACTTGGGAGTAATTCTCCCTAGCCCTCCACTGAAAATGGGTTCTTTGTGGCTGAAGTGGACTTTCCCGGTAAACAAATGGCAAATAAATAACTAGATATTTCAGTTGAGCCAGAAGGATTCCCTTGCTTACTCTGCAACTCTTGCGAGGGCAAATAGATAGGGAGAAAGGCTATGGTATTAACTAACTTTTTTTTCCTACGAGAGTATGACAGTTCAGGGTTTGGTCCACTCAAATATCACAATATTTAAAGCGTGTCGCACTTTGTTGTTTATACCTTTGATAAGAGAGTTTGGAGATCATGTCAACTTAAGAGTACAGAAAAGTCTACTTTTAGTTTTGATGGTGTTTAGTAGTAGTTTGTGTCTGATTAGCCATTTAAGGGAGTTAGCTTATTTTCAAGTCTGGTTTCAATTAAAGACTCAGAGGTGCTAGATCTGAAAATGATTGCCTTGCATGTAAAGAACCAAAGTAGATGAAGGGGATCATGTGGGAGTTTAATAAATAGGAGACTGGGGGAGAATAATACTTACTGGGAATATGCAGTTATGTATCAAGTACATTTTGGGACACAAACTCCTACAAAAGTATGAGTCATGAATCTCACTTGGCAACTACACAGAAGGGACCTTCAGATTACTGAAATGTGAATGACAGCTGGAAAGTGATGAAAAAAATCAGTGGCTTCAGCTACAAGAATCTTGAGTGCATGAACTGCCTTTCGAGACACTGGTGTACAGAACCATCCCCAGATTTATGGGACATAATAAGCTCTTCACACTTCTATTACACACACCTAAGACACACTGGCTAATGTCCTTTTATGTTATAAATGAATTGGCAGAGAGAGAACAGACTGGCGAATGATGCCCTCATAAATTGGCACTTACTGTGATATATTACCCAGTGTTGCTGCCTAAGCAGCACAGTGCATGACAGGTCATAAAGTGGTGTGAGCAGCTGCAACTACTGCACTACAAGGTGTGCAAGAGGTCATCATATTCAGTAAGCCCTAGTACCTAACTGCACTACAATTCACAGTGGTGCTGCTCATGTAAAAAGCTGTGTGATAGGTCATGGCAGTGTGTGAACACCAAGCTCAGTATGCCAATGTTTTCCAGTGGTGCTAAGCCTGTGATAGACTGGACTACAGGCTATGGCACTGTGTGGGAGCTAATACCCAAATCCATTACTGCCCCCATTTGTGGTATCCTGAGGAGAAAACATCAAAGAAAACAATATGTTTGAAAAAACAAACAAAAAAAAAAAAGGCAAACAAAAAAACAGATTCAAAAGTGATCTAGGCTGGCTCACTTAAGGAGTGAGAGAAAAAAAAAGCAATGTCATAACATCTTATTAAAGGTTCATGAAGACCGTCATTTATAAACCCTTAAAGATAAAGTGTCCTGTCACAATTAAAATAGCAAATGTAAACAACAGCCCCCTATGGCTGTCTGTAACCTCCTAACTATACAGTGTATATAATTTTGCAAAGTTCTTTTGCAAAATGTAGGTCATTTTTACAATTAATTTTGTTAATAAGGACAGCTCCTTGAAAACTGTCTTGAAACTCAAACCTCTGGATATGGCATAGTGAAAGACTGAACCCAGAATGTATCACTACCTACATTAGCATATAAGCTACTATTTTCCCCATGTTAAGTGCAGCACAAGGGGATCTTGCATCTCAATAACTAAGTTGCTAGCTAAATCTCACATGTTGAACACCTCTCATTGAAAATTAATATATGTAATAATTTACTAGTGGTACAATGTAAGTAAGTAGTTGTCCCTCTAAAGAAATATGCAGCTGATTTGTGTTTATCAGCAAAGCATTATGGATAAACCATATTGATGCTTACATTGACATTTTGTGGGTGCGGTCATAAGAGAAAAACAGAGTCAACATTGAAACCAAAACATCAAAAAAAAATCATAATCATCTCTCTCTTGTTTTCAAACCACTTGCAGCTTAGACATCTACAGTCTACCCAAAAATAAAACCAACTGTGCAACACAGATGCATGACAAGTCTAAAAATACACTAACAGCTTCAAGGAAGCAGAGTTATATTTCCTTACCTGAATATAACTGCTAAACGATCTAAGAATACAGTGGGATCAGCTGATATTCCATTATGCGGCTCCTGTGAAAGAAGCTTGAGAGAGAAAAAACATTGGTTACAAAAATATCACAAATATAAATGCTCAGCTTACAAGTAATTTTCAAGAATGCCCTCTTCAGCAGGAAACACTGAGTACATTTTTTGTCTACATTACTAAGTGACTCAAATCTTTACCTCCAGAATTTGAGGCACCTCCTTCACACCCCAGCCTGCTTATACTGTTAGAGAGAGGGTAAAGGATGCACAAGTCCCAGGATCCTTAGCTCTTGAGCCTCATTCAAAAACACAGTGATGCACAACTCTGAGAAGACAGACCATTTGCACAGAATAGGAGACTAACATCTGGAATCTTGCTGTCAAAATGCAGCATTGAAGAGACCCCTGCAGAGGAGCCAAATGAATGGGAATAATGCAACCAACGTAGAAGGCCTTCTCAGATAACATATCTACAATAATTATACTTTCAAGGTTCCACTACCCTGGATGGAATATTTGTGCACAAGCTCAAAAAGTAAAAACTGCAAAGCAGGAAAAAAAGAAGAGAGTAACTTTAACTCTGATGAAGGTCCAAAACTAGCAGTGACTGATAAAGGCATACAATAATAACTAAGTGACAATGCCACAGTTACTTGCCATAGACACATTCTTAAAAACATACCTGAGAAGCAGTTATCTCCCACTTGGAATTTCCTGTCACAGAGATGGCCAGGTCCTTATCAGCCTTCAAGATGACAATGCATCTGTATAGGGAATATAGGGTAGCTGGAAAAAACTTCTCTACCACATGCAAAAGAAATGAAGAGGTGGTCCATCTGCTTGTGCTCATGGACTTTGTGGTCGAATGTGAATCATCATGAAAATCTCAAGAATGGACAATATGTTACTCCCTACTTCAACACCTACACAGAATGTTGGATGAAAAAGTACAGTTCTATGAGGGCACTCACCATAATCACAAACATTAAAATTATGAGGATCACTACATCAGTACCATTCAAAATTAATGTGAGTTATTCTTCAAGGTGGATGCAACATTAGTAAGTCTGACATCTAGAACTTCATACATCCCTTACCATCTAATAAGGCTTTGCCCATGCTGCAGAACAGTTCATGCAATCTTCATTCATTTTTGAGTAACTGAGATAGCAATCAATAAGATTCCCCACTGAGGGTGGGTGTCAAGAGTAAATGGTAGCTCTTTCCATAGGGTCAAAGATTTTGGTACAGGTCAGTGCCTTGAAACTTAGACTTAGAAATCTCCTGACTATGATAAGGAAAGCAAATATGTCAAGGGGAAGGTAAACACTTGAAGATGCCTGCAAGGTGCTCCTTAAGGCTGGAAACCTTTCTATAATGCGCCATTCATAGCAAAGTCAAATGCTTCATAAAAATGTTAAAGATGTTACTGTGATGGAATCTGCAGTAAAAAGGAGGAGACAGGAGTCATAACCAGATAAAAAGGAAACAGATTGTGAACAAAAGGAATAATTTGAGGCAGAATGACATATTTAAAAAAAAAAAAAAAAAAAAAAAACACTTTCAGAATTTACCATCCACATAGTGAAAAAGGTAATGAGACTACACAAGTTCACCAAACATTTGGGAAAACCATGCAAATGTTTGATGTTTACATGAAGAGGCTTGAAGTTACAACAAATAATGATGCTGATTACCTCCAAAGTCAACAGGATGTCATGAAGCCTTAGTCAAAAAATGACAGATTTAGGACAAGGCAGCAGAGACAGTTAAGGGACTTGATCAAACTTAAGAGCAGTGTCAATGGAATGTTTGATTCATAGGTTGGTACTAGGCTATCTGGCCTAGGGCCTATACAGGCCTAGCCATAACAATTCCCTGGCTATTTCTTCCCACACTATTTACTTCCCTGGACCCCTGTCTAGCAGGGTGACTGATGTGATTCCCTGAGGTGAATTTACTTTCTCCCATCCAGTCATCAAGGTTTCTTTTGAAGAGGGCCAAAGAGGTGCTCTGCTTGACATGTATGGGCAGTCTATTCCAGAGTCTGGGGAGTCTCTGGGTCAGGAACCTATCATTCCAGCATGTTTTGTTTATTGTGATGAAAAGCTTTAGATCCTTGGAGCGTGTGGCTCTGAGGGATTGGGATTTCTTTAAGTGTAACATGTCCAGCAGCTCTGGGTTTGACATGGCCTTGTATGTTAAGCAGAGATCGCCTCAGAGTACACGATATGTGACAGAGTATAGCTGGAGTTTTTTAAGGTGGTCAGCACATGGCATCTGCTTTAGGCCTGTGATTCTTTTAGTGAGGTATTTCTGCTGCCTTTCCAGTTGTTGCAGATGTCTTGAGAGGTACATACCAAATGGGGCGTTGTATTCTATGGGTCTAATAAGGGATGAGAACAGTTGGACAATGACCTCCTTTTTCTGGATGAAAAGCCCTTAGTGATGAGGTGTGCCACATAGGATTTCCTGACTTTTGTGGCGATGTGGTTATTGAAGGTGAGACTACTGTCCACCTGCGTCCCCAAGTCTCTTATCACACTTTCAGTGGTTAGTGTACTCCTACCTATGTGGTAAATTCACAGGTACATGTTTTTTCCCAAAGGGGATAAATATACATTTCTTGGCATTGAGCTTGAGCCCATGGCTCTAGCACCAAGCATCTGTTTCTGTAAGGCCATTTTGTAGCGTATCGACATCATTTGGGGATTCAATAATGGCTCCCAGTTTGCAGTCATCTGCGAACTTTGTTAGCCAGAGTCCCTTAGTGTTGGCCTGTACTTCACAGAAGTAGATGCCAAACAAGAGAGGTAAAGCTAGAAAAATAAATGCAGGGTTAGATGGCATTTTGAAGACAGAATAAAAACTGACTGGTTGAACTACATGAAAGGTAGAAATGTGGAAAGGGGCACATTTACTAAAGACACCTTGAGTGCTGTATTAGCAGAACACTTTGATCCTGCTGGAAACAATGGTCAAATATGGAAAAGCCCAGGTTAATAATGATTTGAGTTAAGTTATGAGAAAGCAAGTGTTGCAGACACTGTGGCAACTGGGCAGAAACTGATAGTGGCAGGAAGGTTGCTGATTTTAGAGTAAGATTACTTTCAGGTGACGTTTAGGAGCAGTTCTTGATTTATGGATGCAATAAGTGGAACTGCAAAACAAAGGGATGAAAAGTGAAGCAGCCATTCCTTATGAGATAACTAAGACAATAAGAGTAAAAACAGACTGATACAGTTAAAAATGGAGCAATTGGGAAAGGACGTGGTGGAAGTCGTAGAAACTGATGCATACAGGGAAGCAGAAGAGGAGTGTGAAAAAAAATCCAGTTTAACAGTATACTTGCTTGGACTGCAACAGTGACATCCAAGAGAGGACAGTTAGACTAAGAACTGTGATAGAAACTGGTAGTTTGCAGTAATTGGAAGGGCCATGAATTCGTAATTGGAAATGCCATGAATTCTGTAGCACTAAGACTGTAAAATATAAATGCACACAATGAGTGCCCTAATGGAGAATGATTATTTAAGATGCACTCTGTCATATGAGACACTGATACTTCTTTCTTCCTGGTTCAAGACAAATGGAAATTACCAATCTGAGATATGCTGAATGAGACTGAACAGTGAAAAAAAATGGTGACAAGCCCCTTGGCAACTACAAAGTTTGTTTAAATTGTTGCTGGTCGAATATTCCTCAAAGCTGCTTTTTGTCTGTACTTTAAGAAAGTGATGATTTTTCAAAATTGGCATTACGCCAGATTAAATACAGACTTCGGTGATTCAATTTATCTAAAAGTTAACGCTTCCACAAAAATTTAACATGAACATCCACAGACAATTTAGTTTACATTTTTTTCTTCTGTCTGGTAGACAGATCCCAGGAAAATCAGTCAGTCTTATACAGCTGGTATGAATGAGTGCCTCCTTGATTTTTGATGCACCCCATATCACTGTGGAGTTGGCTATGGCAATATCTAAAAACCTTGGCTTCATGGCTCATCTAAAATCTGAAGCACAAAGATACTGGTCAAAATCTCTCCCAGACTGACAATGCATGATTTTATCCTAGCTGTTCCACCTTTATTTTAGCCTTCAGAGCTGTCAAGCCTGAAGATTCCTTCCTTAGGTGTACAATCATCTGCAGACTCATTAAATGTGATACTCAGGTCTAGCAATCACCTGAGAAGCCAGCTATCTGAATTCTTCTAGAGTGACAAATTGCTGGAACTTGTGTTCTGAGAGACTGCCTTACATATTATCTGCAATTATAGAGAGCTGAGTATATATTTTTTTGGTTATAGAGTTTAACTGTTGCTTAGATCTGTGCTGAAACTATTGTCTCACTGTTCTGAGAGACTGATCGGCAAATATACAGAGCTGAGAATATTTTTTTTGGTTGTAAAGTTTGTACTGTTAGTTTTTGCTTAGATCTCTGTTGAAACTGTTTGTCCACCCACCCTCCATATTTTTGGTTTGTAATTTAAATTTGGTGGCTTTTACAGTTGCCCGCCCCACTGTAGAGTTGATCTGGGACACTCCCCCGTCCCATCTCTTTACCACATTCTACCTAATAAACTCTTTCTGCACTTGCTTTTAGTCCTTTTTAATTTAATTGCATTTTTTAAACTGTGTTTAGTCTAATATAGGGTTGCCACCTTTTCAAATGGCCAAAGTGGGACATTTTTGGTACAAACATCAGATTTTACATGCCGACACACACCAACGGTCAGTACAATGGTTAGAACTTAACTTTTTGCCTAAATAAAAGCTTACTCTTGTAGCATTTTAGTTGCTTATTCTGTTTCTTATAACATTTAGGTATTTTAGATACAGAATAACTGTTTTATGAAACTATTACATAAAATATAGGAAATTATTTTGCCCTAAAATCTCAGGACATTTGCCATTTTTACAATTTTTTGTCAGGACATAACTGCCCAAAGAGGGACTGTCCCTCGCAAAGTGGGACAGGTGGTAACCCTAGTCTAATATTGCTGCACACTCAAGTGTGCTAGCTTGCACGACATCTTAATTGTTTTTTACTACTGTTTTTGCTACTTTTAAGCCTGTTTCCTACCTTTCCTGTAACTAGTGTTACAGATACAGATTTGCTGTATCCAAGACTGTATGTAAGCTTCTGAGTCCCCCAAGCCTTTCTGTGTTGGAGGGAACCCTTCTAGCTTATCAGTGGGAGTGGTAAGCACTAGGTAACCTGTCTACCACATAAGTAGCGGTTCTGGCCCAGAATTTATAGTTATTGGCCGTTTGGGCAATCTCTTCCATCTCTCTCAACTTTCTGATTTGAAAGCCTGTATTTGCACTTGTATCTGTCCTGTAACTCATCTAGTGCAGATACAGATTCTTAGTCTTAGCACTTAAATTTGCTTGTTCATGCTCAGCACTTGTTCAGAACTTGTAAGCACTAAATAAGCTACTAATTACTATAGCACTCTATCTTCCTCATTACCTAGAGGAAAACAGTTTTTGTACTTACATTTCTCACTTGCTTAGAGAAAAACAGCTGTTGTACTCACTTTCCTCACTTATCTAGAGGAAAAACCCTGCAACTCTCTTTTTGTGCGATCTTGCGCACAGAGCAGCGTTGGGCAGCGCCGGTTAGTTGTGGTATACTATTCCCGGCCACACAAAGTCTGTGCTGTAAATTTTCCCTTAGAAAGTACAGTTTTGTACCTACCATAAATGTAGATGTCCGATAGATATGCAACTGCAGTCCTGACATATGGGTTGTCCTGCCTCAGGCAGCCCTTCGGTCGGCCGGATTCCAAATTCTGGGTCCGGCGTCGGCTGATGTCGCCTCCTCCCCGACGTCAGAGCGGCTGGGGTATAAAGGCGTCCGCCAACGCCATCTTCTTCAGTGTTTCTTGCCCCAGATGCCAGGTGCCTTCCAAGGAAGGCTAAATTTTGTGAATGGATAAACAAAAAATTCCAGACATGCATAACAGTAATAAACAGATACACCATAACAGATACCCCCAGCTAATAGGAAAGGGGGGGGAATGGACCCAAGGGAAAAAACAGAGGGGTAGGAGGGAGGGTAAACCTGACTGCAGTTGCATATCTATCGGACATCTACATTTATGGCAGGTACAAAACTGTACTATGTCCTTCAAGAATGCAACTGCAGTCCTGACATATGGGTTGAATACCATAGCCAAGCTGGGGGTGGTAGGACTAAACGGGGGATGGTGTAGCTAGAAGGCCCTGCAGGACTGCCGAAGCAAAGCCTGCTCGGGATCTGGAGTATAATGGCAGGTTGTAGTGTTTGGTAAATGTATGCACGGAGCTCCATGTAGCAGCCTCTAGAATATCTTTTGTAGCCACTCCTCTTAGAAAGGCTGTGGATGTGGCCATAGCTCTGGTGGTGTGTGGTCTAATATTAGCTGGCACACTTTTTCCATGGAAAGAGTAACAGAATCTGATGCAGTGTCCAATCCATTTTGAGATGGTTTGTTTGGTGACTGCTTTTCCTTGCGTCCCAGCAGCATAGGCTACAAACAGTTGGTCAGACTTCCTGGTGGACTTTGTTCTGTCCAAGTAGTAGCGTAGTTGCCTGTGAATGTCTAAAGTATGCAACAGCTTTTCCCCTTTATTTTGAGGGTTAGGAAAGAAAGTAGGCAGGTGAATTGCTTGGTTTAGAGACACTCTGGATATCACCTTAGGCATGAATGAAGGATTGGTCCTAAAAGATACTCTGTCTTGATGAAAGATGAGAAGAGGAGGAACTGCCATGAGGGCCTGTATCTCCGAGACTCTTCTTGCTGAGGTGACTGCCAACAGGAAAACCGTTTTCCAAGAGAGAAATTGCATTTCTGAAGATGCTGCTGGTTCAAAAGGAGGAAGAGTTAATTTTTCCAAGACGTAATTGAGGTCCCATGCAGGAATTGGTGGTTTCCTTGGAGGTTTGATATTCTTTATACCTCTTAGAAATTGTCTTAGCAAGGGATGCAAAAACACAGGTGGATCACAGTTGTAATGTGCTGAGATAGCTGAAGTGTGGATTTTGATGGAAGAGTATGAGAGGCCACTTTAAAACATTTCTGCCAAGTATTCTAATATCTGAGGCATGTTCATCAGTGATGCATCCTGGCCCTTGTTGACATTCCAGATGATGAATCTCTTCCATTTGGCCGAATAGGTTTTTCTGGTGGAAGGTCTGCGTGCCTCCAGCAAAATATCCTGAACTTTTTTGGAGAGGGAGTCATGGGTCACAGTCATGGAACTCTCCAAGCTGTCAGCTTTAAGGTTTGCAGGTTCTGATGAACAGTTTTGTAATTGTGCTGAGTCAGGAGCAGAGGCCATTGAGGCAAGGGCCACGGTTTGGTGTGAGTTATGCTCAGTAGCAGTGGATACCAGTGCTGCCTTGGCCAGTCTGGAGCTATCAAGATTCCCCTTGGTTGTTCTGCCTTGATCTTCAGTAACACCTTGGTGAGTAAGGGTAGAGGAGGGAATGCATAAATTGTTAGGGCATTCCAGCTGAAGGAAAGAGCATCCATTCTCCAGGCTAGAGGATGGTGTATCCTTGTGCAGAACCTTTCCAGGTGATGATTGAGATGAGATGCAAAAAGGTCTATGTCTGGTCTTCCCCATGCAGTTGTTATTTGTGAGAAAATGCTTGGGTGTAGCATCCATTCGTGTGGACCCAAGAAATTTCTGCTCAACCTGTCTGCCAGAACACTGTCCTTGCCCGGAACAAACTGGGATTGCAAGTAGATGCTCAGTTTCAGGGATTTTTCCCCAAATAGTCACTGTTAGTCTGCAGAGGGGGTAGGAATGAGTGCCCCCTTGTTTGTTTATGTACCACATGACAGTGGTGTTGTCTGTCCTTATTAGTAGATGACCTTGCTGAAGAGATTTTCCAAGGCTTCTATTGCATGTATCACTGCCAACATCTCTTTTTGATTTATGTGCTGATGCATTTCCATGGGAGTCCATTGCCCTTGAATGCATCTGCCGTCCATGTGCGCCCCCCATCCATGGTCTGAGGCATCTGTTGTAATAGTCTGACTTGTTGGAGCTTTGTTGAAAGGCATGCCTTCGTTTAAGTGGCTTGCTTGAGCCCACCACAAAAATTCCCTTTGCAGGCATGGTATGAGTGGTATTATGTCTTCTAGGTTGTGGCTGCGTTGAGACCACAAGCTTTTTGGGTACCATTGCAGCTTTCTCATGTGTAGTCTTGCCAGAGGGATTAGAAGAACACAAGATGCCATGAACCCCAAGGCCTGCAGGGTCTTCCTTGTGGACAGGTGGGTTAGTTTTGCTAGGCTTTTGAAGTAATCTGTTAAATGCTCTTATTTCTCCTCTGTGAGGAAGGCCATATGTAGCTGTGTGTCCAGATTTGCTCCTAGAAAAATAATCTCTTGGGATGGCAGTAGTCTTGATTTTTGAATGTTGACTGTGTATCCCAAAGCCTGCAGCAATTGAATGACATAATCCAAGTGTTTCTGTCTGCTTGTATGAGGCAGTCGTCCAGGTAAGGGTATATTTGAATCCCCTGGAGTCTGCAATGTGCCACTACTGATGACAGGCATTTCGTGAATACTCTGGGCGCAGTAGATAATCCAAACGGCAATGCTGAGAATTGATAGTGCTCTGTTCCTGCAAGAAATCTGAGGTATCTTCTGCAACTGTGTCTGATAGGGACATGCAGGTATGCCTCCTTGAGGTCCAGAGGAACCAGCCAAGACCCCTTGCCCAGCATGGGAAGAAGTTGCTGTAATGTCAGCATCTTGAATTTTGGCACCATGAGAAAAGTATTTAGAACGGACAAGTCCAAAATAGGACTCCATTGCTTTTCTTTTCTTGGAACAAGGAACAGTCTTGAGTAAAATCCCTGGCCTTGCTCCAGAGGAGGAACCTTCTCGATTGCTTTTATTTGTAACAGCTTTGAGACTTCTATGAGTGCCTCTGCCCTTTGATTTTGTGGCAGGTTTGGCATGCCTTGTCCCGTTCGTAAGGTATGGAAGTGGAACCTGTAACCTCTGTCTATTATGTCCAGAATCCAATTGTCCTTTGTTATAATGTGCCAGTTTTTTGAGAATAGAGATAATTTTCTGCCTAGAGGTGCTTCTCTTTGAGCCTTGGTAGGCGGGGTGAAAGGTAAGTCATTGTGATTGTCCCTGTGGTGCAGGTGAACTACCTGTGCCACTTCTCTGATTTTGTGGTTGCCATTGGCGGCCCCTGTAGGAGCCTCGGTATTGCCCTCTACCTCGTGCACGCCTGTTCTTTCCCCTTTGAAACCTGTCTGAGTCTGGAAAGGACCTATTCTTTGAAGGCCAATTCCTGCTGAATCTGGGTGGCTGAACCTGGAGGAAATCCTTTACTGTCTGAACTGATTTTGCCTTCTCTTCAATAGACTTCAACACATCCTGAGCATTAGCACCAAAAAGCTTGTGTTTATCCAGAGGTGCATCCAGGAGCTTTACTTTAACATGATCCGGCAGTGGCTGCTCTTTCAACCAAGCATGTCTACGGATAACAGCCCCTGTCATAGCTGCCCTACATGAAGCCTCCAATGCATCACAACCACACTGAAGAAAATGATTGCTAACCTGCTGAGTGTTATGAACCAAATCCTGCAATGCCTTTTTATCTATAGGCTCAGGAGAGGCTAACTTTTTCTGCAAATCATCCAGTAAATAATCCTGGTACTGAAACATATGAAAAAGACAGTTAAGTGACCTCAAGGCAAGGGTGGAAGAGGTATAAACTTTTTTACCCCATCTCTCCAGGGACCTTGCTTCCCTGTCAGCTGGCAGTGGATTATTGGCTGAGGAGGTAGCCACTCATTTGGGGCCCTGTGAAATAGTTTCTTGATCCACAGAGTGGGCCTTAAAGAGATGCTTGTGAGTGTCAGGGACCCTGTAATATATGTCAGGCTTGACAGGAGCAGGAGGGAGAGAATCAGGGGAAGCACTGGAGTCTGAGAATACATCATCCAGGACATCCAAAACTGGAGGGATAGCTAAAGGTCTGTGCTGGGGTAACTTAAGGAAGGTACGTAGCCTTTTCCTAGAATCAGAAAATTCCTGACCCTGCCATTTAATATGTTCCCTCATGGAGTGGAAGACTTCACCGAAAGAAAAATCCTCCGGGGGGGGGGGGGAGGCAGAGGGAATTAATTCCTCAGCATCAGAGTCCTCATAGGCCTGGAAGGATTCTTCTTGGGTATCTGAATGCACTGAATCCCCAGAGGCTTCATCTGAAGAGAGGTTGTCTGCCTGCTCAGTCCTAGGCCTTTTTTTCTGCAGGCGGTTGAGAACCTCTGTCTGGGTGGGGCTGAGACCCTCTGATAAGAGAGATTAGATCTGCAGCAAGAGACATGATCTGTCTATCAGCAGAAGGGGCCTGAGAAGTAGGTTTAGGATGGGCCTTGGCCTGGCTGGCGGCCTTAGCACGTGCAAAGGCCTTGATGGACATGGATACAGGAGGCCTAGCTGCCCCACGTGCAGGGGTAACTTTGTCCACAGGAATGGTGTCGGGTAGATCGAGAACTTCGGTTTCTGGAGGAAAATCAACAACCGGCACCGGTGTAGTCTACGAGACCGAAGAATGTGTTAACGCAGTGTCGTCAGCCTGGAGCAGTTGGATTACCGCTTCCGAAGGGACCGAAGCACTTGCGGAGGGCTTAGGCATTGAATCGGTGGAAGACGCGGGCCGAGGATGTCAGTCCCGGTCCTTTCGTTTTTTGGTAGTTTGTGCTGTCGGTTGTTCCGACGGCATGATGTAAGCGTAGGATTCGCCAAAAATGTCTTCGGCAAATTCTGCCCGGCGCCTGAGAGTGCGCTTATTAAAGCAAACACAGGCCGAGACGTCGTGGTCTGGGCCCAGGCAAGGGCGGCAGTAAGAATGGAAGTCCTTATGAGGTATTTGTTTACCACAAGACAGACAATTATTAACTTTCTCAATTTGTTCTGACATCGGCTGAGGCAAGAAAAAATGTTCCCCAAGGGGGTACTTAGCTTTTAGATGACTTCGGTAACTGAAACACAGGAGCTGACCGACCGGCACTTGCAAACTGCTTCTGCTTCGGGCACCGCGCGGCAAGAAAGACTGAAGAAGATGGCGTCGGCGGACGCCTTTATACCCCAGCCGCTCTGATGTCGGGGAGGAGGCGACATCAGCCGACGCCGGACCCAGACTTTGGAATCCAGCCGACCGAAGGGCTGCCTGAGGCAGGACAACCCATATGTCAGGACTGCAGTTGCATTCTTGAAGGACATCTAGGAAAGCCTCAACTCAAGTGCTTCAGATCAGCTGCTCTTATTGCAGCACTTGCAAAACAGAAATCAGCACTTGTCCTAATCTCCTAGACAGCACTTTTATTCTCCAAATTTCCTAGACAGCACTATTATAATATAGCATAAGACCCTCGATCGTCCACAGGACTTAAGTTCAATTTACTCTTCAAAGCATGTCCAGAGGTTAGCTTCAGGTGTACTCTCCAGTTCATCTGGTTGGATTGGGCATCCTGAGGCAATGTCACAACTGCCTCATGTATACCAACAACCCTCTCCTCTTACCTCTAGACACAAACACTTGTGAGAGATGCAAATACACAGCCAGACTGGAGGATAAGCGCTCTCAACCCATGACTGTAACAGACAGTCAAGAGGATAAGGGACACACTTGCATCACATCACCTGTCACACATGAATCTACAAAACAAGCACCGGCAAAACATATGCATAAATACACAAAAACATATTCGAAGGCATTAGGTACCAATCTGAAAAAGAAAAGTACAGTTTTGTACCTACCATAAATGTAGATGTTCGAGGATCCACATTGCTGCAGTCCTAACTATTGGGGTAGTCCGCTGTCCCAGTCGGCCCGAATACCAAAGTATATGGCTGACGTCGGTCAGGGCGCATTAGACTGACGTCAGTACGTCAGGGTACTAATGCGCATGACCGACGTCATATCCTCAGTCTTTTCTTGCCCCAGATGTCAGAAGACCCTAAAAAGACAAGGCCCAATATACCTGCACCAAAGATATGTACAATATATACAAAATAATCAGCATATAACCTCACCTACACAACCACCCCTAAACACAGAGGGGAAGGAGGGAGGGTAAATTGGACTGCAGCAATGTGGATCCTCGAACATCTACATTTATGGTAGGTACAAAACTGTACTATGTTCTTCATTCCACATTGCTGCAGTCCTAACTATTGGGTAGAATCCCAAAGCAGAGGTAAGGGAGGCTGGCAAATCATAAAGAAGTAGGAGCTGACAACATGCCTTGCAAAATAGCTGTGGCAAAACCAGCCCTAGACTTAGAGTAGAGAGGAAGGTGATAATGCTTAGAGAAAGTATGCACTGAACTCCAAGTAGCTGCCTCCAAAATATCCTTAGTTGCCACCCCTTAGGAATGCTGTTGAAGTGGCAGTAGCCCTAGTGGAATGAGGCCTAATCCCATCTGGAATCTCCTTGCCATGATGGGAATAACAAAAAGCAATGCAAAACCCAATCCACCTAGAAATAGTTTGTTTTGATACAGGCTTGCCCTGCGAACTCAAAGCAAAAGAAACAAACAACTGCTGAGACTGCCTAAAATCCTTAGTCCTGCTTAAATAATAACGCAATTGCCTGTGTACATCTAAAGTGTGCAAAATCTTTTCCCCTTTATTTTGGGGATCTGCATAAAAAGTAGGCAAATGAATAGTTTGGTTTAAAGCCACACTAGAAACCACTTTAGGCATAAAGGAAGGATTAGTACGTAATGATACCCTATCCATATGGAAAATCAAAAAGGGCTCTACTGCCATAAGGGCCTGCAACTCAGACACCCTTCTCGCAGAAGTAATAGCCAACAGAAAAGCAGTCTTCCATGATAAGTATTTCAATTCAGCAGTGGCCGCAGGCTCAAAAGGTTGTAGAGTAAGTTTTTCCAACACAAAATTGAGATCCCAAGCAGGAGTAGGAGCTCTACGTGGGGGTCTTATATTCTTTGCCCCTCTAAGAAACTGCTTGAACAAAGGATGCGAAAACAATGGTGGGTCACAATCATAGTGAGCTGAAATTGCTGCAGCATGAATCTTAATGGAAGAGAAGGACAAACCTTTGTCCAATAACTCAGTAAGATATTGAAGAGCCACACTCAAATTAGGCTCAGAAATCTCCAAATTCTTTGCTGTACTCCAAAATAAAAATCTCTTCCATTTTTCTGTACACTTTCCTTGTACTAGGTCTTCTAGCTTCCATAATCACATTTAAAACTTGTTGAGGAAGTTGAGACCTGCTGTGTTTCAACACAGAATATGCCAGGCTGTTAGATGAAGAGAGTGAAGCTTGACATTGAGCAGATGACCGTCCTTCTGAGATAACAGATGTGGAATCAAAGGTAAAGGCCATGGAGGCTTCCTTACCAGACTCCTTAGTAGTGGGTACCAGTGTTGCGAGGCCAATCTGGAGCTATTAAAATCATCCTTGGCTTGTCTTGTCTGACCTTTAAGAGCACCTTTAGAAGAAGAGGCAGAGGTGGAAAGGCATACACATGAAGATTTTTCCAACTGAAAGACAGAGCATCCACTTTCCAAGCTGTGTGATGAAACCCCTTTGTGCAAAACTTTGGCAGCTGGTGGTTTAGTGGAGAAGCGAACAGATCTATGTCTGGAGTTCCCCATGACACTGTCAATTTCTGAAATACATGAAGATCCAGTTTCCACTCGTGGGGATCCATGATTTGTCTGCTTAACACATCTGCTAAGGAGTTCTGTGCTCCGGCAGAAACCTTGCCTGAAGAGTTAGTTGCAAGCTGAGCAGTCTCCCATAAAATCATTGCTTGCCTGCATAGAGGATAAGAATGTGTTCCCCTTGTTTGTTGATGTACCACATGACAGTTGTGTTGTCTGTTAGAATCAACACCTGCCCTGGAAGAAGTAACTCCTTGAAAGCCATTAATGCAAACTGGACTGCTAACATCTCCTTCATGTTGATATGTAGATGCTGTAGTCTGGCAGGCCACTTGTCTTGTATCCACTTTCCATTTAGATGAGCTCCCCAAGCAATGTCCGAGGCATCTGTCGTTAAAATCTGACTCGCCTCTGGCCGGGTCACAGAGAGTCCCTTGTTTAGGTGACATTCCTGAGCCCACCACAAAAATTCTTTTTGAAGGCAAGGTATTATTTGAATGACAGTGTCCAAATCCTGGCAGTGCTGTGTCCATACATTTTTGAGATACCATTGTAGCTTCCTCATATGCAGTTTGGCATTGGGAAGCATCAGAATACAAGATGCCATGAACCCTAATGCTTGAAGGACTGTCCTTGCAGTCAGCACGGACTGATGAGATAGTTGATGGAAGTAAAGTGATAGACTCTTTTGTTTGTCCGGGGTTAAAAGGCCATCTGGACTGCTGTATTCAGTCTCACACCCAGAAAGCACATGTCTTGAGAGGGTACTAGACTGGACTTTATTTCGTTCACAGAATACCCTAGGCATCTTAGCACTGCTATAACATATTCCAGATGCTGTAGAAGGTCTTCCTTTTCTTGAGCCAGAATCAGGCAGTCGTCCAAGTAAGGATAGATTTGAATTCCTTTTAGCCTGAAGTAAGCTATCACTGGAGCCAGAACCTTTGTGAATACTCTGGGCAGTAGATAAGCCAAAGGGCAATGCAGAGAACTGATAATGAGAATTTCCAGCTCGAAAGCAGATACTTCCTGCAACTTAGTCTGATAGGCACATGAAGGTAAGCTTCCTTGAGATCTAAAGTTACCATCCAGTGATCTTTGCCCAGCAGAGGTAAAAGCTGTTGTAACGTCAACATCTTGAACTTGGGAATGTCCAGATAAGTGTTGAGGATAGATAAATCCAAAATTGGTCTCCACGTGTTCCCCTTCTTTGGTACTAGGAACAGGCGAGAATAAAATCCTAGGCCCCTTTCTGATACAGGGACTGGCTGAATGGCCCCTATTTGGAGTAACTGAGAAATTTGCTTGTGAGCCTCTTTCCTTTGTGGAGGAGGAACGTCTGGCATGCCTTTGAAAGGGGCAATGTATGGAAATAAAACCCGTAACCGTGGTGAATGATATCCAACACCCATCTGTCTTGAGTAATTAAATCCCAATTTTCTTTGAAAAGAGACAGTCTTCCTCCCAAAGGAGCTGCCAGGCGAGAATCTACTGGCAGCTGAAAAGGCAGGTCATTGGGTCTGTTTACGAAAGGACTGACCCCTGCCCTCACCAGAAGTCTGAGCAGGTGAACTCCTGTTCTAGGCCTAAAAGAACCTTGAGCTCTGCCCCTACCACGTCTAGACCTACCCCTAGACTGGGAATCATAAGCAGGATATGTCCATCCCTTAGTAGGCCAATTTCTACTAAACTTGGTGGCTGCACCTGCAAAAATCTTTAACAGTTTGCATAGACTTAGCTTTGTCCTCCATTTTCTTTAAAACTGCTTCCACAGGCGAACCAAACAACACATCAGACTGTAAAGGAGCATCCAAAATCCTTGTCTTAACATGTTCAGCTAAATTCTGATCCCTCAACCAGGCATGCCTGCGAAGAACAGAACTAGTGGCAGCCACCCTCGAGGAGGCCTGTACAGCATCAAAACCACATTGCAAAGAATGCTTACCCACTTGTTCAGACACATGAACTAAATCCAGCAACTCTTTACACTCAATACCTTCCGCCAAAGCATCCACCTTAGATTTCAATTGTGAAAGGAGATAATTTTGATATTTTAGCATGTGAAACTGACAATTCAACGCCCTCATGGCTAAAGTGGAAGAAGTATACACTTTCTTTCCCCATCTATCCAAAGCCCTTGCCTCTTTATCAGTGGGAACAGGGTTTTTAACAACAGAGGCCTTAACACCTTTAGGTCCCTGAGAAACAGTCTCCGGGTCTGCCCTAGGACTCTTAAAAGATACTTATGAGCTTCAGGCACCCTATAGTACCTATCAGGTTTAACAGGAGCAGGAGGCAAGGAATCAGGGTTCAGGGAAGCCTCTGCAAAAACATCTTCTACCACATTCAACACAGGAGGTATAGCTAAGGGCCTATGCTGGGGTAAATACAAGAATTCCCTAAGCCTTTTCCTAGAATCAGAGTAATCTTGGCCTTCCCATTTAAAGTGCTCCCTCATGGAATGCAGAGTCTCTGAAAATGAGAAATCCTCAGGAGGAGAAGCTGTAGGAGTGGAATCATCCACATCAGAATCAGAATAAGGAGGAAACTCCTGCAAGTCTTCCGCAGAAGACTCAGAAGCCTCTGAACACTGTTCAAAACTCTCAAACTCAGGTTCCACCCTAGGCCTCTTATCAGGAGGGGGCATAGAACCTCTAATCAGAGTAATTAAGTCTTCTGCCATTTTAAGCATATGTTTCTTAGGCACAGAACCTGAAGTGCTAGGAGAAGCCCCCACTGAAGCTAAACTTGGCCTACCTCTCAAAGAAGTTTTGGAAACAGAAGGAGAGGCTCTAACTACCTTGGGAAGAGAGGGAAGAACAGTTACCTGAGAAGCCCCCTCAGCCTGGCCTACCTCCTGAGAAGGCACATCCTGCAACAGTAAAGTCTCTGTTTGAGACTCCAAAGAAACTCCTGGCAAAACCTCTGGCTCCACTGAGCCTTCTAAAGAACCGACGTCTGGGACTGCCGGTTCATCAACCCTAGGCTTCGCTGTTTTGTCCTTGCGCTTTTTGGATGAAGCGGGCGTCGGAGCATCCGACGGCATGGTATAATTACAACGCTTCCCAAACACTAACCTGGCACAGTCTAACCGTCTCTTAATAGTGCGTTTGTTAAATCTAGCACAAGAGCGGCATCCAACAACGTCGTGCTCAGGCCCTAAACAAGGTATACACAAGGTATGGTAATCCCTATGAGGTATCTGTTTCCCACAAGAAATACAGTTATTCACTTTTTCTGACATCCGGTTAAATACTGAGGCAAGAAAAAACCAAAATGTTCCCCAACGGGGTACTTAGCCAACTTTGATTCGGTCTGAAACTCCGACTTCAGAAAATTTCAGAACGCCAACCTGCACTCGCAAAAACTGCTTCTGCATCGGACCATGCGGCAAAAAAGACTGAGGATATGACGTCGGTCATGCGCATTAGTACCCTGACGTACTGACGTCAGTCTAATGCGCCCTGACCGACGTCAGCCATATACTTTGGTATTCGGGCCGACTGGGACAGCGGACTACCCCAATAGTTAGGACTGCAGCAATGTGGAATGAAGAACATCAGAGCCCTCCAAAGCAGACAAGCAAGCAACCTGCACCCCCAAACACAAGCCAGAAAACACATAATTCACCTCAGCAGTGTGCCTCACAAGAGCCCTTAAGGCAAAACACCATACCTAACACGCTAGTAATAGGAGACTCTATAGTAAGGCACACGGATGTTCCACTCACCAGGCTGAACAAGGAGAAGGTTACTGTCAGCTGCCTGTCGGGTGCTCGGATCCGCCACATAACACAAGCACTTGGGTCACTCCAGAACAAGTACAAGTATGACGCTGTCATTGTAGATGTTGGTGTGAATGATCTAAGACGTACCTCCCTGGACTACATGAAAAGAGACCTTGAGGAGCTCTCTGATCATGTAGCCCAAGCTGGTATGACCCTGACCTTGAATAGCATACTACTTTCACCTAGAATGATACCACAATACAAAGACAAAATGATCAATTTCAACAACTGGCTAAGCTTCTGGTGTCATTCTAAGGGGATCCAATGTCTGTCTGCCTGGGATGACATGATAGACAAGCCTCGCTGTTTTGCCAGAGATAGGTTACACCTGTCACACCTAGGTTTTCGAATACTGGCCAAGGCTCTTGCCGTCCCCATTGTGCCTTTTTTAGGCAAGGCTCAAAGGATAAATCAACCAGCACAGGTAACCAAAAACTAAGGGTAATGCTACTCAATGCCAGAAGTCTCAACCTCAAAATGTACACACCCGAGGCTCTCCTCAGCATGGAGAAAATCAATGTTTGTGTAGTGACGGAAACCTGGTTCAAGGCTCAAGAGAGCACCCCAGCACTGCCAGGTTACAATTCATATCATACCTTCCAGCCACAGTTACCGGATCGCAGTACAAAGGGCGGAGGTTTATCCATATTCATCAAGGATATCCATATCTCCAGGTTAGTAGCGCAGCATGATGCCCCAGAGATCATCCATGCGCAACTATCAGCAGGCAAAACCACATTTCAAGTCGTAGCCGGTTACAGATCGCCCACCATGTCCCAAAATGCTCACTCTGCATTCCTTGAGACATTGGAAAATATAAAGGTCCTACCCAACACCATAATCTTGGGGGATTTCAACTACCCTGGTATAGACTGGGCAAACTACCAATGTTCTAACTCCTATGCTCAGCGATTCATAGAATTTATAAATTCAAATGCCCTTGAACAACTAGTATGTTCCCCCACTAGAGGGGACAACATATTGGATTTAATCATCACAAATATGGGTGCCCACTGTACCACACCCGTTATCACTCCCTCCTTGGTCAGATCGGACCACAAACTGATAACCCTGGACATCCTCACCACTCCACCTCCCCCAGTCAAAAGAAACATAGTCAAAAGCCTTTCCAAAGCAAACTTCAAACTACTTGAATCCAAAGTGGAAAGCTTCACTATTCCCTTGCAGAAGGATAATGATATCCAGGATGCGGAATCCTACACCAAGGCACTCTATATGCATCTTCAGGATTGCATGGACCATGCTATCCCAAATAAAACCAAGACTCCTTCCTCAAGCAATTAGAAACCAGTCTGGTGGACCCCAGCTATAGACAAACTTTACAATAAAAGGAGGAGACTTATACAAAAAAAGGCCAAATCTCAAGTAGAAAAATCATCCCTGATCAGCATTAGTAAGAAATTGAGGGCATTCATCAAGTCAACTAAAGCTAAATTTGAAAAGAAAGTTGCCAAGGATAACCATAAGGCCTTATATGGCTACATCAAAAACCTAAATGGCAACGCTTAGGTCTGTTCTGAGCTAGTACAAAATGGAACAAAATACACTGAACCTTCTGACATTGCCAACATCTTGGCTGACAGGTTCAATGCAAATCCCCCACCCACCACCACCACCACCACCTACAGGGCCTATTACCATTCCAGGGGAATTGTGTAAGTCCAATTATTACTGATACGTTGGTTAAACAAGGCTCTATCTAAAACTAAAAACACTGCCTCCATGGGACCAGATGGTGTCCCAGGCTGTGTCATACGCATGCTCCAAAAGGAATTAACCCCGCATCTTAATACCCTGCTCAGTGTCAGCCTCTCCACAGGATATGTGCCCAGAGAATGATGCACGGCAACGGTGCTCCCGCTACACAAGGGTGGGGCCACAACTGACCCTGGGAACTACCGACCAATAAGCCTGACCAGTCTGATCTGTAAGGATATGGAGCGAATCATTATGGAACTCATAAATGGAGAGATTGGGAACCTCCAGTCGCTGGACCCCACACAGTTCGGCTTCGTCAAGGGCAGATCATGCCTCCTGAACCTGGTGGATTTCTTTGAGACAGTTACTCAGGCTATAGATAAGGGAAAGGAGGTACACATGGCTTATCTTGACCTTGCTAAAGCATTTGATACCATTCCCCATTCGGGTATTATTGATAAGCTCAGCAGCATGGGCATAAACCCTTATGTCACAACACGGATCGCAAACTGGCTCTCAGACAGATCCCATAAAGTAAGAGTAGCGGGATCTATGTCCGAATCCAGACCAGTAACAAGTGGTGTGCCTCAGGGCTCTGTCCTGGGGCCCCCCTCCTGTTTGGCATATACTTCTCAGAAGTACAGGCAAGCACGGAAGGGCTGTGGCTGACTAAGTTTGCGGACGACTGCAAACTGGGTGCTATAACAGAGTCTCCTGCCGACATGGAGATCCTCCAGAAGGGCCTAAATGAGACTGATGCATGGTGTCAAAGCCATGGTCTCAAGCTAAATGCAAAAAAATGCTTAGTAATCCCCTTTGGAAAAAACAGTACCCGCAAACTACAACATAGGAGGTAATCCACTGAAATCTGAAGAAAAAATAAGGGATCTAGGGACCCAAGTAGATAGCCAGCTTTCCTTTGATAACCATGTTGCCAAAGTGGTTAGAAAATCCTTCTATGTGACCCATCTGATCATGAAAGGGTTTGCATCAAGATCTAAGGATGTAATGGTGCCCCTCTACTCTTCCCTCATCAGACCCATTATTGAGTACAATGCACCAATTGGAATGTACCTGTGTAGACATCTCCAGCAGCTGGAGAGACCACAGAGGTACCTAACCAAGAGAATTACTGGCCTCAAACAGTTGCCTATGCAGCATGATTGACAAAGCTAATACTGTTCTCTGTTGCATACCGCTTTCTCAGAGGCGATCTCTGTCTTACGTACAGAGCCATGTCCAACCCAGAATTGTTGAACATGCTCCATCTTAGCAAAACCAAATCTACTCAAGCTACACACTCTAGGGATATAAACCTCAACACAACAATGAATAGAACATGCTGGAGGGATAGATTCCCTTCGCAGAGACTTCCCTTACTATGGAACAGGGTCCCAATCTACATAAGACAGAGCCCCTCACTATCACTCTTCAAGAGGAACCTTGATGAGTGGATGGGTAACTGAAAGGTCACACCGGGGATCACACCAACAGCACTACTAGATAGGGGCGCCAGGGGTACTAGCTGCTAGTACAAGGGTCTAGGGAAGTACTAAAGGGACGGTGAATACCGCACAACATGGCTGGGCTAATATATGCCTTTGGGCAGATAGCTCAGTACGAACCTATGAAGATGAATGCACCACAGGTTCCTGGTTACTTATTTAATACTGTTTACCTGGACAAATCCCAAATCAAATTTGGGTTCCTGTTAAGTGATCGAAGTTTTGAAACTTCGAACACGACAATATTGAACTTGTCTGTTCCAAGTTTCAAAACTTCAAACACCGGAAAAAAAAATTGCAACCGTAAACTAACTGTTGCAAAAGGGGGAGCAAGCCTCCCTGCACCCCCCCGCTCATTAAATATACCAAATCCGAGATCGCATTATAGTGCAGAAAAGGGAAATGTTCCTTTTCCGCACTATAGAGCGGTCTAGTAGTTGGTATATTTAAAGAGCGGAAAGTGTGTGGGGGGTGCAGGGGGGCTTGCCCCCCGCTTGCAAAGGTTTAATTTACATTTTAAGTTTTTTTCTTTAGCGTGTTCGAACTTCTGCAAGTTTGACTATATGGTTTCGACCATATAGGGTTTGAACTTGAAGTTTGATCACGTAATACGAACCCATCAAATCTGACCATTTGCAGGCTTAGCCCAGTTTATATACATAGTAACAACAGTAACAAATAGCACTACCAAGCTTTAACTCATTTCACACCTTTCGGCCCCAGAACTTGGACCAAAACTCCAAAGGTGGTGGTGTTTCCATATTCATAAAGGATGCGCACACCTCCAGACTGGCAGCCCAACATAACGCATCAGAGATGCTTCAGGTGCAGCTAAACACTGGATAAGACAGCGATTCAGGTAGTAGCCTGCTATAGGTCCCCACCCATGTCCCAAGACTCGCACTCCACGTTCCTAAGCACCCTGGAGAATATTTGGGTCCAACCTAACACTCTCATACTGGGTGACTTCAACTACCCCTCCATTAAATGGAAAAACTACTCATGTAACAATACACTTGCCCAATGCTTTCTGGAATTCATTAATTCCAATGCTCTGGACCAGCTTGTTCTTACCCCCTCCCCCCCACTAGAGGTAGCAACATCCTTGACCTGGTCATTACTAACACGAGCAACCGTTGCTCTATACCAATAGTCAACTCCTCCTTTGTTAGATTTTTCCACAAACTTATCAGATTGGAAATCTCCCCCCACCCCCACACACACACACACACACACACACACACACACACACACACACACACACACACACACACACACACACAAAGTTAATCACCATGAAAAACTTTACCAAAGCTAACTTTGGGCTCCTAAAAACAGAGGTGGCTAACTTCACGGCACCCATGCAAATAGAGAATAGTTGCATGACCGCCGAATCATACAAAGCACTGTACAAACATACACAAATGCATGGATCTCGCCATACCCAAAAGAACCAAGATGCTCTCCTCAAAAAAAGGAAGCCAATCTGGTGGTCCCCTGCCATAAACAAACTCTACAACAGAAAGAGGAAACTGAAGCAGAATAAGACGAAGTCCCAAGACTGGAAAAACTCCCTCATCAGCCTCAACAAAATGTTGAGATCCTTCATCAAATCTTCTAAAGCTAGCAATGAAAACAGAATTGCAGCAGACAGTAACAACCACAAGACCTTCTATAGTTATGTAAAGAACCTCCACGACAATACCCAGATTTGCTCTGAGCTACTGCACAAGGGTACCTCCTACACCAAGCCAAGAGATATTGCCAATATACTGGCCGACAGATTCAGTGCTAACTTTACACCCCCCTAAAGGACCAATCACAATACCAGTTGATTACCAAGCACCTAGTATTACTGCTACACAGGTTAAAACATCACTGACCAAGGCCAAGAATACAGCTTCTAAGGGATCTGACAAAATCCCTGGCTGTGTTCTACATGAACTACAGAGTGAACTGGCACCGCACTTGCGTGCCCTGTTCAATCACAGCATCACCTCAGGCTTTGTCCCTACTGACTGACGCACTGTTACAGTCATCCCTCTCCACAAAGGAGGAGCGAGTACAGACCCCAGAAATTATCATTGCCTAACGAGACTGATATACAAAGCTATGGAACGCATCATCATCGACCTAATAAACAAGGATACAAGGAATCTCTAAACTCTGGATTTTACACAGTTTGGTTTTGTGAAAGGTAGATCATATGCCTGCTCAACTTGGTTGACTGAGTCAGTCACCAGAGCTGTGGATGAAGGGAAGGTGGTTCATACAGCCTACCTTGATCTGGTCAAGGCCTGTGATACCATCCCCCACTCAGGAAACATAAAAAAACTCACTACGCTAGGCATCAACCCCTATATCACTAGGTGGGTTGCAAACTGGCTCACAGATAGAACTCACAGTGTGAAAGTAGCTGACTCCAAGTCAGACTGCTGACCAGTCACGAGTGGAGTCCCACAGGGTTCGGTCCCGGGTCCTCTCCTGTTTGGTATCTAATTCTCTGAAGTCCAAGCCAACAAGAAGGGATTCTGGCTGACAAAGTTCGCAGACGACTGCAAATTGGGGAGCTATTATTAACTCCCCAAGTGATGTTGACATCCTACAGAAAGGCCTCAATAAGACCAATGACTGGTGTCAGGACCATGGCCTTAAGCTCAATGCCAAAAAATGTGTTGTCATCCCCCTTGGGGGAAAACCCGGTTCCCTTGAATACCACACTGATGACAGTCCACTGAACGCAGAAGGCGTTATAAGAGATCTGGGGAACACAGGTTGACAGCAACCTCTGTTTTGATCACCACGTTGTCACTGTGGACAGAAAGTCCTTCTATGTGGCACATCTCATTACTAAGGGTTTTGCATCCAGGAAGAAAGTGGTCAGTCTCCTTCTACTCTTTCCTCATTAGGCTAATCATCAAGTACAATGCCCCATTTGGCATGTACCTCACTAGACACCTGCAACAACTGGAGAGGCTGCAAAAGTACCTCACAAAGAGGATCCTAGGCCTTAAACACTTGTCCTATATGGACAGACTCAAAAAAACTCCAACCATTCTCTGTCTCATATTGCCTTCTTCGAGGCGTTCTCTGCTTGACTTACAAAGCCATGTCTGACCCAGCTCTGTTAGAAATACTACATCTAAAGAAACCCCAATCCCTCTGCACCACACGCTCCAGAGACCTCAACCCCATTACCACAATCAACAGAACATGCTAGAGGGACAGGTTCATAACCCAGAGACTGCCCATGCTATAGAACAGACTTCCCATACATTTCAAGCAGAGCACCTCACCGACCCTTTTCAAGAGATATCTTGATGAGTGGATGGGAAATAGAAAATTCACCCCAGGGATCACTCCAGTGGCTCTACTCAACAGAGGCACTAGCAACTAAGGTCAGCTGGCATGATGCCAGGGTAATCCTACAGACTAGGCTTGTAAAGGCTCCAGGGCCATTAGCCTAGTACACACCTATGAACCAATGTACTTACCCATAACATTCCTTCTGAATTGTTGCTTTTCATTTGTCTTCAACCTGAGGGGACTCGGACCCGGCACAGATCCGACTCGGCTGTGTACTCCAGCATTGGATCCAAAGTCTAAGCTTCTCCCCTACCTATATAATGCCCCGCTCTCCCTCCTCCACTCAGATCAAGTTTGTTACACAAGCAGCACCAACCATATATAGTCTATAAAACCTGGCACAACCCTGCCAGCCAGAACAAAGGGACCTATGTCTCTTCAGTCCAGTCCACTACACAGACCAAAAAAGGCAGGGGAGTGGGATGGATGGAGGGATGGTTGAAGATAAATGAACAGTAATAACTCAGACAGAACATTATAGTAAGTACTTAACTTATCTGAAATTGTTGTTTTTATTTGATCTTCAACCTGAGGGACAGAGTCCCTTGCTACCAAAAAACCTGGAAGGTCCTCATGGAAGGATATTCTGGTGCACGGCTGAGCCAAAAGATGCTTTGCTCCTGGAGAGAAGATCCAATTTAAAATGAGAAATGAAGGTATGCGATAAAGAAAGCCGCAGAAGCAGAGACGGATCTGGTGGAATGCACACAGACATACCCGATGGAGACAAACTTTTAGCTCAGTAGAGAAGTACACAAAGAAATCCAGCGAGCAATCGTAACCTTAGAAACAGGCTTTCCCAAATGAGGTGTACAAAATGAGACAAATAGCTGATCCAATTTATGCAAGCTTTTGCGTCTATGGAGGTAGAAACAACTGCCTGTGCATGTCTAGTAAGTGCAATTTGTACTCCCATCTATTTTGGAAATTTGGGAAGAAAACTGGCAAATTAATGACCTGGTTAATTTTCGATTCCAAAGCCACCTTCGGCAAGAAAGACGGATTGGTCCGCACAGACACACTGTCTTTATGAAAAATTAGATAAGGGGGCTTTAATAGATAAAGCTTGAAGGTCAGAAACCCTTTTGGCCAAGGTAATTGCCACCAAAAAAGCAGTCTTCCATGATAAAAACTGCAAATCAACCAAAGCAGCTGGTTCAAATGGAGGAGAAACCAAAAACTGCAAAACAAAGGTTAGGTCCCAATGAGGTGTGGGGTCCTTAATCGGTGGCCTAAGAAGAAAGGTACCTTTCAGAAAGGCCTTATAGAGTTTAGACGAAGCTATGGAGGTCGGATTTTCGCCCACATGGAAATTGCTGCCAACTGGACCTTAACAGTAGAGAAGCTAACGCCATTATTAAAAATGTAAGCTAAAAATTCCAAAACGGCAGAGACCGGTGCCGTAAAGGGATCCAGGCAATGCTGAGAAGCCCAGAATGAAAAACGCTTCCATTTGCTAGAGTAGATCTTTCTGGTAGAAGTCTTGGGAGCCACAATCAGGATCTTTTTGACAGAACAAGAAAGCCCGGGAGTCTCGACTATCATGGAAATTGGAGCAGCCAAGCCATGAGCTTCATGCTGACTAAATCTGGATGAGGAACCCCTGATGGGTTCATGATCAGATCCGGAATCAGATCTAGAGTCTAGGGAGGACACACTACATGAAACCACAGAGTGGGGAACCAAACTTGATGAGGCCAGAAAGAGGCAATGAGGATAACAGAGCATCCCAGCCGATGAGCTTTCTGAATAAACTTGAGAATTAGAGGATGCAGAGAAAACCCATACAGTAGACCGGAGGGCCAAGCATGGACTACAGTGTCTCTGGGTGACTCCCCCAGAGAGAGGATCAGAGCGAAATACCCACTGCAGTTTGCAATGGAAGGAGAGGCGAAGAGATTGCAGTAAGGACAACCCCACTTTAGAAAGATCTTGTCCACTACTGACAGATTCAGAGACCACTCCTAGGGCATCATAACAGATCGGCTGAGCCTATCTGCCAAGATGTTCCACTCCCAAAATCTCATGACCTTGCAGCAAAGGGGATAAGATCTGGTTCCCACCCATCTGTTGATGTACCAGACTATGGACAATATTGTCAGTCTGTATGGTAATAGTCCCAGGAGGAAAAAAGGCATGGAGAACTTACAAAGTCAAAAGCACTGCCCTCATCTCCAGGACACTGATATGCAGGCTGGCCTCCAGACCAGATCATGTGTCTCGGACCGTCCTTCCCATACAATGCCCCCCCCACTTGAGGAGGGAAGTGCCCATGGTCACTGTGATCGAGGAGGAGGGAAGAACAAATGGGCGACCCAGGAGAAGGTCCGGGGATTGGAGCCACCAAAGAAGGGAGTCCCTGCAAACATGAGACAGTCGAACAGGATGTGACAAGGGAAGGTCTAGCAAGGACCATTGAACTTGGTCCTTCAGACACCCTCTGCCACAAGGGCAGCATCTGTCATATCCCCGTCTGCCCATGGAGGAAGATGAATCCTGAGCATTCTGGGGAGATGGAGCAGGCAAGACTCTCATCTGAATCTGGTCCCGAAGAAACTTCAACATCATCCTGTCCACCTATGCTTCGAACAGGGTCTGAGTGGACAAGACTGAAGAAGCTACCAACCCTGGCTGAGAATGACACAGAGGACAGTTAGTGGCTGGAGACGGAGCCCGAGAGGTCTCCGTTGAGATGTATGGCGTCCGGAGCCAAGGAGAACTCCGGCTAAGATGAAGAGAGCTCTGGAGACCTCTTCCTAGGCTGCTCTTTCAAATGGGCCTGCTCTCTGTCCCCAGACTTCATAGCGGGAGTTTAACTCCCAGAAGCCGGGGCAGAAGAGGAGGCCTCTGCAGGAGGTGGGAGACGGCCCTTTAAAATAAGCTTGTTCCTCCTGTCAAAGTGCAGGGGTTGAAGCCCACGTAGATCAAGCAGGAAGCATCCAAATGGGGAACTCCCAGACTACGCACAGAGTGTGGGCATCAGAAGGTGGAAGCTTATGTCCACACTCTGCACACTTCCTAAACCCTGGCTGGGGTGTCACGCAAGGAAGGAAAGAAAAAATGTATTTATTTTTAAACAAAGACAGATGCCGAGATGCGGACAGTAGAAAGTAGGGCAAAGAAGAGACGATAGGGAAGAAAGAGAATAGATAAAACCCCAAAAAAGAACACTTACAAGGTAAGGAGCTTGGAGCAGTTGAAAACCCATGCTGTTCAAAGTGAGTGGCAGATGGGATCTAGGTTAGAATGGAGAGTGGGCATTATGGGTAGGGGAGGAGCTTGGACTTTGGATCTGATGCTGGAGTACATGGTCGAGTCAGATCCATGCAGGATAAGAGTTCCTCAGGTTGAAGATCAAATGAAAACAACAACTTCAGATACTAAGTTTAGTGATGTAACATAACATAGATGTAAACAAATACGTTTAACAAGAAGGTTTAAAAAGAAGTGGGATTGGGATTATTGTTATGGGTACAGAAAATGTGGTCTAGTCAAAAGTACAGGCATAGTATATACAAGTATGGAGGGAACTTTAGAATTAAAAGGAGAAGAAATTGTAGAATAGTAAGAGATGTAATAGAACAGCTAATAACAGGAGCAGTGGTTATTGAATGTATAGTATGGAATTTACAGGGCAGTTGGGGAAATCATGGGTGTACACTTATATGTTGAAGTCAGGAGACTAAGCATCTAAGGTTTTCTGGGTTACAAAATGATGTTCTTCATATGCAATCTGACAATGGGATCATGAGGATGAAGACTGACATGAATCTCAGAACCTTTCAAATGGCCCTTGCTGACAAACTATTCTCTAGTGTCTACTGCTTATTAGAGGCACAAATCCTGGAAACATTTTCCAGGAAGACAGTTTGTTCCCCCTGCACCTAAGAAAGGCTTCATGTGAGAGAAGTAAAGACTAGATTTCTGCTAAATCAGTGAGACACCTAGGCTAGAAAGACATGATATGGTGCAGGCCTAAGGCTTCAGAAAGTGTGTCTTGGGAGGTGACCCAAATCATTTGACTGTTTAGTCATGCAAGCAGAGATAAATATGAATGTCTTAACCCTAGCTGTGCACCTATTAGAAAAAAACGGTGTAAGGATGTTCCAGCAACAATGTTGGAACAGTCTTAACTACTGGGACTTCTGCCACATAAGGCCTAATTCCTGGCCTGATCTCCAGAGATCTGCATCCTAACCCTCCATCCCAACCCAGCCTTATAAGTAGTAATTTTAATTACTGAGACTTCTCTTGCAGAAAAGCCTGTTTGCCCTAACTTCCAGAGCTCTACACACTACCTTTCAAGCCAGAAAAATCTGGCTACTCCAGAGACAGCCAGACCAGAAGAAATAAGAGAACCTTAGGATAGCACATGTGAGAAACTATGGAGGAAAGATTACCTGGTACTCACCTCAGCCTCTTGGATGGCCAAAGAAAAAAAAAATCAGAGGGAAAAGAGAGAAGAAAACTATACTGTAACAGTGATCATACTTGAACATCTATTATGGTCAGTTTCTTAAACTGCACTATGTCCTTAGTATGGATTACTGTTAAACTAGCCATAACATACTGGGAAATTTGTTTGCGTCTTTCGGCAATTCCCGGTTAGGGGTCGCCACAGTGGAACTCCGGTCCGCTAATGACTGGCAGTTGATTTTTACGTACCGGCTTGCCAGGCCTGATGCACAACCTTCAATGAAGGTACACCCATTCATGCATGTCTCCATGCAGAAGGCGCTCTAGCTGAGAATCGAACCGGACAGCGTCTTACTGTGAGGCGACAACGCTACCGCAGCACCACCGCGGGTTAACATACTGGGAAATATCTTTTATTATTATTATTATTATTAGGCAGGTTGGATAGTAACCATGTACACGCAGAAACAATTACCTGCAGATGGCTGTGGTGAAACCTGCCATCTTATTTTTGCCATATTTACATTAATGGTTTTAAAACTCTGCTGCCCAAAAGCTACTGAACATTTTCATCTTATACCTTACAAAACGGGTAATACAACTGCATTGATACTTGACCACACTACTTTCTAGACTTCACCTAAACACATAAATATTGTTCAAATGCTATTTCATCATTTTCATACTTCTGTAAATATCTCAACAATCACATGATACAGACACAGACCTGCTTAGCCTCACTTTAAATCTTAGAGATGGATGAACAAATTGTTGCCAACAGTATTGAGTGGTTGCTAAAATACTGTACATTGCTTAGAAAAATACAAAAATTATTTATGCATTTATTACAACATATAAAAATCCTTTTTAAGTGATGGCATTGTCAGTGATTCCCTGCTGGGCTATGAAAGTAAAAGTACAGTTTTGTACCTACCATAAATGTAGATGTCCGATAGATATGCAACTGCAGTCATAACATATGGGTTGTCCTGCCTCAGGCAGCCCTCGGTTGGCCGGATTCCAAAGTCTGGGTCCGACGCCGGCTGATGTCGCATTTCTCTCCGACGTCAGAGCTGCTGGAGTATATAAGCATCAGCCGACGCCATCTTCTTCAGTGTTTCTTGCCCCAGATGCCAGGTGCCCTCCAAGGAAGGCTGTAATCAAATTGGAAGATAAAACAGGTTTCCAGACAAATAAATAAGCAATAAACAGATACACCATAACAGATATCCCCAGCTAAGGATAACAGGGATAGGAGTGGACCCAAAGGATAGAGGGGAAGGAGGGAGGGAAAACTAGACTGCAGTTGCATATCTATCGGACATCTACATTTATGGTAGGTACAAAACTGTACTATGTCCTTCAAGAATGCAACTGCAGTCATAACATATGGGTTGAATACCACAGCTTAGCTGGGGGAGGTGGAATGCTCTAAGAAAAGGATGGTGTAGCTATCAATCCCTGCAGGACTGCCGAAGCAAAGCCTGCTCTGGATCTGAAATATAGAGGAAGGTTGTAGTGTTTGGAAAATGTATGCACGGAGCTCCATGTAGCAGCTTCTAGAATGTCTTTTGTAGGCACCCCTCTTAAGAATGCTGTAGAGGTGGCTGTAGCTCTGGTGGAGTGTGGTCTGACATTGGCTGGCACACTCTTTCCATGGAAGGAATAACAGAATCTGATGCAATGTCCAATCCATTTTGAAATTGTCCGTTTTGAAATTGCTTTTCCTTGTACTCCAGGGGCGTAAGCTACAAAAAGCTGATCAGACTTCCTACTGGTCTTGGTTCTGTCCAGGTAGTAGCGAAGTTGTCTCTGAATGTCCAAGGTATGCAACAGTCTTTCCCCCCTTGCTTTCAGGATTGGGAAAGAAGGTAGGCAGGTGAATTGCTTGATTTAAAGAGACCCTAGATACCACTTTTGGGAGAAAGGTTGGGTTGGTTCGTAAGGAGACCCTGTCTCTGTGAAAGGTTATGAACGGTGGTATAGCCATTAGGGCCTGTAATTCCGAAACCCTTCTTGCTGAGGTAATGGCCAACAGGAAAGCTGTCTTCCAGGAAAGAAATTGTAAATCCACCGAAGCTGCTGGCTCAAAGGGGGGTAGAGTCAATTTTTCTAGGACAAAGTTGAGGTCCCAAGCTGGTACTGGTGCCTTTCTTGGGGGCTTTATATTCTTGATTCCTCTAAGAAATTGCCTTAACAAAGGATGTGAAAACACAGGTGGATCAGTGTTGTATCTAGCTGAGATAGCTGAAGCATGTATTTTTTATAGAGGACTATGAGAGCCCATTATGTAGCATATCTGCCAAATATTTCAGGATGAGTGGGATGCTCAGAAGTGATGCATCGTGACCCTTGGTGGTATTCCAAATGCAGAATCTCTTCCATTTGGCTGAGTAAACCTTTCTGGTGGATGGTCTGCGGGCTTCTGTCAGTATCCGCTGAACTTCCTTGGAAAGAGGTAGGTTGAGGTTATTCATGTGATCTCCCAAGCTGTTAGCTGTAGCGTATGGATGTTGGGATGAACTGTCCTGAAGTTGTGTTGAGTCAAAAGTTGGGGCCATTGGGGGAGGGCCCACGTTTTGTTGTGACATATGCTCCGTAGTAGTGGGTACCAATGTTGTCTTGGCCAGTCTGGAGCTATTAGGATCCCCTTGGGCTGCTCTGCTTTGATCTTTAGTAACACTGTGGTCATCAGTGGCAGAGGTGGAAATGCATAGATTTTTAGGGAGCTCCAGTTGAATGAGAGAGCATCTGTTTTCCATGCTTGTGGATGATATGTCCTTGAACAGAACTTTTGTAAGTGATGATTGAGGTGGGAGGCAAATAGGTCTACGTCCGGCCTGCCCCATGTCGAAGTGACTGTCCGCCAGAACATTGTCTTTGCCCGGAACAAACTGGGATTGCAACTGTATGTTTAGGCTCAGTGATTTTTCCCAAAGATTCATTGTCAATCTGCAAAGGGGGTAAGAATGAGTGCCCCCCTGCTTGTTTATGTACCACATCACAGTGGTGTTGTCTGTCCGTATTAGTAGGTGGCCTGGTTGCAGTTGTTGTCCGAAGGCCTCGATAGCATGCATTACTGCCAGCATTTCCTTTTGGTTGATATGCAGATGTGTTTCCTTTGGAGACAATTGTTCTTGAATACATCTGCCCTCCATGTGCGCCCCCCATCCAAGGTCTGAGGCGTCTGTGGTCATGGTCTGTGTTATCTGAGGTTTTTTGAATGACATACCTGTGTTTGACTGGCTTACTGAGGCCCACCATAGAAATTCCTTTTGAAGACATGGAATGAGCGGTATGGTTGCTTCTAGGTTGTTGCTGTGTTGAGACCATAAGCTTTTCAGGTACCATTGAAGCTTTCTCATGTGTAGTCTTGCTAGTGGAACCAGGAGAATGCAGGATGCCATGTAACCCAGGGCCTGTAGGAATCTCCTTGCAGTCATCTAGGTGAGCTTTGCTAAACTTTTGAAGTAATGAGTTAACTTCTTTTGCTTGTCTTCTGTCAGGTAGGCCATTTGAGAGGCTGTGTCTAGTTTGGCTCCTAAGAAGGTAATTTGCTGGGATGGCTGAAGTCTTGACTTTTGAAAGTTGACTGTGTATCCCAGAGCCTGTAGTAACTGTATGACATAATTCAAGTTTTTTGTCAGTTAGTTTGTCGTCCGCTTGAATGAGGCAATCGTCCAGGTACGGGTAGATTTGAATCCCCTGGAGCCTGCAATGAGCAATTACTGAAGCCAGGCATTTTGTGAATACTCTGGGCGCAGTAGATAAGCCAAATGGCAATGCTGAGAATTGATAATGCTCTGGCCCTGCAAGAAATCTGAGGTATCTTCTGCAGCTGTGTCTGATAGGGACATGCAGGTATGCATCCTTGAGGTCCACAGTAATCCGCCAAGACCCCTTGCCCAGCATGGGAAGGAGTTGCTGTAGAGTCATCATTTTGAACTTTGGTACTATGAGAAAAGTGTTTAAAGCGGACAAGTCCAGTATTGGTCTCCATTGAGTTTCTTTTCTTGGAACAAGGAACAGTCTTGATTAAAATCCCTGACCTTGTTCTTGTCGTGGAACTTTTTCTATTGCTTTGATCTGAGCAAGCAGAGAAATTTGCTTGATAGCCTCTGCCCTCTGATTTTGTGGAAGGTTTGGCATGCCCAGTTTTCTTGGCAAGGTATGAAAATGGAACCAGTAACCGTGGTCTATGATGTCCAAAATCCATTTGTCCTTTGTCAGTTTGTGCCAATTTTTTGTAAACAGAGATAATTTTCCACCCAAGGGAGCTTCTGTTTGCTCCTTGGTCAGCGGAACTAGAGGAAAGTCATTGAGATTGTCCCTGTGGGGCGGGAGAAACCAGTGTCACTTCTTTGGTTTGCTGGTTGCCATTGTCGTCCCCTGTAGGATCCTCTGTATTGGCCTCTTCCTCGGGCATGCCTGTTTTTGCCCCTTTGAAATCTTTCAGGATTAGGAAAGGACCAGTTTTTAGAAGGCCAGTTCCTGCTGAATCTGGGTGGCTGAACCTGGAGGAAATCTTTGACTGTCTGAACTGACTTGGCTTTTTCCTCAATGGACTTTAACACGTCTTTAGCATTAGCACCAAAAAGCTTGTTCTTTTCCAAGGGTGCATCAAGAAGCTTTGCCTTAACATGATCTGGTAAAGGTTGATCTTTTAACCATGCATGTCTACGAATGACCGCCCCTGTCATAGCTGCCCTACATGAAGCTTCAAATGCATCATATCCACACTGTAGAAAATGATTGCTAACTTGCTGAGAATTGTGGACAGCCTCCTGCAAAGACTTCCTATCTAAAGGTTCAGGGGAGGCCAATCTTTTCTGTAAATCATCTAACAGGAAATCCTGATATTGAAACATGTGAAAGAGACAATTGAGAGCTCTCATAGATAAAGTAGTGGAGGTGTAGACCTTCTTCTCCCATCTCTCTAAGGACCTTGCTTCCCTGTCGGAGGGTAAAGGGTTTTTGGAGGTGGTAGCTGAAACCCCTTTAGGCCCCTGGGAAATTGTTTCTAAATCAACAGCATGGGCCCTAAAGAAATGAGAATGGGTTTCTGGGACCCTATAGTATCTGTCAGGCTTGACAGGAGCAGGAGGAAGAGTATCAGGGGTAACACTGGAGTCAGAGTATAAATCATCCAAAACATCAAGCACAGGAGGTATAGCTAAGGGTCTGTGTTGGGGCTTTTTAAGGAAGGTTCGAAGGCGCTTTCTGGAATCTGAATATTCCTGGCCTTGCCACTTAAAATGCTCCCTCATGGAATGCAGAACTTCCCCAAAAGACATATCCTCAGGAGGAGAAGCCGAGGGAATGGAGTCCTCTACATCTGAATCCTCATAGGTCTGGAAGGGCTCTTCCTGGCTTTCGGAATGAACAGAGTCCTCAGAATCTTCATCTGTGGGAAGAGGGTCAGAGGGTTCAACCCTGGGCCTCTTATCAGGAGGAGGCTGGGATCCTCTCTCAGGATGGGCCTGGGAACCTCTGATCAGGGAAATTAAATCTGCGGCCATAGCCATGATTTGAGTTTCAGGAGTAGGCTGAGGTAAGGCTTTAGCAGAAAGATGCTTGGACTTGCTAGCTGCTTTGGCACGTGTGTAGGCCTTGATAGACATGGACATGGGAGGCCTAGCCGCTCCACGTGCAGGAGTAACCTTATCAACAGCAATGGTCTCGGGCATGTCCTCGGTTTCAGTATCCGGAGGAAAGTCAATAACAGGCGTCGGTGTGGCCTCCGGTATCGGAGGAATCGGTAATGCGGTGTCTTCGGTTCGGAGCTGTGGAATAACCGCCTCAGAGGGAACCGGGGCACTCGCGGTTAGTTTTGGCGTGGTGTCGGTGGAAGACGCGGGCAGAGGATGTCGGTCCCGGTCTTTTCGTTTCTTAGGAGTCTGCGTTGTCGGAAGTTCCGATGGCATTGTATAGTCAAATTTATCGCCGAAAAAGTCTTCAGCGAACTCCGCCCAGCGCCTGAGAGTGCGCTTGTTGAAACGAGCACAGGCGGCACAGGCCGAGACGTCGTGGTCTGGGCCAAGGCAAGGGAGGCAGTAAGAGTGGAAATCCTTATGAGGTATTTGTTTACCACAAGACAAACAATTATTTACTTTTTCAGTAATTTCTGACATCGGCTGAGGCAAGAAAAGGTCCCCAACGGGGTACTTAGCTTTTTTGAGGACTTCGGTTTCGAAGAATACAGGAGCTGACCGACCGGCACTTGCGAACTGCTTCTGCTTCGGGCACCGCGCAGCAAGTAAGACTGAAGAAGATGGCGTCGGCTGATGCTTATATACTCCAGCCGCTCTGACGTCGGAGAGAAATGCGACATCAGCCAACGTCGGACCCAGACTTTGGAATCCGGCCGACCGAGGGCTGCCTGAGGCAGGACAACCCATATGTTATGACTGCAGTTGCATTCTTGAAGGACATCCTATATTTTTTGTCTGAGTGACAGAGCTGCTTTCTGTTTTACCTGCTCCATTTATTTTCTGCTACAAGAAATCTGCTTGTCCTGGTGTTTCAGTTCTGAGAGAGAGACAAAAATTATCTTAGCTGCACATTTCAGATGTTTTTCATTGGTTAAATAATTTCTTAAACTTGGGCTCCAAACCAGCTATTCTACATTAAGAAAGTGTTTTTCTGCAGAAGTGTGCTGATCTAACCTGTCTGACTTGGGGACTGTAGGCAAAAGGCTTAATGTGTGCTTTCATGCCTGGAAGTTAGCATAAAGCTCGTTTTTCTTTGCTCAATTTTAAGCCTCACAAACGTTTGTGAGTGCTTTGGCATAATGAGCTGCTCGCCGTTTGGCAACTTTGCTACTGACTGCTGAGAATCTGCTTTCACCTGGAGGAATCCAGTACTGAAAAGATGACAAGTATTTTTTGCATTTCTCTTGGATACTGTGACTGCACTTTAGCAGTTTAAAGATATTTGCTGTTATTTTTTGCACTTTATAGCAAAAAAATAAACTGCAGTGTCTACTGCTGCTTTAACTACTTAATTGCAATGTATTACATTGTATCCGTTAGTTACAGTGCTGTTGTAGGTAGTTTTGTGTGGTCTTGTTGCACCTGGGCTCCAAACCAGCTATTCTACAATAAGGAGGTGTTTTCTGCACCCTTGTGACAGAGGTGTGCTGATCTAACCTGTCTGAATTGGGGATCACTGGTGGAAGGCGGTTTGCTTTCCTGATTGGTAGTTGGCTTAAAACTGTTTCTCTTTGCTCGTATTTAAGCCTTGTGTTTGCGCAGAGCTACTCTTTGAGCAGCAGTGGTTAGCAATGCCCTGTATAGATGCAAACACCTGAAAGCTCAGTTTTTCCCTAACCAGCTGTCAGTGAAACCCTTCCAAGCTTTCCTGCTGTTTCAGGAGCAACTTAGCTGCGCACTCTGCAGCACTACCTTACTGATCAACCTCAGCCTACACAAAGTATAGGCCCCCCTCTTGTAGTTTCGGCACTACAAGCACAGTCCTGTCAAATTAACCCATTCTCTTCCCTAATCAAACATATAGTAAGCAACTGCCATTATGGACAGGCAGTTTCCCATCATCTCTGTCCAGCCTGATAGACATGGGCATCATGAGACAATGTATTAATTGTCTCAAGTACACTGACAACCACTTACTCCTGAAACAAATAAATCCTTTATTTGAGAGATGTAGTTACACTATGACATTGGAGGCAAGACTCTCTCAAAGGGACAAATCAAATGCAAAACAGGTTGTCAGCGTGTACACACTTTCCATATTAAATAAGAACATAAACACACAAATGCAGAGGTTATTCACTAACTTACCAAAAGGTCAGAGGCCTCCCAAACAGAAACCACTTGCACACTCAATATTGTAAAAAAACAACCACAACACAACACACACAAACCAGTATCTCAACAAATAAGCCCATAAGGAATAACACTGCAAAACCTACTGTATTATTCACAGGTGACTCCACTGTGAGACACACGGATGTTCCCCTCACCAGGCTGGATAAGGAGCAATTACAGTTAGCTGCTAATCAGGTGCCAGGATCCATCACGTCACTCAAGCACTCAAGTCACAACCACAAGTACCAGTATGACTCCATCTTAGTCCATGTGGGAGTGAATGACTTGAGATGTACCTCACTGGATTATATGAAGAAAGACATGACTGTGCTCTCAGATTGTGAGCCACAGGCAAGTATAAGCCTAGCCTTAAGGTGCATTCTACTTTCTCCAAAGATGATGCCACAATACAAACAAAAAATGACTAACAATTGCCTTAGTTTCTGGTGTCACTCCAATGAGATCCAATATCTGTCTGTCTGGGAAGACATGGTCAACAGGTCATGCTGCTTTGCTACAGATGGTCTGCACCTGTCTCCTCTAGGTTTTCAGATACTGGCAAAGGCATCAGCCACCCCTATTGTACCTTTTTTATGCAGTGTCAAATTAACCAACCTACAACATAACAAAATCCTCTATGGAGAAACTCAGTACTGCTGCTTAATACTAGGAGTCTAAACAAGAAACTCCACTCCCTGGAAGCACTCCTCACTTTGGAAGATGCAGATATATATGCAGTCACCGAAACATGGTTCAAAGGTGAGGAAAGCACCCTAGCTGTGCAGGGCTACAATGTCTTCCATACATTCAGATCACAAACTGAGTGTGAAAGAACCAATGGAGGAAGTGTATTCACCTTTATTAAGAATAAGTACACCTAGAGACTGATGAAGCAGTGTGAGTTTCTTTAGCTACTTCATGTCCATAACTACAGGCAAAGTCCCCTACCACATCACAGCTTGCTACAGGCCCATCCTCCAACATGAAACAGGAAAAGCATACCGCGTACCTGGACTTATTATAGTCACTTGCCATACATCTCAACACCTTACTCATGATTGATTTTAATTATCCTCCCATTAACTGGGAAACAGCTACTCAACACACCCACAAGAGGCTCAAATGTCCTGGACACAGAACTAACATGGGGAGAGCACTGCACCCCCCCCTGTGATGTCCTCCCTGGTAAGATTGGACCATAAAATCCGTTTTGTTCGATATAAATTAAGAAACTAGATACCCCATTATGCTCAAAAACGCTTAAGAATTTTTCAAAGACAAATTGCCTCTTACTAAGTGATGGTATAAGAAGTTTCAAAGTCCCTTTGAACGCAGATAACATGGACTCCTATGCAGAAATGTACATCAATGCCTTATATAACCAGTTAAGCAGTTAGATCGAATCGGCTGTAACTGACCGGATTAAAACCAGGTCTTGCCAAACAAGCAAGACACCCGGGTGGACCCATAGTATACACAGGCTGTACAACAAGAAATAAACTAATGTCCAAGAACAAGATGGAACTGACTCAGCAGAGGAAGAAATCCCTCTCTAGCTTAAATTAGAGATCTTATCCAATCCTCCAAAACTAATTATGATGCAAAAATAGCCTCCCTAGCTAAGGATAATATTAAGCAATTTTTTAACTATGTCCGAAATCTAAAAAGGCATACTCAGACAGGTGTTGAACTGGTTGTGGATAGCACCACCCATTCTCAACCAGAGGTAATAGCCAACCTGCTAGCTGACAGACTTGGAGCAAACCTCACCTCCCTGTCCCTTAAGTCATCCCCCAAAGTATACCTGCCACCGTTCCTCAGCCTATTATCTCAAGACAGCAGGTCATCTCAGCACTCACCAAAGCCAACACCATGGCAACAATGGGAGTACACATCCCAGGTTGTCTTTTTAAAGAACTTAAAACATGACCAAGCAGACCCACTTGGATCCCTGTTTAATCAGTCTGTGAACTGGCTATGTTCCGCGGAATGGAGAAAGTACAGTTGTGTACACTTACCATAAATGTAGATGTTTGCGTGTATTCAATGTTGCAGTCATTACATTTGGGTAAGCTGCTTGCAGGTTGCCCTCAGTCGGCCTGATTGGGTCCTGCATCGGTTGACGTCCCTTCTTCCATGACGTCAGGTCGTCAGGGGTATAAAACATGCAGCAGACGCCATTACATCAGTTTTTCTTGCCCCAGATGTCAGGTGCCCCACAAATGGGGAGCAAATAAACATAAAAAAACAAATGAATACCTCCAACAATAAGCAAATACACCAAAAAGGCTTTTAAGCATAGTAAAGGAAGGTAGTGGTATAGCCGGAAGACATTAGGGGGCTGGAGGGAGGGTAACCAGGACTGCAACAGTGAATACACTCTAACATCTACATTTATAAGTGTACACAACTGTACTATGCTGTTCGTGTTTCACTGTTGCAGTCATTACATCTGGGTAGATTCCCAAAGCTATGGTTGGGAAGAGTTTATATAGCATTAGGGCCAGCTATAAGTCACTGCATGACAGCAGTGGCAAAGCCAGCTCTGGATTTAGGGAAAATTGGAAAATGATCATGCTTAGTGAAAGTATGGACAGAACCCCAGATAGCAGCTTCTAGGATGTCCCAGGTAGGAACACCTCTAAGAAAGGCTGCTTAAGTAGATGCAGCCCTGGTGGAGTGAGATCTGATCCCCTGGGGAATAGGTTTTCCATGGTGCTCATAGAAGAAATGAATGCAATGTTTTATCCATTTAGAAATGGTTTGTTTTGAAATAGCCTTCTCCTCTGCCCCTGCAGCAAATGCTACCAACAGTTGTTCAGATTTTCTTCGAGGTTTAGTTCTGTCCAAGTAGAATCTAAGTTGTCTGTGAACATCCAATGCAGAATCCGTTCCCCTTTGTTCTGTGGATTGGGAAAGAAGGTTGGCAAATGAATGGACTGATTAAGAGCTACACTGGATACCACCTTGGGCATAAAGGATGGATTGGTCCTGAGTGACACCCTGTCCACATGAAAGATGATGAAAGGCTCCACTGCCATAAGGGCCTGCAATTCAGATATCCTTCTAGCTGAAGTGATTGCTAAAAGGAAAGCTGTTTTCCAAGAAACAAATTTTAAGTCTGCAGTAGCAGCTGGCTCGAAAGGAGGTAGAGTGAGTTTCTCCAATACAAAGTTAAGGTCCCAAGGCAGGGGTTGGAGCTCTCCTGGGTGGTCTCAAATTTATTGCCCCTCTGAAGTACTGCTTGAGCAGAGGATGAGAGAAGAGGGGAGGTTCTGTGTTATAACGCACTGAAATGGCTGAGGAGTGGATTTTAATGGAGGAAAAAGACAGGCCCTTGTGAAGCATCACAGTTAAAAATTGCAAAATCTGAGGTAAATTGGGTGCTGCTGTGCTCAACCCTTGAGATTGGTTTCAGGCACATAATCTTTTCCATTTTTCAGCATAAGATTTTCTAGTGCTAGGCCTCCTTCCCTCTAAGATGACATCCATCACAGGTTTGCTGAGGGATAAGGGTGAGTTTAAGTAACGAGCCAGGCTGCAAGGTTCAATGTTGGAAGCTGAGGATGCAAGACCTGGTTCTCCTGCTGAAACAGCAGGGAGGGGGTCTGAGGCAGGTGCCATGGAGATAACTGCGACACACTGCGCAGGAGGGGGTACCAGTGTTGACACAGCCAGTCTGGAGCAATCAAAATCATCCTTGGTTTGTCCTGTTTGACTTTTAGTAGAACTTTGGAGAACAGAGGCAATGGGGGAAGGCGTAGACTGATAGGTTTTTCCAGCTGAAGGACAGAGCATCCACCTTCCAGGCTTGGTTGTGGGGAGTCCTTGTGCAAAACTTGTCCAATTGGTAGTTCTGGGGGGAGGCAAATAGGTCTAGGTCTGGGCTCTCCATTCGCTTGTCAACAGGTTGAAAATCCTTGGTTCCCGTTTCCACTCGTGTGGGTCCATGAGGTTTCTGCTTAGTCCATCTGCCAGTATATTTAATTTTCCTGGCAGGAATTGAGCTTGTAGGTGTACTTGGTAGCTCAAGGCTGTGTTCCACAATTGATTTGGGGGCAGGTCCGGCCATCCATTTGGTGTTGGCAACATGTGGAAATGAAATCTGTATCCCTGGGGCACTATATTTAAAACCCATTTGTCCTGGGTTATGAGTTCCCAGTTCTTTGCATGAAGTGCAATCTTTCCACCCAAAGGGGCGTTCAGTAGATAAGTGCTTGGAAATTTTAAAAGGAAGTCATTGAGACTGTTTACCATAGGGGGGTGTCTTGTTATTCCCATATTTGGAAGTGCAGGCCCCCTACAGCTTAGTTCTTTGAGTTCCCTGGGACTGAAACCTGGGTTTTTTGCTGTGTCTGGGTTTGGCTTGAGAAGACCTAGAAAGGACCAATTCTTAGTAGGCCAGTGCCTACTAAATCTAGGAGGTTGCACTTGTAAAAAATCTTTAACAGTTTGCATAGATTTAGCTTTATCATCCATCTTTTTAAGAACTTCTTCAGCCTTGTTGCCAGACAGGCAGTCCTGATTTAAAGGAGCATCCAACAATTTAGCTTTAACATGATCAGGCAAAGATTGCTCCTTAAGCCAAGCATGCCTTCGAAGCACAGACCCAGTAACAGCAGCCCTGCAAAAGGCCACCACATTTCAAAGTATGTTTTCCAACTTGTTCAGCAGAATGCATTAAATCCTGCAAATCTTTATTTTCCACACAATCAGGAATCAACATAATTTTCTATTTAAGCAGTCCAATAACATGTTGCTGATATTTTAACATATGAAATTGGCAGTTTAAAGCTCTGACTGCCAAGGTTGCTGAAGTGCAAACCTTTTTACCCCATCTATCCAGCGCCCTGGAGTCTCTATCAAAAGGTGTAGGATTTTTAGCAGTAGAAGCCTTAATGCCCTTGGGCCCCTGGGAAACAGTCTCTGGATCTGCAATAGGATTCTTGAAAGGGAACTTGTGAGACTCAGGAACCCTGTAGTATCTGTCATGTTTACTAGGAGCAGGAGGCAGGGAATCAGGGGCCAAACTGGATTCCGAGAAAACATCAAAAATTTCTAGTACAGGAGGAATAGCCAAAGGCCTATGCTGAGGTAGAAGAAGGAAATCCCTAAGCCTCTTCTTTGAATCAGAAAATTCCTGGCTTTCCCAGTGAAAATGCTCCCTTAACGTATGTAAGGTTTCCCCAAAAAAAAAAAAAAAAAAATCCTCAGGAGGAGAAGCAGAGGGAATAGAATCATCTGCATCAGAATCCTCATAAGTAGGTAAGGACAAATCCAGGTCATCAGAAGAGTCAGAATCAACAGAATCCTGATCAGAAGATTCATAATCAAGTTCAGCCCTAGACCTCTTAGAGGGGGGTGGGGTTGACTACCCCTGATTACAGTTATAAGATCTTCAGCCATTTTTATCATTTGTTTTTTAGGCATAGGGGCCTGAGCATGTGGCCTGGGCTTCGGTTTTTTAGACATGGATCAAGATTTAGGCCTTAGTAATGAAGGAGGCATTGATTTAATATGCAAGTCCGTAGGCCTGAATACACCCTCAGAAGCCAGTGCCTGCACAGCGGATCTGGACCCATCCAAGGTAGAGACATCCGCTGGTTCCATAGTTGAAGTATCTCGCGGCATACCGCACTCCGAAAGGGTCTCAGTAGAGGCCTGCAAATCAGAAGTAGCGGGTATCAGGGGCTGTAAAATCGCCTCAGTACCGGCGAACTGCTGACTGGCTTAGGAGAAGCGTCATCGGCAGTTCTGGACCTCGGCGGCCTGTCTCGGTCTTTATCTTTGCGTTTTTTTTTTTTCGGAATCCCAGTAGTTGGATGGCTAACCGACGACATTTCTGGATAATTAAACTGAGATCCGAAATATTTAGAGGCAAAAATATACTGATGATGGATAGTGCGCGGATTAAATAAAGCACAAAACCAACAGCAAGGTACGTCGTGGTCAGGGCCTAGGTAAGGAATACAGTACGAATGAAAATCTTTATGATGTATTTGCTTTCCACAAGTAATGCAATTATTAACTTTTACTGACATCGGTAAGGAGAAAGAAAAAGTTCCCCCAATTGGGTACTTAGCTTTAAGTTGAAGACTTCGGTTCTGAAACTTGAAAACAAAAATTTCAGGAGTCGGCCGACCGGCACTTGCGAACTGCTTCTGCTTCAGGCATGGCAAGAAAAGACTGATGTAATGGCGTCAGCTGCATGTTTTATACCCCTGACGTCATGGAAGAAGGCACAGCAACCGACATAGGACCCAAGATTTTGTTAATCAAGCCAACTGAGAGCAACCTGCAAGCAGATTACCCAAATGTAATGACTGCAACAGTGAAACACGAAGGACATCAGCAAAAGTAATCCCTCTGCACATAGGAGACCATCAACTGACCCTGGGAATTATAGGCCTATAAGCTTGACTAGCCTCATCTGCAAAGCCATGAAAAGAATCACTATGGGCCTTATTAACAAGGATGTAGGTAATCTCCAAACTCTGGACCCAACCCAATTCAGATTCCTTAAATGTGGATGATTCTTCGAGAAAGTCGCCAAGGCCCGGGAAGAGGGAAGGACAGTGCATAACTCTTGACAGAGCCAAGGCATTTGACACAAATACCTCACTCAAGTATTACAGAGAAACTCTCCCAGTTGGGAATTAATCCCTATTATTACCAGATTGGTAGCCAAATGGCTCATCAACAGGAAACGTACTGTCAAAGTGGGTGACTTCACCTTTAGCAAAAGACCAGTCACCAGTGGTGTACCGCAGGGTTCTGTGCTGGGCCCCTTACTGTGCAGAATTTATTTCTCAGAAGTCCAGGCAAACTTGGATGGCCTGTGCCCGACCATGTTCGCTGACAACTGCAAACTAGGAGCAATCACAGAGTTAACAAAGTTAATAGGCTGCAGACAGGGTTAACCCAGACAAACGATCGGTGACAAATCAAGAAGACTGTAATCTGAACTATGACCACCACGTACCCACACTAGTAAGGAAATCCTAAGTGGCACATCTTGTAAGTAAAGGCATCACATCTAGATCTAAAGATGTTATAATTCCATTACATTCAGCCCTCATTAGACCAATAACGGAATACAATGCTTTATTTTGCATGTACCTCATCAGACACCTGCAAAAATTGGAGATAATATAGAGGTTTCACGCCAAGAAATTACAGGGTACACAAAAATACTGAAAGCCCTGTCTCTGTATTCTGTCTCCTACAGATTGCCAAGGGGTAACCTGTGCCTGGCTTACAGGGGTTCTGATCTGACCTTGATGGAAATGTTACACATTCATAAATCAAAATACAGCAAGGTCACTCGTTGCAAGGATCTTAAACTAGCCACTGACATGAACAGGTCATGCTGAAGTGACAGATGCATCTCTCAGAGACTGACACTTGGAGCAAGCTTCCAATTCAAATGAAACACAGCCCCCCCCCCCCAACCCTCTTCAAATGCAACCTATATCAATGGATGGGTGACCACAAATTCACTCCTGGGGTAGCATTCATGTGCCTCCATGATGGAGGAAGTTGATATTAACTACCATAGACCCTTAGCTCTGCAAATTTTGCTCACCTAACTACTGACAATTGGGGCAACTCGGGATAAATATGGCTAGGCTTGTAAAAGGTCTAGGGCTGTTAGCCTAAGTAACCTTCTATGAATCTATGAATATGTCCACTATAATGATTAGTATGTGCTGAACAGTTTATCATTTGTATTTCTTTGTTTGAAATGACAGGATATAACTTCATTTTGCCACACATTAGAAGTCTGAGTACAGCTGCAGTCTCACTGCTAAACAGGTGATACACTTGCCTTTTGTGCAGAAGGATGGGAATTCTATTCCTATACTAGCTAGATGGATTCATTTTGAAATTCTGCCACTGCAGTGCACAGTGCAACATGGGGGAGTGTAGCACTTCTGAGTGTGCATTCCTCCAGATGAGATGGTAAATTATGGTCCCATTTACCTGAGTTAGTGGTAGCTAAAGGGGATGAAAAAGATCCCATAACACTTATCAAAAAAAGTACGAGAAGTTCCCATTTTTTTCCATCAATTGAATGAGAAGGCGTCCCCTGTCCAATTTTTCTTTTCCGGTACACTACAGCAGTACTAATTCAGTTGTCTGATGCTTGGAGAAGCAAAGATATATTTTTGTAGCACACCCTTTTATAGCAGAAATCAACAAAAATGTTCCTGCACAGTTGTGATGATCTAAGGTATTGCCAGCCATGCCAGGAGAAGTAGGGCAATGAATGTGGAACATATGCCAGCACAGCTAGCTGGAATTTAAAGAATTATATGTTATTTGAATACCAAACTGATTTGTACAGATGCTTGTGTTAAAAATTGTATTTATAAAGTTGCCTGCGTTAAATATTTATCAATAGTGTGCCCTGCTGGAAAGAAAAGAAATGTACACATATTACTGTAACCAAATTACATGTATATGTTTTAACAGACAATACTGGAAAAGAAGAGGTTAATCACAATCTGACTGCAGCAAACTTTGAAAAAATAACTGAAATTAAATTAGGCAGTAAAGATTGTATCTTACAGTTCTGGTTGCAGTCAGAGATAAAATGTCTGGGAAACAAAGTATTAGGAAGCCTTCTTTACTGTCTCTAGCGGGGAGCCAATTGCTACTCTGGAAGGGTAGAGGTTTGAAATTGTTTTATGATTTCCAGGAACTGCAGCAGATCTGAGCAAAGCTCTATGTGTATGGTAACACATAGGTGATAAATCCTGACATCTTTTACTGTTGGTGACAGAGTGGGAAACAAGAGTCAAATGACCAGATGTGATGTCATTCTGTGAGCTATCCCAGAAATAATATTTAGATATTACATTGAGAAGGTTCTCAGTGACACTGGGCACTCTGTTTTGGAAACCTGGCGTAGAAAGGCCCGTCATCTGCTTCATCTTGCCTTGCTCTAGTAAGTGGATCAGGGAATAGTATTATTTAGATTAGTCAGGAAAATATAATCAGATTAGTTAAGTAATGTTTCTGTAACTGTGTGAACCTGTCCACCTGTGTAATTTTTAATATTTTCTGTGATTGAAACTCTGGTATTTATTATAAATAAATATTTAGTATTTTCAAGTTATTTTATTATTTATTAAATGTGTTCAAACTGGTCATTGTGGCTGGTCCTTTTAGAAAATATTTAATTTTTGAGAGTATTTGCATATATTTATTTGGTGATAACTCTGGCCACTCCTGAATGTCTTTCCTGTTTTGTCAACATTACCCTTTGTAATAATAATAATAATAATATTACCAATTTCACTCAGTATAACTGGATACTCTTTTTAAGAGCTGTACAGTAACTGACTGGTGGCAGTGAATCTACCTTAAGTCTGGGCAAAGTTGGTAGAGAGGGTAATCTGTGCCAGCTTTTCCCAGGTGCGTGTCTGTCATCTACTTGGAGCAGGGACACAAAGCACTGGTATAAGAGAGGGTGTGCTGGAGAACTTGCCTTGGACACTCGTCTGAGGACCTAACCCTACAGCTGTGCCAGTGGGGAGTCTTACTGGGGACCTGGAGGGAGACAGAAAAACCCAGACCCTGGGCTGAGTGTGTTCCCTGTGTGCTCCTAAGGGAAATTATGCATGATGCAAAGAGGTCTGCATCTGGAAATACAGGTCTATATTATGAAGTCGAAGAATAAAAAGAGCAAACACTCTTACAGAACACTAAAAGTCTAAAGCACTGAAAGCCAAACACACAGAACAGTGATTTTTTCCCCAGGGAAAAAAACGCTGGGCTGTCTTCGGGACTTTCCCATTTTCTCCACTGTAGTGCGAACTTGGAGTTGGTATATTTAAGTAGGCGTGGCACAGCCCCCAACATCAGGGGGGTGAGGGTGAAGCCCCCCCCAATTTATTTTGTTTGGATTTTTTTTTTTGCGGAGCAGAGATTGCTGTTCCGTATGTTTGACATTTACTGCTTTCAGTTTTTAGTGTTTGACAGAATGTTGCTCTTTTTATCATTCGAAAAATACTGGGTGTATCCATTTGTATTCCAAGTGAATGTCCCCTCTCCAGTGGCAGTGGTGAGGATTCAGGCTCCTTCATTACTGGCCCAGACTGTGGTCGTCACAACAATATTAATTCAAAGGGATCCGCTGTTGTCCTGCCTAACTGATCCACCATCGAGTTCTGATGAGATGAGATGCAGGAAGCTTCGAGAATCATGCCTGATTATACGGCTCCCAACTTTGCAGCACCAGGCTGCAAAGGAGGTATTAGTGAACTTTCAACCCTCTCCTGTTTATGTACCACAGCTCCATGGAGCCATCTGTCATTATGCATAGGACACTTGGCTTCCAAAGTGGCTAGGATCACAGCAATTATCTCCTTTATTCAAGTATATACCCTCTTATTTGTTTGTTGTCCCAGGTGCCATGTACTCTGAGCTCACTTGAGTGGACTCCTCAAGCCATACTTGAGGCATCTGAAACCAGTGTTGGATTTTCTGATGCCCATCTGAATGGGCCTCTCAAGTTCTCCTGTATACATGGAACTCACCATGATAACTCTTATCTTATGCAAAGAGGTAACCAAATATGTTTTCTAAGGACTGGTCATCTTGATGTTGCATACATCTGTGGTTCAGTGCAATTTCCCCACAGCAAAGTCTTACCAGGGAGCCATAGGGACGGTGGATACCATGTAACCTCTGATCTTATTGTATTCTCTTGCAGAAATATTTTTTCTCTGAGCCATCTCTTGAAATACCTTGTCTTGGGAAAGAAATACTTTCTTGGCTGTAGGACTCCAGCAGCATCTAGCAATCTGCCTGGTTAGCAGGGTGCCAGTGGCTGAAAATCTAGCTCAAGCTATGCATGTCTAAAGGCATCCTTAAATACCTGAAAAACTAAAGGTATGGTTGTAGGCTTCTGTTATAGTCTTAAATGCCTGAAAAATTGGATGTATGGTCGTGGACTTGGGTTCCTTAACATTTAACAATTCAAGTATCTTCTATGGGAGTCCAAATGCTTGTTGGCTTTCCATTTTAAAATGCAAACATACTATTAGGGAATGCCCTGGGGCTGCAGGGGGCTTTGGGGACACTGAAAGACAAGGACTCTTTCTAGTTTGTATCATATCCAATGCAGAATACAGATGCATGTAGTATGCAAGATACATTGCAAGCTTTTTCTTTTCGTCCTTCTCAACCTTAATATCAGAGTCACACACTCTCTCTCTCAGCAGTAGGCCCATACTGGGGTAGACTGCTCCCAAGCTGCCACACTTGTGTATTCTGTGGCAAAGCAAAGATAATCAGAAAATAACTCCAGGGACTAAAAATCCCATTACCTATTCTACCAGCCTGAACAGCCTGTCTTGTCACAAATACAAGACTGTTTTGCTCCTTCCTACAAGACCACTTTCTTGCCTATTAATTTCTACTTTGTCTACCTCTTTTCTTCAGACTTCCTATTTTATCTTAAACAATTACCCTGAGTAGTAATCCTATTGCTGCTTGCTACAGCTCATGCTTTCAACGTATTTTACTTCTGATTAATGTGGAGATATCCTAAATTTTCAAAGGAGAACAGGAAAAAAAAAATGAAGTATATATGCTGAAAACCTGAAGAAGAAATACATTACAGGCCACTAACTTAATACAACAAGCACGATTTAAATATGAGCTTATGAAAAAAAGTTAAGTCTTACCATAACATTCCATCAGAGTTGTCAATCTCCATTTGCCATCAGCATGTAGGTTCGGTTCCGATCACTTGGAACCGGCTCGGTTGCTTCTCTTTCGCATGGTTTCCAAAAACTGTCGAGCATGTCCTTTACCCATAATGCTTAGGGTAGATCATCTCAGATCACATTTGCTCATAAGTGAAAGAAGAAAGCAAAAATACCTGAACGAGACCATACCTGGATAGTAAATCAATTCCAAAGGGAAACCTGTCAGAGAGAATGTCTGTTCTTCCAGGAAATCTGGCAGGAGGACAGAGGGAGGGGATTTGATGACAAAGATGGAAAATTCAGGTGAAGAATTATGGTAAGACACAGCTTCTTTATCTGAAGTTGTCAATCTTCATTTTGTCACCAACATGTGGGACAGAGTCCCCTGCTACTTATAATCCTGGGTGGACTCAAGAAAGGACATTCCTCAGCACCATCGAACCAAATGATGCTCTTCCCATAGAGACCAGATCCAACTTGTAATGAGTAACAAAGGTATGGGGTGATGCTCAAGTTGCAGCTGCGCATGTGCCATTTATGGGTGTTCTCAACTGGAAGACAGCGGAAGTAGCCACCACTCTTGTTGAGTGTGCTTTTGGGGGTACCAGCACAGGAATATCCCTCTTCCTATAAATAAAGGAAATGCCATCTGTAATCCATTTGCCTAGAAACACTTTGCTCACAGATTGCCCTAATTTACTGTCCAAAAAGGAAATAAAAAGCTGGTTGGGTTTTCTGATATCACTGGTCCTGTCCAGACAGAATCTTAGCTGCCTGTGAACATCTAACAGGCGTAATAAGTACTCACCCTTGTTAGAGTAATTCAGAAAAAATACAGAAGACTGATGCATTGATTAAGGTTGGTTTCCAAACAACCTTGGGCAGAAAAGATGGGTTTTCTATGAGATAAGGACTATCTTTAAGAAAAATCAAATATGGTGACCTACACGAAAGTGCTTGATTTTCCAAAATTTGCCTAGCTAAGGTGATGGCTACAAAAAAGATAGTTTTCCATGATAAAACTTTAGATCACACCTAGAGGCTGGTTCAAAGGGGGATTGTGTGTCAGTTTGCAGCATCAGAGTAAGGTCCCACGGAGGCTCTGGATCCTTGTAAGGGGGATTTAAGAAGGAGAGCACCTTTCAAAAAGGCTTCACAAAGCCTATGCAAAGTCATTGATGATCAGTGGAAAACACTGTGAAAATTAGAAATGGCTGCTAGTTGAAATTTAACAGTAAAAGTGGTTGCGCCTTCATAGAAGATGGAGGCTAGGAAATTAAGAATCTCATGTATTGGTGCTGAGAAATGATCAATATGATGTAGACAGGCCGAATGAACAAATATTTTCCATTCACTTGTATAAAGTTTACATGTAGATGGTTTGTGAGATGATAAAAGTATGCATTTGACTGGGAAAGAGAGCACATAATGCCTGGCTGCTAATGGAATTGGAGAAAAGCTCTCAGCTTGAGGTTCATAATGTCTGAGTGATTGATGCCTGTCGGGTGAGACAGGAGGTCTGGAGTTGGATCCAGAATCCAAAGTTGTTGTACCACATGAGGCCAAAGGTATGGGAACCAAATCTGCCAAGACCAAAAGGGGGCAATGAGGAAGACTTTGCTCTTCAACTTGTCTGCTTTCTGTAGAAATTGGAATTAGTGGGGTCAGAAGAAAGGCATAAAGGAGAACAGGAGGCCAATTGTGAAGTGTGTCCCTCAGTAATTCCCCCTCTAGGGGGATGAGAGCAAAGTAGCTTCTGCATTAGCTGTTCAGAGGAAAGGCAAAAAGGTCACAGCAAGGCTGGCCCCATGTGAGGAATATCCTTTTCAAAACTTCTGGATTGAGGGACCAGACCACTGACATGTCTGTCTGAATTGCAATGATCCCTAGAGGTACAGTCCTGGAATGTGTGCAATGCTAATAGCACTGGTCACATCTCTACAACATTTATGTGAAGATTGGCTTCCATCGGGGACCACGTGCCTTGGACTGTTTCTCTCTGGCAATGCCCCCCCCCCCCCAAGCCAGGACACATCTGTGGTCACTGTCACTTTGGACTGAGGGGAAATGAATGGGCACCCTTGTAAGACTTGTTTTGAATGAACCCACCATAGGAAATCTCTCTTGCATGTGTTAGTGATCAAGACTGGCATTGACAAGGCATGCTGAAGGATGGACCACTGTGCTGCAAGTAACCACTGTAAAATCCTCATGTGGAACCTGGCTAGGGGAACAAGAGTTATGGCAGCCGCCACTGAATCTAATGTCTGAAGTACCTGCCATGCAGCTACCTTGTCCTTTTGCACTAGCGTTTGGACTTGAGTCTATACAGTTTCCAGTCAGGTCAGAGGAAGTGAAGCAGTGCAGGTTGCTGTATCCAATGAAGCCCCTATAAATGTTACATTTTGAGTTGGTTCCAGCGAGGATTTTTCGAAGTTGATTGTGATGCCTAAATGGTCCTATAAATGTAAGACCTTTTGCTTTGTTGGCTGGTAGTAGCGGAAATGAGCCAGTCGTCTAGCTACGGAAACACCTGGAATCCTTGAAGTCTTAAGTAAGCTGCTACTACTGCCAATCATTTGAACACCCTGGGAGCTGTGGTGAGAGCTAAGGGCAGGACTCTGAATTGGTATTGACTGGCTCCCAGACAGAAGTGAAGGAATCCAAAATCGGACTCCAGTCCCCACAGTCCTTTTGGCATTAAAAAGAATCTTGAGTAAAATCTGGATTCTGTCTGGTGGGACTTCCTGGATGACTCTTTCTAGCAGCTTGAATGGCTGCTTGTTCCCTCTGAATGGGTGGAACATCGGGGAATTTCTTTGACTGGGGATGAGGAAGTGAAAAAGGGACACTGTAACTTCTGGAAATGATTCTCTGCCCCTGAGTATCAGAGGTGATTTCTTGCTAGGTTTTCAGGTGCAGGGATAAGCGACCCCCCCCCCATTGCCTCCACAGGTGGACAATCGGGCCTTTTAAGAGCACTGGAAAGGTTGGAATCCTGGAAACCTTTGCCACCCAGGCAGCGTCTTCCACTACTGTCCCCCCCCTCTGCCCCTGGAGGAACAATCACCACGTGTACTCTGGGAAGACCCTTGGGATTTTTTTCAACCACATTTTTCCTGCTCCTCGTTGGTGCCTAGAGAATGAACTTGAGAAGCGGAAAAATGTACTCCCTATGGCAGAAAGGGTTTCTCATCCTTCTCACACCTGGTTAAAGTGTCTCTTAACAGTTGGACCAAAAAAGGATGAGCCATCAAAGGGTGTACTGAAACGAAGACTTGAAGGGCTCCACAAACTCAACCAAGTGCATGCAGGCATGCTTCCTTATAGAAATACCTGAACCTGCTGCTCTAGTCATTCCTTCAAGCTACATCTGAAATGAGCCTCATGGAAGAATTAGAAATGGAAGTCAGGGTAGTCAACTGAGGTGCGACTTAATCACGCATTTCCTCAAACAGCTCCTGACAGAGAATCAAGACAGTTCCTTAATCAGATCTCTCTTTAATCTAGAGAAGTGCATTAAGTAATGCAAAGACCAGACAGGGCAAAGGTCGATGAAGCATAAACTCGCTTCCCGAATCTATCAATCACCTGTAACTCCTTGCTGGGAGGACAGATAGAGGAAATCTCCTCTGATATTTGCTTTTTAGTGGCTGCTGCTACCACCACAGCATCTACAGCAACTCCTTTTGACCAGAAGAGCTTATACTCTGGACCTGTGATAATTTTGTCTGACCTTTTGAGGATTGGTTCTGTGGCATCAGGGGCCTCCCACTCCCACCAAGACATTAACAAAATTAGCTCAATGGCAGGTGGAGACACCCAGAAAGTAAATGGGTGGGTAACGAAAGCCAGCAGGTATACAGATTCTTAGGTTGAAGGATTGAGGGACTTCCAATCACCTCTCTGCTTAAGGATTTCCAGGATGTCTCTAAAGGACACATTGTCAGGAGGTGACCTGCGGGACCCTTCACCTTCATAGAGACCTGTGTCTTCTGTGATGGACTCCTCAGAAGAGTTGGTTTCCTCTTACACAACTACTTCTGAGGGACCTTCTCGGGGGAAAATCTGTGGAGGTTCAAGAAAAAGAAGGGGTACCCTTGCCGGGTAACCTAAGGCTGTGGTACCCACTGACCCGGTGAAGAGAGTGGCTGATTCTCTGGGGCCAACGGAGTCAGGGACAAAGGCTCCAAAAAAGTAGGAACAGACCTAGTGCTAGAAGAAACCAATGCTGTCTTCACAGCCTTGAATGCTGATCCACCAAGGGACAAGTGAGACTCCGGAACTGATGGGTAGGACGGAGGTGCAGAAACCCCTCCCTACACAGATGTGGTCCTCCTTGAGACCAAAGCTGGATCTGAACTCATCCATGCCAATGTTCCTGGATGCTGAGACAGCTCTGATAAAAAGGGAGCTGACCCAAATGCCCCGAAACAGACAGGCAAGCTACAGCTCTGGGAGGACTCTGGTTCTGAAACTGAAATGCTCAGGGCAGCAGTGTGTTCTAAAGAAAAGAATACATTCGGAACAGACACGGTCGGTTCTTGATAACTTGGAACGGAGGTCTCTGAAGTACCTGCAGAGTTTAGAGGAGGAGGTACAGAAGAGGGAGAAGGTGGTATCAGTGCCTGTCCTGAAGGGGTAGGAACAGGGAACATCCCTGACATCCCTGTGGCCCAAAGTATTTTCATCACCAACTTCTCCACTTCGTCTTTTATTAGACTCTTGGAAGAATGGTTGGAGACCACCGAATGGGATTTTGGTCTCATCAAGAAGGGAGACAGTGGCCTGTCAGCAAAGGGGTCTACTGAAGGGGAATACTGTGTCCTAGGAAGCGGTGAACAAATAGATTCCAAATGCATCGGTGCTGACTGAGGTATCGGAACGGTGGAAGCAGATATAGATTCTGAAGCATGCTTCGGAGTCGAAGATTTAGAAGTCTGCTCCGATGGAGATGAAGACCTTGATGTCTTTTTGTTTTTAGGACTCAGTGCAGAGAAAGTGCTCGGGGACCAGGCAGACTATTTCTTCACCTCCAAAGCTCTATAGGACATAGAAGAGGTTGAAGTAGTATGTCCAGATTTGGGTTTAGTCTTTTCCTGTCCAGACATGGCTTCCACAAAGGAGTAGAGAAGCAGGCCTTTCAGGATGAGTTTATTTTTCCTCTCTACCAATGCTCAGTGACTAAATGTGTGGCAGACAGTACAGTCCTCTTGCAAATGTAAGGGACCCAAGCAGTAAACACAGAGAATGTTGGTCTGAAAAGGGATTTTATGGCCACATTTTGAACATTTCTTAAAGCCAGGTGGAGCCTTCTCTTTCTGAGCCATAGTAACAAGAAGTCAGAGGCAATACACAGGTGAACACAGACTCACACATGCACACACACACACACCTCTAGATAAGAAACTAATACACAAGAAACCAACAGGAAGGTTAAAAAAACAGAGAAAAAAAAATCTTGTTTAAGAAAGAACTACCAGCAATCGTAGCGAAAAATACCTAGCAGTAAGAAGTGGGTAAGGGATACAAACAATGGTAAGAAAAACTACCTAATGTTAGATGGAAAAAGAAAAGTAAAGATTTTTCCCTAATAAAAGTCTGAAAGAATTTATGAGATGCAACAGACAAGGAATAGGTTAGAAAAATACTTAGAAATGAAGAAAAAGGGAAATTATAGAAAATATTTAACTGAACAAGGCTTGAGAGTGTAACGGCAAGCCACGTCTGAAGCTGAAAGCGGCAAATTAAATCTGAGGTAATCTACCCTAAGCATTATGGGTAAGGGATGCGCGCGAGAGTTTTTGGAATCCAAGAGCTACAGAAATGGCCACACTGGTTCAAAGGGTTCGGAACTGAACCCACATGCTGATGACAAAACAAAGATCGACAACTTCAGATATGATGTTTCTAACAGTCTTGTCTGGCAGTTGGAGCACAGGACTAAGGCTATGAGTTGTTTATGACCTACTTCCTGTAGTACAGGGTACGATTCCCTCAGCCTTTGCTTGACTACTAAGCAACCTTAGGCAAATCACTTAAGCAGGCAGTGCTTTGGGAATTTGGACTAGGCTCTACATGATCGCCTGAAATGCATGCCTTGTAACTACCTATGACTATATTAATGTAAACATTTCCTGATATCATGGACACTTGTTTGTTTGTGTCTTTCGGCTTTTCCCAGTTAAGGGTCGCCACAGCGGAACTCCGGTCCGCTAATGATTGGTAGTGGATTTTTACATACCGGGTTACCAGCCCAGACGCACAACCTTCGAGGGCACGCCCCCATTCACGTATGCCTCCACACAGAAGACGCTCTAGCTGAGAAATGAACGGGACAACGTCTTGCTATGAGGTGACAACGCTACCGCAGCACTACCATGGACACTTGTAAATATTTTAAATCCATTGGCGGCATGACGGTACAATGACTTAAGTATTCTGCTTCATAGCTGTAGGGTCTGGGGTTCAAATCTGTCTTTCAGTTACTGAAGGTGTGGAGTATCTACTACTACTACTACTACGAAAACTGTTGTTTCCACCCACTTCCAAGAAGCATGCTGCTCAACTGGCTAACCTGTACTGACCATATATATTACCTGCCCTTTTCCAATACCTCGGGTCATGGCTGAAAAGGGACTAAGGATAAATTCAATTGATTTAAAAAGAAACAACTACATTTACATAATATACCTTTTTTAATGCCACCACTTGAACAGCACAAAGGTCACTCAAACAATCAGCAATCTTCTCCAAAGGCAGACGTGCAAGAACCATTGCCGTCCCTATAAATAAAAAAAAAAATACCCCACAAATGATTCAAATATTTATTGTTTTTTGCAAATACAAATATAGTTTTCAGTTTTTCTTCCCTATCAAAATAAAGTAAAGTACAGTGTGATGGTGGTGCGTGTGGGACAAGTATTGCATTCACTTCCAGCAAACCCATTTCTGATACTCCATTTTTTCTAATTTTGTTCTGAAATGCTTACACATTTTTTTAACTTTATTTTTTGAAGTAATCAGCTTACTTCACCACCTGCCATTAGTTGCTCCAATAAACAACACAGCTAAAATAATACTTTCAATATAAATCTTAGCCAAATATTGGGTGAATGTAAAGGGATGGAAAACCAGGTAAGTGAATACTCTCCCCAATCAGATGATCTTCAAGAAAGCTCTATGCAGGAATCCACCTGATTCTCCAAGGTGCAACAATTCATTAACGTATTACTGTGCATGCAGTCAAAAATCTTGTACAATATCACAACAGCTCAGAAGTACTTTTCACTGAATTTTGGAAATCAGACCTTTTTCCCCCAAATGTGAAGTAGGCAGGTGGTGTACAAAACAAATGTTGCATGATTTTTTAAATGCTTCGGATTTATTCATGAAATGTTGTTTCATTCAAGTCAGTCGAATAGCATTCATGGATGATTTGTGCGATGTGCATTTTTTCCAAATATTTTTATTAAATTTAAACATATGAAAATATTACATACATTCTAATGTAAGTTTTGAATAGATAACTATGTATAATATTTACATATGGCCTACTATGAGAAATATTTCACAAGAGAGAAATGATAAAACTGTTCATTTACCAATATACATTCAGAATATTTAAATAACATTCAGTTAAAATTATAAAGAATGAGTTGTTTTAAGAGTTTCTATTAAACCAAGAACTTTGATCTAAGGATTATCAGTCCATTTCCTGGGGTAAAGTCTTGTTTCCTTGACATTTATTTATGTGAAAGCTGAATCTTCCAATAATAATATAAACTCTTCAAAGGTGAGTGGTGCAGTTAATTTCCATTTTCTAGTTAAACATTTTCTTGCCACTGCATAAATAGTCAAGAGGAGATAAAGATTGTATCTCTTCATAGTATTAATGACATTTACATTCAATACAATTAGAGGTTTGGATAAAGTAAATTAACTGAAAATAAAGCTTGACAAAATTTACCTGTCATCCTAATACTTATTAATTTTGTTACAGCTATAAATAATGTGTTCCCAACTGGCTGAACATTCCATAGAACATCTCCAACAAACAACAGTGACAGATGATTGTATTTTGGCAACTTTGTTGGGACTATAAAAAGCTCTGCGTAAGAATTTCCACGTAAAGATTTTCCACAATTGGAGATTAGAAGTTAATTTCATAGAGAATAGTAGAATGGATTTGACTTCTTGGGACAAATTTCAAATTTGACCTTTATCAATAAATTTAAAAAATTTTGTTTGGGTATAGTTTTGTAGTTTATTAGAATTGTGTAAAGCTTAGAGATTGAGTAAGGCCAATTCCGATTATTGTAAATCAGATTTTGAATATGGAAAATCATCTTGGGTTTAGTTTTAAATGGAGTTATTCATTATTCTACAATGATGTTGAGAGTGAGAAAGAATACTATGTAAAATAATCCAGAGCCTGAGATATTACAAATATTTTTTTTATTTCATGAGTCTGTAGTACTAAGTCTTTTACGCAGTGTTGCCAGCAAATGAATGGTTTAGAATCCCAGTCTTGACAGACATTTTTGTGAATTCTGTTGGTATAATTTTTAGAAATCCTAAAGGGGATTAAAAAATCCCACCAGAGTTTAACATCTAGATTTGAGTTTATAAATGTTCTGATATTACTATAAATATGATTTATTATGTTTACTTTGGTAGGTTTTGCAATATTATATCGTAAATTAATGCCAAGTACATACCATAGATTGACGTTTTGATTATCCACTGAGAGATTACCAGCTAATTTGTTTCCATTTAAGAAAATGACTGTATGAAGGGATTTCCACATAGATGAGAAATTAGGATCTACCCAATTAACGGCTAATTTGAGAACAGAAGCTTTAATATAGGAATCAAGATCTGGAAAGTTTATTCCCCCCTGTTCCTAAGGTCTAATGGGATGGCAGAGTGCAATCCTATTTCTTTTTGGAAACCATAAGAAATTTAATACAATTTTGTTAAAGTCATTTAATATCATTTGGAGGCATAGGAATGGCTTGGACAACATAATTTATCTTTGGGAGTAAGGACATCTTTATTAATTGTGGTCTGTCTTCAAAATTTAAAAACAGTTTGTTCCATTTTTCTATTAGTGATTTTCTAGTAGATAAAGTATTTGTATAATTTGCGGTTACTGCTGTATTTGTGTTATCACATAAGGTTATTCCTAAGTAATTTATGGATGATACTTGTGTGCCAATTATGTGATTAGAGTTAAAATGTGCGTTGTGTTTTCTATTTATCATATCTGCATTTTTGTTACTTATTCTTAAGCCTGAATTAAGATAAAATTTAGAAGTTTGTAAGTCCAATTTTTTAAGAGATTCATCTGAAGCCCCCAAAGTTAGAAGAATGTCATCTGCAAAAAGCATAATTTTAGAGTTGAATTGTCCATGTATTTTAATACCAGTTATTTCTGGGGATTGACGGACAGTAATTGCAAATATTTCAATGGCTAAGGCAAACAGAATAGGGGACAGAGGACAGCCCTGTTTAGTTCTTTTGATAATTTTTATGGCTTCCGAAGTAAATGGGCCAAGTTTTACATAAGCAAGGTTGTTACTACATAGACCTTTTACGAAATGTATAAATTGGGAGGGAAAATCAAACATTTCTAGTGATTTAAAAAGAAAGTTCCACTGTAACATGTCAACCGCTTTTTCAATATCAAGGGCAATTAAAACAGCTTATTGATTATATCTATTAACATCTATAAGAATGAGAATCCTTTGAATATTGTCACGTGTTTGTTATGAATGAAGCCTGTCTGATCTTCATGTATGATGTTTACTAAGGATTTCTTGATCCTATTTACTAAGATGGAAGTAAACACTTTATAATCATTGTTAAGAAGTGAAATAAGTCTATAAGAACTGCAAAATTCTTTTATGGTACAAAAAGAAAACCAAAGAATAGGAATTAGAACTGCAAAATATAAAAAAACAATTCATTGATATAAATATAGATAATTCAGTTGATGCATTTACTAAGAAAAAAGGAATAGATCAGCTAAATAAAAAATAAAATGAAATAAGACAAGACCAATTTCGCTTTAGAAAAACTGAAACTTAACTCGTACTCTATGTCTCCTAAACATATTCATAATTATCAATGAGAATAAAAAACAATCCATTAAAAACAGTATCACAAAAATTATACACAAGAGTAAAAATAACAGAGCAGTTTCAGATATTACTGATATTCTTGATGCTTTTAAACATCATTATTCTGATCTTCAAACCAATATTCCTCAATTCAAATTCTATAGATTTAGACATAAAATGATCTACTGCAAATAAATTACCAGAGAAAATAAAATTAGACTTACAACAACAAATTTCATTAAAAGAGATAATTGATAATACTAAGCAAAGCAAAAATAACAAAGGTCCTGGAATAGATGGAATCATAAATAAAATATAAAAAATACTACCAACTCCTGCCTTAACTTTATTTCATAATGCTCTAAATGTAATTCATTCTCAACATTCGGTTCCTCCCTCTTGGAGATATTTTCTAATTACGCCTATTCCAAAGGGAAATAAAAATGCAACTTTGTGCAATGTGCATTTTTGACATCTCATTATGTACAACTGACAAAAAGCTGGATATTCCCTTCAAATTCCTTGTGGTCGCTACATTAATAAATATACTCAAAATGAAGTTGGGCGTCGACATAATGGTTAAGGTGTTTACCTTACAGATACGAAGTGCAGGGTGTGCTTCTCACCTGTGGGAAGCATACCAAGGCTTAAAAAGGCCCCCTGAGGTCATATGCTAGTAATCACCTATGAATCTTACAAAAACAGATAGGGCAAGACATACATGTATTTTCTTTGTTTTTGATACATTCCTTGCCTGTCAATCATCTAGCCCCTCCCAGACAACAGGCCCATTAATTCCACTATCACTAGGTTAAGGACTGGACAAAAGGGGCATTTCACAGCTACAAGGGCTGGTTCAATGGTATTCTGCTTAGCCCTATGCTCCGACAGACATCCAACTTGCAGAGTCAAAGGGAAAACTGTAAATTACAGTTGTGTACACTTACCATAAATGTAGATGTTAGAGTGTATTCACTGTTGCAGTCATTACATTTGGGTAATCTGCTGGCAGGTTGCCCTCAGTCGGCCTGATTAACAAAGTCTTGGGTACTGGGTCGGTTGCTGTCTCTTCTTCCATGACGTCAGGGGCATAAAACATGCAGCCAACGCCATTACAAGAGTTTTTCTTGCCCCAGATGTCAGGTGCCCCCAAATGGGGAGCAAATATATATAATTAGAGACACAAAAATATACCTCCAAACAAAAGCAAATACACCAAAAAGGCTTTTAAGCATAGTAAAAGAAAGATGAGGTATAGTAAAAGAAAAACAGGGGGTTGGAGGGAGGGTAACCAGGACTGCAACAGTGAATACACTCGAACATCTACATTTATGGTAAGTGTACACAACTGTACTATGTTCATCGTCTTTTACTGTTGCAGTCACTACATTTGGGTAGATTCCCAAAGCTAAGGTTGGGAGGGTGGATCTTATACCTCATTAGGAACAGCTATAATGCCCTGCAAAACAGCAGTGGCAAAACCAGCTCTTGATTTAGAGAAAATAGATAAGTGATAATTCCTTGGTGAAAGTATGCAATGAACTCCAGGTAGCAGCTTCTAGAATATCCCTGGTAGGAACACCTCTGAGAAAGGCTGCTGAAGTAGATGCAGCCCTGGTGGAATGAGATCTGATCCCCTGGGGGATATGTTTTCCATGGTGCTTATAACAGAAATGAATACAATGGCTTATCCATTAAGAAATAGTTTGTTTTGAAATAGCCTTCCCCTCTGCCCCTGCAGCAAATGCTACCAGCAGTTGTTCAGATTTTCTTTGAGATTTAATCCTGTCCAAGTAGAATCCAAGTTGTCTGTATACATCCAATGAATGCAGAATACGCTCGCCCTTGCTCTGTGGATTGGGAAAGAAAGTTGGCAAATGAATGGACTGATTAAGAGCCACACTGGATATCACCTTGGGCATGAATGATGGATTGGTCCTAAGTGACACCCTGTCTGTGTGAAAGATGATGAAAGGCTCCACTACGATAAGGGCCTGTAATTCAGATATCCTTCTAGCTGAAGTGATTGCTAAAAGGAAGGCTGTTTTCCAGGAAAGACATTTTAAATCTGCAGTTGTGGCTGGCTCGAAAGGAGGTCGAGTGAGTTTTTCCAATACAAAGTTAAGGTCCCAGGCAGGAGTTGGAGCTCTCCTTGGTGGTCTCAAATTTTTGGCCCCTCTGAGATACTGCTTCAGAAGAGGATGAGGGAAGGGGGGGGTATGTGTTGTAATGAGCTGAAATTGCTGAGGCATGGAGATGTGTGACACACTGCGCAGGAGAGGATACCAATGTTGGCGAGGCCAATCTGGAGCAATCAAAATCATTTTTGGTTTGTCCTGTTTGACTTAGTAGAACTTTGGAGAGCAAAGGCAGAGGGGGAAAGGTATAGACTGTTTTTCCAGCTGAAGGACAGAGTATCCACTTACCAGGCTTTTTTGTGATGAGTCCTTGTGCAAAATTTGTCCCAACTGGTAGTTCTGGGGTGAGGCATAAAGATCTGTCTGGGCTCCCCCATTTGCGTGTCAACATGTTGAAAATCCGTGGTTCCAGTTTCCATTCATGAGGGTCCATGAGATTTCCACTTAGTTCGTCTGCCAGAACATTCTGCTTTCCTGGCAGGAATTGAGCCTGTAGTTGTACTTGGTAGCTCAAGGACGTGCTCCACAATGCCATGGCTAGTTTGCAGAGGGGGTAGGAATGTGTACCCCCCCGCTTATGTACCACATAACCGTGGTGTCTGCCTTTATCAGTAATTGTCCTGGCTGAAGATAGTCCTTGAAGGCTGTCAGTGCATTCTGTACAGCTAGCATTTCGTTTTGATTGATATGAAGGTGCATTTGATTTGGGCTTCATTTGCCCTGAATGCGCTTCCCTGCCAGGTGAGCCCCCCCCCCTGCATAGTCTGATGCGTCTGTAGTTGGGGTTTGGGCGGCAGACGGTGGTGTGAATGGCAGTCCCTTGTTTTGGAGGCAGGCCTCTGCCCACCATAGGAACTCTAGGCACAGGCAAGGTATGATAGGAATCATTGTTTCCAGGCTGTGACAATGTTGATTCCATAAACTTTTTAAGTACCACTGACATTTCCTCATAAGCAGTCTTGCATATGGAATTAGAAGAATGCAGGAGGCCATGAACCCCAAGGCTTGTAGTATTTGCCTTGCAGATAGCAGGGTTTTTGTGGCCACCTGTTTGAAGTAAGTCACCAAATGAATTTGCTTTTCTGGCATAAGGAAAACCATCTGGGCAGTTGTATTAAAGCTTGCACCCAGGAATGTAATCTTTTGAGAGGGTACCAGTTGAGATTTCTTTTCGTTTATGGTGTACCCTAGACAGGTTAGAACCCCTTTTTACAAACGTCAGATGATTTAGAAGAATGGCCTGGTTTTCTGCCTGAATTAGGCAATCGTCCAGGTATGGATATACTTGAATATTTCTTTGCCTGCAAAATGCAATTACTGGAGCCAGGCACTTTGGCTTATCTACTGCACACAGGGCATTCACAAAGGGCGGTGCAGAGAACTGATAATGCATGCAGCCTGCTTTGAAGCAGAAGAATCTTCTGCAAGATTCCCTGATTGGGATATGAAGGTAAGCCTCAAGTCTAGAGTTGCCAACCAGGCATCCTTGCCTAGCATAGGAAGTAACTGGTGAAGGGTCAGCATCTTGAATTTTGGAATGTCCAGAAAGGTGTTTAGAGCAGACAGGTCCAGAATTGGTCACCATGACTTGTCTTTTCTGGGTACCAAGAAAGTCTGGAATAGAAACCTTGTCCCTTTTCCTCTTCTGGTACTAGCTGAATAGCCCCAATGTTTAGGAGGGAAAGAACTTGTTTCTGAGCCTCTGCCCACTGATTTGTGGGCAGGTCTGGCCACCCATTTGGAGTTGGCAGCGTGTGGAAATGAAATCTGTATCATTGGGACACTATGTTTAAAACTCATTTGTCCTGGGTTATAAGTTGCCATTTTCTTGAATGAAGAGCCAGTTTCCCCCCAAAGGGGTGGCTAAGAGGTAAGTGCTTGGTAATTTCAAAGGGAGGTCATTGAGACTGTTTACCATAGGGTGGTGCCTTGTTGTTTCCAGATTTGGAAGTGGAAGCACCCCATTTCTTAGTTCTGAAAGTCCCTTGGAACTGAAACCTGGTGCTTTTGGAATGTCTGGGTTTCGTCGTAGTGGCTCTGAAAGGAGCTGGAAAGGACCAGTTCTTAGTAGGCCAATGCCTACTAAACTTAGGAGGTTGCACTTGTAAGAAATCTTTCACAGTTTGCATAGATTTAGCTTTATCTTCCATCTTTTTTAGAACTTCTTCAGCCTTATTGCCAAATAGGTGGTCCTGCTGTAAAGGAGCATCCAAAAGTTTTGCTTTAACATAATCAGGCAAAGATTGCTCCTTAAGCCAAGAATGCCTTCTAAGCACAGACCCAGTAACAGCAGCCCTACAAGAGGCCTCTAAAGAATCAAAACCACATTGCAATGTATGTTTGCCAACTTGTTCAGCTGAATGCAATAAATCCTGCAAATCTTTATTCTCACACAATCAGAAATCAACATCATTTTCTGTTTAAGCAGTCTCATGATATAATGTTGATATTTTAGCATATGGAATTGACAGATTAAAGCCCTGACTGTGAAGGTTGCAGAAGTATAAACCTTTTTACCCCACCTATCCAGCGCCCTGGATTCCCTATCAGAAGGGGTAGGATTTTTAGCAGAGGAAGCCTTAATGCCCTTGGGCCCCTGAGAAATATTTTCAGGGTCCGCAATAGGATTCTTGAAAAGGAATTTGTGGGAGTCAGGAACCCTGCAATATCTGTCTGGTTTGCTAGGGGCTGGAGGCAAGGGATCAGGGGCCATACAGGACTCCGAAAACACAATCAACAATATCTAATACAGGAGGTATAGCCAAAGGCCTATGCTGAAGAAGAAGGAAATCCCTAAGCCTCTTTTTGGATTCAGAGAAATCCTGACTTTCCCAGTGGAAATGCTCCCTTAAGGTATGTAAAGTTTCCCCAAAAGAGAAATCCTTAGGCGGAGAAGCAGAGGGAATGGAATCCTCTGCATCAGAGTCCTCATAAGTAGGTATAGACAAATCCAGATCATTAGAAGAGTCAGAAGAAACGGAGTCCTGACCAGAAGATTAATAGTCAAATTCAATCCTAAGCCTCTTGGGGGGGGGGGGGCTGATTACCCCTGATTAGAGTAATTAAATCTTCAGCCATTTTGATCACTTGTTTTTTAGGCATAAGGGCCTGAACATGTGGCCTGGGCATCAGTATTTCAGACAAAGATCGAGATTTAGGTCTTAACACTGAAGTTGGAGTCTGTTTAATATGCAAATCTGTAAGCCTGAATACACCCTCAGAAGCCAGTGCCTGCTCAGCGACTCCAGACCCATCCAAGAGAGAGACATCCGCGGGTTCCATGTGTGAAGTATCTTGCGGCATACCGGACTCCGAATGGGTCTCAGTAGAGGCCTGCGAATCAGAAGTAGCGGGTATCAGGGCCTGCGAAAGCACCTCACAGAGTACCGGCGAACTGGCAACTGGCTTAGGAGAAGCGTCGTTGGCAGTTTTGGACCTCAATGGCCTGTATCTGTCTTTTTCTTTGCATTTTTTTGGTATTCCGGTAGTCGGATGGTTAACCGATGTCATTTCTGGATAATTAAACCAAGAACCGAAATATTTTGAAGCAAAAATGTACAGATGACGGACAGTGTGCTGATTAAATTAAGCACAAAACCGACAGCAAGGTACGTCATGGTCAGGGCCTAGGCAAGGAATACAGTACAAATGAAAGTCCTTATGAGGTATTTGCTTCCCACAAGTAATACAATTATTAACTTTTACTGACATTGGTAAGGAGCAAGAAAAAGTTTCCCCAATGGGGTACTTGGCTTTTAGTTGAAGACTTTGGTTCTAAAATTCGAAAACGTAAATTTCAGGAGTCGGCCGACCGGCACTTGTGAACTGCTTCGGCTTCGGGCACCGCGCGGAAAGAAAGACTGGTGTAATGGCGTCGGCTGCATGTTGTATACCCAAGACGACCTGACATCATGGAAGAAGAGACAGTAACCGACGCAGGACCCAAGACTTTGTTAATCAGGCTGACTGAGGGCAACCTGCCAGCAGATTACCCAAAAGTAATGACTGCAATAGTGAAACACGAACATCGAGCTGTCTGTTCTGGTTGTACCAGATTTCTGCAATGGAAGCTGCCATTAAGCAGCCCTGCCCCCTCATATTAAGCACAAGATGTGCCCTCCCCCCCAAAAAGAGAGGTGCGTAGGCCATGCCCTTTCACTCTTCTCCCTCTGTGCTTGGCTACTCCAATAACAGGGCTACAAACACCACTAGTCACCTGAATCTCAGTAAGGACTCCATCCCTCGGCACCATGAAGCCAAGCTCAGGACACATCATCCATCTGCTATGTATTGGAGGTTTTCTTCCTGGCCTTTGCTGAAAATGGACATAACCTAGTCGGTCTCTACCAGTAAACAAAAGCAAGCATGCAAGAAAACAGATAAATTAGATATAAAATTAGTAGCTTACTACTTGTAGTTGTAACTTCATATATGACAAAGGTACCAAATGCAGATGACAATTCTAAAAACCAAAGTATATAGCGAGTAGTCCATGTGCGGAAGCAGTAGCAAGAAGTCCCCATAACAGGAGCCAGGAAGGCCAACCTGTCGATCAGAACTCTGCAAAGTTAAGTAGTCTAAAAGAAATTAAAATAAAGAAATATGTGAGTGCTGTACAGTCTGCAATGAGCTACCACTGGAGCTAGATACCCCAAAGAGTAATGCAGAGAACAGACAATGTGACCCAGACACGGAGAATCTGAAAAATTTCTTGAAGCCTGTGGTTACAGGAATGTGATGAGCATATTTAAGTATAATGTCACTATGATGCTGAAAAGAAGGGATAACAAGGTTAGAAGTGTAGCACCTTGAATTATGGTGCTTTCACATAAAAAATGAGAAAGGAAAGCTCTGGAACTAGTCTCCAAGCAGACACTTGCTTTGCTACCAGAAACATTCTGGAATAGTAGACTTTGCCCCTTTGATTTAATAGCAATAGTTTAGGGCTACTAGGGAGAAGTGCTGAAGAACCTCAAGAAAAGCTCTATCTGGTTTGAAAGGTGGGAAGGGACTCACATGAAGGAGGTGTTTGTATCCACTGCCAACAGCATCCATCATGATCCACTTTTAACACCCAAGAGTCTGAAACAATCAGTTACCAAAACGGAGTGTATAGAGCCTGTTTCTAGGACAGATTTTGACAGACATGGGCAGGAGAATGCTGGTATAGTAATTCTGAATCATTAGACTGTCTCTTTTTAGAAATATATCATTGCTTCTTGCTACTCCCCTCCATCCATCTCTTTCTGGTTTCCTGTCTGGCCTGAGAAGACAAGAATGGTTTGTTCTGCTTTTTAAAAGGAAAAGAATATTTCAGAGATTTTAAGAGGGGACCTAAAGATTTTTGGAAACTACCTGTATTAATGTTTCTCTCTCTCAGTAAATTGTTGTGGACATAGATAACAGGTAGAATAAACAAAACCTCACTATCGTAAGCTGAATTTAACATTTCAGACTTGACCTAATCAGAAAGATACTAATTATGCACCTAAGCACATCACCTTAACATTGCAGCAGTGGCCCTAAACACATAACATACACAATCATAAACACTCTTTAAAGCATGTTTTGATATTTCAGAAATGTTAGGGAAAAATTGACACTCCATCAGACACAGACATCCTCCAGGGAGGTCTCATAGAAATGGATAACTGGTGCCAGAGCCATGGCCTTAAGCTAAATGCCAAAAAATGTATAGTCATACCCTTTGGGAAAAACAAGGTAACCCCTAATTACCACATAGGTGATAATCCATTAAACACGGAAGAAGTTATCAGGGACCTGGGGACCCAAGTTGACAGTAACCTCTCTTTTGACACTCACATTGCCAAAGTGGTTAGGAAGACCTTCTACATTGCCCACCTGATCATGAAGGGATTCACATCCAGATCAGGAGAGGTCATTGTACCCCTGTACTCTTCACTTATCAGACCAATGATTGAGTACAACGCCCATTCGAATGTACCTTACCAGACACCTGCAGCAGTTGGAAAGACCCCAAAAGTTCCTCACCAAAAGGATAAAGGGGCTCAAACATATGTCATACGCTGCTCGACTGAAGAAACTCCAGCTCTATTCAGTCGCATACCGTCTGCTCAGAGGTGATCTGTGGCTGACATACAAGGCCATGTCCAACCCGGAATTAATGGACATGCTCCACTTCAAAAAATCCAAATCCACCAGAGCCACGAGAGCAAGAGACTTAAACCTCAACACGGATATAAATAGGACGTGCTGGAGGGACAGATTCATCACCCAGAGACTCCCTACACTATGGAACAGAATCCCAGTCCATGTGAGGCAGAGCCCCTCACTGACTCTGTTCAAGAGAAATCTTGACGAGTGGATGGGAGATCGTAGGTTTACCCCGGGAATCATCTCTGTCTCACTGCTGGACAGAGGCACAGCAAACTAATGGGTATAGTATTCTCATCCTAAGGGGTGGTGAAAGCCACACACACTCTGGCTAGGCTTATAAATGCCCTAGGGCAGATAGCCTAGTATGAACCTATGAACCTAAAAAAAAACTTCCACATGAAGTCTATTAAGGATTATATACTCCAAACTGGAAAAAGAAAATATTCTTTTACCAAATAAACTTGATAGCTTTCCTTCTTTTTTTCAGGGAGAATGACTGGAAGAAATCAAGAGTCTACTCCCATCTGGTGAAGATATGGATATAGCCACAGGCTCAGACTTGCAGTGGAAAAATGATTCTTAGCTTGAAAAAAGTCTGCCTTTTTGAGAACTGAATGTTGAGAATTAATGTTATTACAGGCAATATTAAAATTCATCCTCTAGGGCTGGTACAATAGGAGATATGGGAAGTGGAAAGAGGCATATCTACTTGAAATATATCAAAATAGAGTCTCAAATCGGGGGGGGGGGGGGGGAGATCCACCTTTTCCCATAAAAACACTCATTCATTGTAGCTATTATCTGAGAAAGAAAATTTCTCAGGAGGATTGTGACACCCAAACTTCCTCTGAATCAGTGGTTTCGAGTTTGGAATCTACGGGGGAAAAAAAGCCACGTTACTGTCGATGTCAGAATCCCCTGACATGTTTTCCTCAGGAGCATCTCTGCTGACATTTTCAGGTAAGGATTTCTAAGCACCAGGATTAACTGCCTACAGTGATTACTTAGCTTAGGAACTTACCATAACAATAGATTTCCTACTTATCACTGCTGCAGTACTCTCTACTATAGGGATATCTTGCCAAGGGTAACCATACGTCCGCTCAGGATACCAATGCCTGGGCCATTCCATGCGCCATAAATCAAAAGTATGTCCTATGTACGGTGTATAAATGATGTACGAGTGCAAACTCTTCGGAACTGAATTACCTCAGACGTTAGCACAGTAAGAATTAAAGGTCATGAGATGTGTACATCCAGAAAAAAAGAAAGGAAAAGTCGTCCTCTTGGCCAGGGGGGGGGGGGGGTAGAAGGGCAGACAATACTGAAAAAGTGAAAAGTAGGAAAGGTACTTTTATTGTAAGTTTTTGCTCAGCTGTACCATGTTCTTCCTTAATCACTGCTGCAGTACTCCTTACTATACGGAGAGTACTAAAACTACTGTAAAAAAATCGGGGGAGGAAGGAGGAACTGAGTAACCTCAAAAAATTGAAGATGGACTTAGCAAAACCTGCTCGGGTCCTTAAGAAAACATCCAACATGTAGTAATTAGTAAAAGTAGGCACAAACGACAAATTATCAATAATGGATCTAGCTCTTAGACTCTCTCAAAAAAAAAAAAAAAAAAAAAGCTCCAGAAGAGGCAACTACCCTAGTAAATAAGTTTGAACACAAGTAGGAAGCTGTTTTCCATGAAAAGATTAACAAAAGGGAATGTGTTTTGTAAATCCAAGAAGAAATGGTTTGCTTGGAAACTGCCAAACCCAATTTCTTGTCTTGAAAAGAAACAAAACGCTGCTCTGATTTTCTAGTATCTTTAGTCCTAGCTAAGTCGTATCTGATCTAACTATGAAAATAGAAAGGAAAATCCTCCCACTGCTATTTTGTGGAACAGGAAAGAAGCGAGGAAGATGGATAGCCTGATTCAAAAACAAATTATGGACAAACGTGGGCATAAATGTATGCTTGGTTCAATGAGACACCATGTCTCTGTGAAAAAAACAGAAAAGGAGGAATGGTCATAACAGCCTGAGGTTCACAGACTTTTTTGGCAGAAGTCAGAGCCACCAGCAGTTTTTCGGGTAAACAATTTCAAGTGGAAGTAGAAGCAAGTTCAAAAGGTGGCTGGATCAGCTTTTCAAGAACGTATGTAAGGTCCTAAGGAGGAGGAATGGGTTTTTTTGGAGGCCTAATATGAATTATGCCTTTTAGGAACTACTTCACCTCAAACTTAAAAAAGTGATGGATCCAGTGGCTGACAAATGAGCTTTAACAGAAAAATAAGACAGACCAGAACTACGCAATTCATACTGACAGGAAAAAACAGAATGAATTCCAACAGAAAGAGGATCCTGTTCATTGTCGTGACACCAATACAAAATATCTTCCATTTAACTGCATAAGATTTTCTTACCTCCTGTAAAACCAAAATTCAGACAGGAAAAGGTACCAAAAGGAATCAAAACCCTGTCACCCAGAGTCAGTTGTAGGTTGAGAAGGTGATGGTGAGTGTGAGAGGCCTTTGTCTTGTGTGAGCAGGTCCATCCTGTGGGGCAGCTCATGATGACTGCCTCTAGTAAGGGGGAAGAGAAGGGGAAACCAATGTTCTCTGTGCCAAAAGGGAGTCACCAACATGATTCTGGGCCTGTCCAACATTTGTGAAAAACCTTTGACAACAGGGGAATAGGAGGAATGTATACAGAAACATTTCTCTGCAAAAGAAAGGCACAGTATTCAGTTTAAAGACAGAGTACTTTGCACTCTGGAAAAGTACTTGCTGAGTTCTGAGGAGGAGCAAACAAAGCCACCTGAGGAGTACCCCAACCAATCAACAATGCCCAGAAAAACCTCTTTGTGCAACATCTACTCATGAGAATCTATCCTAGAGCTTCTCAAAGTGTCTGCCACTATATTCTTTACAGACTGCCTGAAGAACCACTTAGTGGTGAATGTCAAAGTCCCATGCTATGAAGGATAGTCTGCAAAAATAGTACAGATTTTGCCCCCAGTTGCTTATGTACCTCACAATCATGTTATTGTCCCATAAAGACACTGGGGGGGGGGTCCTGAATACCAAAGACTATGCAAGGCCTGAACAACCAAGATCAAAGCCTTTATTTCCTTGACACTGATGTGCTCATTTGCCTCCTGAGAATACCCCCCCCCCCAACCTATGAATGAAGCATCTGTATACAGCTCCAAAATGGAGGGAGAAACCAAAAAGGAAGACCTGGATTTTGAGATATCTGGTTGATCCACTAAAGAAACTCCTTCCTTAGGCCAGAGAAGAATTTTGTAAGTGCAGGGGATGACAATGTTGAGGCCAAAACAGCTTCAGATACCACTGGAAATTCCTCATACGAAGTCTGTCAAATGGAACCACAGACCCAGTCACCATCACTATCTCCACCCATGGCAGATGAAGAAGGTACTGAAAAAAATAAAGAGTATGAACTCTGCAACTTAAAAGAACCTGATCCTAAGAAGGAATCAGAACAAACTTTTTTTTAGATTTAAAGTGAAGCCTACACTGGGAAGGATGAGCACTGCAATCTCCAAGTACTGCAAGACAGCCTGCTGAGAAGGAGCTTGAATGAGAAGGTAGACTAGATAAGGAAAAGCTGAATGGTATGAAGTGTGCAAAAGTCTATGACAGACGTGAGACATTTGGTAAATGCCCCAAAGATCAAACTGGAAAGCAGACACCACATAATGCAAGAAGACAACTGTACACATTTTCTGAAAAATATGATGAACAGGAAAATGGAAATGTGCACCCTTCAAGTCTAGAGAAATCATACTGCTTCCAATTCTTCTGCCTCAAGCCTTTCTGAAGGGTTAAAATTCTGAATAAGGGAACTTTCACAAAAGTGTTAAAAAAGGAAAGTTCTAAGATGTCTCCAATAACCCTCCTTCCTGGGAACTAGAAACATCCTGGAATAGTAACCCTTGCCCTTCTGACAAGAAAGGTCTGAAAAGTGTGACGGGACAAAAAAACTTGAAATCAGCAAAGGTAAATGAAGCAACTGGCAAGGAGAAGGCTTAGAAATACCTGAAAAAAGATGAAGGGACTTGCACACCATTCAAACGCCTTCATAAACTACAGGCATAACCCACTTGACTGCTTAATTCTCTGCCAAATTGGAAAGGTCAGACAGTCGGATACAGAGGAACCTATCCAAGAGGAAGGAGTCACATGAAAGCAGGTTCATCAGGAAAGGACGAATTTTACCCCACGGAGTCATGACTGGGTTTCTCAGGAAAAAAAACTTTTAGGGAACCTCTTACCCCTTTAGGGGCTGCTTTTGACATCTATACACAAAAGGACCTGCTCTGAAAGGATAGTTCCTCTGGTACTTGGGAACAGGGGAAAGGGAAATCTGATTCAGGTTTTGCATAGCCTTACCCTTGTAATGTAACACCTCAAGAGGTCTGCAGCTGCAGAACCAGAGTATCCACAGACAAATCTAACAATTTAGCCTCAATATCCTTTGGAGTTGTTTGAAGTCTAAGCCAAGAATACATCAGAATAACTGAACCTGATGCAGCCTACCTTGAAGAAGCATCAGCAGCATCATAGCTACACTTGAACAAATATCTAGCTACCTGAAAAGCACAACTAAGTAAAGAAAGAGCTGAAGAGTTGTTACCATCAAGCTTATCAGGGACAATCCCCCTCAGTTTGTAAAGAAGGGAACGTACACACCTGGTCATGTTTGATAACGGATGGCTCTGAAAGCCAAAGCAGTAGAGGTATACACCTTTTTTCCCCATACTTATCCATGGCTCTGCTATCCTTGTCTGTTGTCAAGACTTTAGGAGACACAATAAGCTTGGTGGATTTGTCAGCTTAGAGAAATGACGAAAGAGATCTGCAGAGGGATTCTCGGAGTCTCAGGAAAACAAAAAACAGGTTTTGTAAGAGGAGGTTGAAACTAAGGGGCTTCAGAAGCAGACCAACAAGTGTCTAATATGGCTGCAAGAACAAGAGGTCCTGCAGAAGGTCTAGGGGGAATCCATCTGAAGGTCATACCACCACTTCTACACAGACATCCGAGAGCTTTCTCACTTAAATGTTGCATCATTTTAAGGATAATATCTCCAAAGAAAAGTTCCTCTCCTCCATCAGGAAATCAGGGAACAAAGTCCTCATCAGTGCCCTGCTTGCAAGGTGCAAATGAAGCTGGGAAGAATGAGCTAAAGACTCCTCCGCAAAAACTAAATCTTCTTTATTAGAAGTTGTCTCCCTAGACGTTTTTAAAGGAGTAGAAGGAAGGCCTACAGGAGGAGAAAGAACTGGTAACACATGAAGATACATCAAGGCTTTAAAAAGACCTTTGGTAAAGTCCTGTCATTCTTTCTGGGGGTCCTAGCAAAAGGAGCAATATGCCTGGTTTTCTGCTTTTAACAGGGACACCTAATCCTTAAAAACCTCAGGGATTCCATGCCCACAAATAACTCTACTTCAGAATCCAGGAATTCTTCCAGAACAAGTATGTGCAGAATCTCTTCAGGCGCTTCCAAAATCACCACCCAAGGGCCCTCTTCTCATCCTCGACAGACACTGGCTTAGCCTAGGCAGACATGCGATCAGCCTGCACTATATTAGCCAATGGGGTCACAACAATGAAGGTGGGCATCAGAACTAGATGGTCTGTGGTCTCCTTGTCAAAAACAATGGAGACATCTGGTAGAGGCTGGACAGAAGTCTTCATTTTCAATTTCTTAGATAACTTCTTTAAAGAAGGCTGGACTTCCAAAGCCATGACACCTTGAACAAGAAGCTTAAGGTGCTGATTTTCAAGACATACCACAATCACATTACCCCTTTCTCGAAAACATGAACCTACAATAAACAGAGCTTAAAGAAAAAGGAATGTACCCTAGCGGGATACTTATCTATCCAAGGCTCAGTAGTCTAGACCTAGGCATACAGACCAAAAATGAAACTCTATGTTTAGACTGGCAGTAAAAAATTTCTGAGGCTTTTGTGCTTGTACATTACTTATATACAGCATGACGTGCATGTGACATATGGTGCACAGAAGGGCTCAGGCTTTGGTATCCTGGTCAGATTTGTGACTCCCTTGGCAGGATATCCCTATAATAAGGAATACTGCAACAGTGACTCAGGGAGAACATCCACCTTTTCTAAAAGACACTATGGCTTAACCTTTTGTTTTTTTTTTTTTTTTCTTTCCTGGTACTGATGAAAACAGACTGTGAGAAGGCACTTCTGCACCATGAAGAGGTCCCTTTCCCCGGCTACACGAAGCAACGTTGCCTGAAGTGTCTCCATGTACAGAAACAATGGCTCTCATACCTACAGGCCAGAGAGAGAAATGATGGTCTGAAAAATGACCAATAGCCACAACAGGGTTTACAATCACATATTAGATTGTCATTTAGATGATCGAATATGTGCAAAAATAATTTTCTCGAATTGAGTTCAATCACCAGAATGTCGAAGCTGACATGAGCAACAGCCGCTACTGTTAGCTTCAACACTGCGGTGCAGATCGCACTACAGTGGGGATTGGGAAATGTCCCCTTACCCTCACTGTAGTGCGATCTTGGAGTTTGTATATATAAGTGGGGGGGGGGGTGAGGGGTTTTCCCCCCACATGTGGGGGGTGCAGGGGGCTTGCTCCCCTGCAAACATTGTTAGTTGTGGGCGGATGTGAGCATTTCAGCAAAGTCGATATTCAACATTGTTGTGCTCCATTCGATATTCCGGTTGTACAGTGTTTTGATTTCCGACAATATTTGTCGGAAATCACTGCATTCATATGACATTCGCAAATATGATAGTAAACCCCACAAGAGACTCACCCACCATCAGCTGAGGCACTGACAGCCTGCAATGTTGGCAAAAGCTCTTTGGTACAAGTTTTCTTTCTAGGTACAGCAGGAGATGGAACTGGAGCGAGGTAAATATCCATGCTGTAACAGATGAGGATGTCATGAAGGTGGTACACTTTTGCTGGACCGAATTAGTTAGATGAGTTGTCAAAGTGTTCATAAGCAGCACAAGTACACTCGCATACACAGTCTTCAATAACAGCAATGCATAAACAGCACATTAAATTCCTGTCAAATAAGTTTTTCAAAAATTCAGTTGGACAGAAAAAAAAAAATGCCAGGTACATTGTCAAACAGTGCACATGAGCATTAACTACCCTATAATAACCCCTGCCCATTTAAAACATTTCCCGACACTAAACTTTTCTTTAAATAACTCAGCGTTTACATAAGCATTACATTTTCTGACCAAAACAGCCCCCTAAATAGATTAGAGCTACAAATGGTGGCCCCTGATAAACATATAGGAAAGTATACCAAGTTTCTTAAAGGGGAAAGCACAAAAGCCCTATTTAAAAAATATATATTTTTTTCCTCTCATTAAAAAGGCAATATTCTGTATGGAAGTGTTCCCCACTGGGTACTTGTCTTTCAGAAATGAATCAGAAAGCTGAACGTTACCCTTTTGAAGCCTCCGAGTTGCTTCTTCATGAGGCTGCAAGAACAAACAAGAAAGCATCACTCAAACTGCTGATTTCCCTCAACATGACTGAACAATCAGCAGTCAGAAAGATGGTATGGGAAGGAGCCAGATCTTTTGGAAACTGGCCAGTTGCTATGCCCTAGGCAGGACACAACCTATACAGCAGTGGGAATGATGATCATGCAGACTAGGTGGAATATATGCTGAGCCTGCCACATGACGAGTTTTGAACTGATATATACTGAAATATACTATGTATAGTGATAGAAGAAACAGACCTTGCTAGGCCTTGACCCATGCCATCATAACTAGTTAACCAGTCTACACAGTGAATAAGTACCCCCCAATTTGTGACACACACCTGTGACCACATGGTGTGCTCCACTGCCACACTGTTTTGACTGTCTGCAGAGCCAAAATAAAGGCCATAATTTCCTTACAATGATGTGGCTGATCATTGAGGTATCTCACTTGCTGCACACTTTCAAGTAGGTGATATGTAGGCCCACACCAGGAGCAAGGTAACCATTGCCAGCAGTCTGTCGACAACATGGAGTCATAAAAGCTGTCCTGGATTAGTCCATGTCTGCTGAGATCGCCAGCTGAATTAATTCTTTATAGAGAGGATTACAGGCATCACTTTCTCCAATGTACAGTGGTGCTGCTCCAAACATTCCTAAGGTACTACTGTACTGTACTTCATGTGCAGTATGACCACTGGCATCACCTGGTGAATGTAATGCTGCCCAAAGCCTTCAGGACTTCTCAGGATCTCATGTCCATCTTTCTTGGTCATAAGGGCAAAGAAGAGTTCCAAATAAATGACTATACTGAGTCTGCAGCAAGCTTGAAATACTCTTGTTAGGCTGGATTCTGGTATGCTCACAGAGAAAGTACAGTTGTGTATATGACATACCATAATTATAGCTGTGCAAGTAAATTAATGCTGCAGTTCTGAATCTTGGGACTTCCTGCTGTACAGAATGCCAGAGTCTTTCACCATTCCCCAGCCAATGGACATCCAAGGCTGTTTCACATCATGTGTATAAGAGTGACATCAGCCGATGTCATCTTTGTGTCCTATATGTCAGTTCCTAAGAGTCTGGTGATTTTCAGGCATAGCACAACCTGCCCAAATAGCCCTACTGACAGCCAAAACTCAGACTAAAGGAGTAGCAAAGGAAGTGGGAATGAAACATGTGAAGGGGGAACACATCCCTCACTACGGTAGAGGAAAAGACGAGAGGGGAAAGTGGGTGGGAAAGACTACTACAGCTTTGCTCCACTCAAAAATCTACAATTATGCCAAGTCATCTACACAATTGAACTATGTCCACTGTACTCAGTGCTGCAGCACTGGGTCTTGGGAAAACTCCCAAAGTTTCTTACCAGGGACGTTGGAAAGAGTTTTGCTCCGGGAACAACAGACTCTGCAAGATGGCAAAGGAAAACCTATTTTGGCCCAAAGATTGTAGTGCTTAGTGAAGATGTGTACACAGGACCAGGTGGCTGCTCCTAATATGGTCCGAATGAGAACTCCTTTCAAAAATGCTGTCATTTCATTGTGGCTTTTGCTCTAGTGAAGTGAGCTCTAATCCTGCCATGGAGCTGCAATCCATAATCGATTTGGATATGGTTTGCTTGCCTACTGGTTTCCCTTGTTTATCTTTCTGCAAAGTCGACTAAAAGCTGGTCACATCTGTCTGGAGAATGTGTTCTGTGGAGGCAGAATGTCAGGTGCCTGTATACATCCAGAGAATGGAGTATTCTCTCTTCTATGTTTTGTGGGTTTGGGAATAACACCGGGAAAAGGATAGCCTGATTCAAAGAGATCTTGGATACCCCCCTGGACATGAAAGAGGAGCTGGTTTAAGGTAACTTTGTCCTTAGGAATGGCTCTTTACATACCAGGACTTGCAGCTCTGACGTATGCCTTGATGAAGTGACTGTTAGCAGCAGAGCTGTCTTACATGTAAACCCCTGGTTCAAAGGGGAGCAGTGCAAGTTTCTCAAGGTCATAATTTAGATTTCAGGAGGGTGCCGGTTCCATCTGGGTTGTCTGAGGTGTAGCACACCCATCAATAATTGCTTCATATGGTGGAAAATAAATTACAGGGGACAGGTGCAGGCTTACTGAGACAGTAGAAGAGTAGACTTGAATGATATAACAAGACAGTCTTTGCTTGCATAGATGGGAGAGATACTCTAGGACCTGTTGCAAAGCTGCCTGAGTGGGTACAATACCACAGGTCTTGCAAAAGATGAAGAATCTCTTCCAATTAGCTATACATGACTTTCGGATACTCAGGCAGGACATTGAGAAAAGTGTCTGCACCGAATCAGTAGTCTAACATCTAATCTGACAGCTTGAGAATTTTCAGGTTAGGATGGATGACAGACCCCTTGTTCTGAGTTAGTAAGTCTATGAGACATGATTCTTCCTTGGCTGAATGTCAGTAGAAGGGAAAACCAGCGCTGCCTGGGCCAGAAAGGAGCTGTTAGAATCATCATTTTTGGCCTGACCCTACACTCTAACACCCTGGGAGTGAGGGTATAGACAGAAAGGCAGAGAGAAAGAGGGTTGTCAATTTCAAGATGACGTAGCTCTTCAAGTCCGTATCTGAGGGGTCCTTGAGTGGAACTTGCAGAGTTGCATGTCTTCTGGGGAAGCAAAAAAGGTCCATTTATGGCATACGCCAGTTGTGTGCCAAGTTTAGAAAAAAAGCTCCCTTTTCAACATCCCTTTGTTGAGGTCTAGCGCAGTTCTGCTCAGAGTCTGCTATAGGATCTTCCTGGCCTGGTACTTAAGGAGGCTATAGAACTGACTCCTAGTTGCTGTGCCATGAGCCAAAGCTCTGTTAGCCCGCAGAGGGGGGAAACAAGGGGTTCCCTCTTGTTTATGGACTACATGACTGTGGTGCTGTGTGCTAGAATCTTTATGGGTCCTGATGTCAGTTTTTCTTGAAAGCCTTTTAATGCCAAAATAACTGCCATCATCTTTATACTGCTTTGCTGATTCATCTGTGTGTCCAGAGTCAGATGGACCCTGAAATGCCCTAGATGAACTCCACAGGCACTCCACCATTAAGCCATCTGTTATGGTCTGTTCTGCTTCTGAGAGCTTGAAGAGAACTCAGATTGTTTTGACACTCCCCTCCCACTACGATATTTCCTTTTTGTAAGTATGGAAAGATGGGCTGAGTTGTTTATAGGGACTGCTGGTGCTGCATCCAACAGTTCTTTAGGGACCATTGATAACATCTCTTGAGCAGTTTTGCTACTGGAATCATTAGTATGCAAGAAACCATGTAGCCCAAGACCCTCAGAAATTCCCTTGCAGTAATGGATTGTTTGTTGAGTATGCTCCTGATTTAGTCTGAGAGGAAAGATATCCTGACTTTTGGAAGGAATGCCTATGACTGCCCACAGGAAGATAGTCCTGGTGCTGGGGACAGTTCTAACTTCTGGACATTTTGGGTTAATGCTACCTGCTGAAGTCAATCCATGGGGAGCTACATAGTTGTCAGAAGTTCTGAAAGTGATGTAGCCTGGATCAGGCAATTGTCCAAATAATGATAAATGTGGACTCCTTATATTCGGCAAAAGGCAATGACTGTTGACAGACATTTGGTAAATACTCTATGCAATAAATAAACCATATGGTAAAACACAAAACTGGTAATGTAATCTTCCTGATTTGAAATACAGGAATCTGTTGTGTTACTGTAAAATAGGAACTTGAAGTTGGGTATCCTTGAAGTTCAGAGTCCCCATCAATACCCCTGGGAAGATAAGGGGTATGGGGTAGCACTCTTTATAGAATCAACATTTTGAATTTTGGCACTATTAACTTAAGTCTCAAAAGATCCAAGATAGGTCTCCTGCTACCTTCCTTTCTGGGAATTAAGAGAGGAGTAGAACCCGTGCCTTCCTCTCCCGGAGACACTTTTAAAATGGATTCTTGAAGTAACACATCCCATAGAATGGAAGGAATCACTATTCCTTGTTGTTTTGGAGTGGGAGAGATAACTAGAAAAGGTGAAATTTTACAAAACTGGAGGGAATCTCCCTTCTTATGAACTACAGGACCCATTTGTCTTGAGTTCTCTACCCACTGAGATTGAAGGAAAGCCTTCCTCCTAGGCTGGGGAGGGAAGGGAGGTGCTGGGTCTCGTCGCAGCTGCTCCTTTGGAGGAGTAGGGTCCTTATGTACCCCAGATCTGTACAGATGCCTGGTTTGCCACTCCCTTTGGTGTTTGACCCTTCTCCTCCTAGGTTGTTTGCTGTTTTCATGCTTTAGCAGAAATGGCCAGGACTTGTTAGAACAATTTCAGTTACATTTGAATGAAGGAGATAGGAAAAACTCTGAGGAGGACTTCATCTGTTTCCCTTTTTGATCCAGTCTTTCAAACACTTTTTCTGCTGAGTGGCCAAAGAGACACTCCATATCCAAGGGTGCATCCAGGAGTTCCAGTTTAACTATGTTCTGAAAGAAGCTGGGTCCTCATTCAGCCAGGCACGTCTCCATATCACTCACCATGCATAATGCATCAGAGCCATGTTTTACTGAGTGTCTCGATACCTGGTGGGTAACAATGCCCAGCTCTTGGATTTCCCTCTGGAGGTTCTTATTCTGTACCCCCTCTGTCTTGGATTGAATTTGTTCCTGAATTGTCTCAAGGTACTTTAATAATGAACTGGCAGTTCAGAGCCCTCATGTCCAGGGTGGCTTCAGATAGTAGTACAAGTTCACTGGATGCCTTTGCGTTGCTAGTGTTGCTGTGTAGTTCCTTTGACAGCCTTTTAATGTTAATGGATTGATTTTTTTTTTGAACTTTCAGGATTTTGGTCTTTCAGGATTCTGTAGCGCTCCCAATCTCAATCATCCTGCAGTTATTCCAGCAGTTCCCTATTACTTGACACTAACTATGAACTTTCCAGTTTTCTTTCTTTTTCTTCTGGTCATGTCCTTTACATTGTATTCTCTCTCTCCTGTTTTATGATACCTTCTGTTGCTGCCTGTTTTTGTGTCTACTTCTAATATGATTTCAGATTCTGTTCCTTTCTGAAAGGCATTTGTTAATCTCAAAAAAGATGAATGTAATACTTACCAGGAAAATCACAAAAGCACAAAAATACACTGATAAAAAAAACAATAAAACAGAACGGACCACGAACTGCAGTACTCCACTTTAATAAAAGTTTAGCACTTTAGTCAGAACAGTTTCCAACTTCTTCAAAACACCAACATAGAACAGTGAAATGTTTAAATAGGTACATCACAGTCACATGATACTAAAACCATTCACATTTATACAATTTAAAAATACAGTCTTCCAAAAAAAGGCATGTTTTTACATAGTTCAAAACCTTGCTTGTTACAAAAAACACTTTGTTAAAATGTGTATAAAAACACATACATACTGTATGAACAAAAACAGTAGCACTGTGACAGCTAAAAAAGCTCAAACGCGAATCTAAGAAAAAACATATTCAGCCTTTAGTTTCAAAACACTGCTGATCGAGGCAGACTCATTTAAGCCCAGGGGGGCTCCAGTGTATTACTCCTGAGTTGCCAAATCAACTCCTTATATTCTAGGAGCAATTCGTGAAGTCCACCCCTTTGATCAAAACCCACCTTTTCTATACAAATGTATTTAAAAGATTGTGTAGGATTTTTCCTCACATGTTTTGCAACAGCATTTCTTTTGTCATTCTTGTTTACGTCACATTGGTGCTGGTAGATCCTACTTTTAAACTTATTTTTGGTCTTCCCAATGTAAAATGACAAACATTGTTGACACTCGGCAAGATACACAACATTATTGCTCTGGCAGTTCAACTTCTGACAAAATTTAACAACCCCCAATCTGGGTATACAAATTTCTTCACCTTCCTTTACATACCTACATTGATTACAATATCCGCATTTAGACATGCGGCCAGGGTGACTTTTTTCTTTTGTCTTTCAAGTATGTTTTTGAAGCATAGATCTTTCTTATACACCACTACAGGCTCCTTCCCCATTTTCTCCACATACTCACCGTCAGCCCTAAAGATGTCCCAGTTATGTTGTATTGTGTCCCTAATGCTGTCAAAATATATGTTATATGGAAATATTAGGGCTCTTTGAAAATTGACCATGTCTCTCTTACCATTCATGGTAATTAAATCACCATTTGTCCCAAGTAGTGGCTTAAAAATGCCTGTCTTTTCCAAATGACCTCCCAAAAAAATATTATCCAAGAATGTAGCTGGATACCCACTATTAGTCAACATATCTTTCAAAACTGTGCAGTGTTCACTAAAGGTAGAGTCATTATTCACCATACGGGTGAGCCCCACCATCTGGCCTTTGACCAGGGACTTTTTTTGATAAATAGCTTTTACAATGAAGTAATGCATTAAAGTATGTAGGTTTCTGCATATGTTCGAGTCAAACCTACCTTCACCTCTATTCTTTGAGATGGTCACATCCAAATATTGGGACATCCTCTTCACCTATTTCCACGGTAAACTTAAAAAATGATGTACTGCTGTTCAAATGTATACTGTTCAAATGTATAAAAAATTTGTTAAGTGTTTCCCTACCACCTTTCCAAAAAATGACGATGTCATCTAAACATAGCCCGTAAAGTGTCCAACAGTTACTAAACATAGAGTTCTGACTTTCCCACTGGGCAAGGACAATGTTGGCAAACGTGGGCACACAAACTGGACCCATTGGCACACCTTTAAGTTGTCGAAACAATGGATTTTCTAAAATTATAAAGTTGTTTTCTAAAACCAGGTTCATTAACGTGGTAATAGTAAGTGCTTTGTCGTGGTCTACACTAGGGTGGTTACATAAAAACTCACAGAACATATCCAACCCCTCAGAGTGTGGAATGACAGAATAAAGATCACATACATCGATACTGACAAATAATTCTTCAGAATATAACTCGTCTGAAACTTTTGATAAAAAATGCCAAGAATCCCTGAAAATATATTTGTGTTCACTCAAAAGAGATTCTTAATGTTCACATCTATGTATTTAGGTATAGGAATGGTTTCTGAGGCCTTTGCATCCACAATAGGCCCAAGTGGGGGTCTTCTAAACTCTTGAGTCTTGGGTATGCCAAACATGGTGAGGTCCTAGAGTGCAGTAGCTTTAGAAATCCAAGGTCACTCACACTAACCTGACTATTCGACACAAAATCTTCTAGTACAAGGCCAATCCTATGACATGAAATATTCATTTCATTGACCGAGACTTCTTCGTATTTTTATGTATATAGTATAGATAACATTCTGTCAATATATTCGTTCACATCCATAACCACTAGACCCTCACCTTTGTCAGGTTTCATTACCCTGACTTGATGCATGCCACTGATGTCCTTTAAAGTTCTTTCTTCCTGTGTTAAATGATGATGAATATTGACACCATTCTTCTTCCTTTTCCTGTCATTTTCACACATTCTCTCAAATATGTTAATCAAAGGATGCAGGGGTGGGTTGAGAGTACTGGGTCTCTTACATACAATATTCACATTTAAATTAGGATGTTCATCTGGACCTTGATGAAAATACAGACCCAAGTTTAACTTTCTCACAAATGATTTAAGGTGTACAAGGGATTCATCAATGCTAGCATGTCTCGAGAGGACAAAGGTAAGCCCTTTATCAAATAAGTCTGCCCATTCTGATGTTACTTGGGCAGAACTGTACTTGAATATCTTAAAGTTCCCTATTTTATTCTTGACAAGCTTGCATCTAGATATGTTATTCACCACCTGTACCTGCCTCTCCCCCTGCCATTCCTCAGGGGTGCTTCCCTCGTGTAGTGTGGTGTCTGGGAATAATTCCCATTGTTCCCCTGCCCACCCTGCTGTTGTCTCTGCCTCTGATTCATCAGTCTCTCAACCTCCTCAGAGGCTGCACTTCTAAAGGGCTGTTAGGTTCAACATCATTTTTATCCACAACCTCATTGTTAACATCATAATTACTGACTTGGTTGACATGGTTGTTCCTATTCAGCCCTCGTGGTGGGTGTGGGTATGCCTTCCCACACTCAGTCCAATTTACCTCTGAGTAGCTTTTTCACTTTTCTATCTTTCAACATCAACATTTGATCTTCTATGTCTCTAAACACTTTAGTGTACTCAGAACATTTAACTCATTAACCCCGAGTACCTTCTCATGGCGCCTCTGTGCTTAACACCAGGCGCGCCATGAGAAGATAGGAATTCCATTCTGTTAACCCCGAGTGCCTCCTCCCAGTGCACTTAACTTTGCAGTCAGATAGTAACTCCACTGTTGAAAATTAAGTTGAAAAAGTAACTGAACTCTGTCAGTTACCTTGTCAGCTTAATTTTCAGCATAGAGTTACCTGGTGGTTATATTTGAGTTTTCGGAGAAAATAGTCTTGCAAGTCACTCTGTTCTTCCTTCTGATAGCAAGCCGATTTTCTATGCAAGCAAGTTGTTGCATCCAAACACAACATTTAACTCCTCCACCCCCTGACCAAAAATCCTTTGTTCTGTCCCAATAAATAGGGGTTCCAGCAGTAAAAGTTCCCTTTCTTTTTCTTGTTTTTGCAGGAATTACTGCTGGATCCCTCTAGTTATCCTGCTGATCACTTAACGAACTCGGGAGTTTTGCTGCAGTTACGGCTCTCGGAAGAAAGACCTGTACCAGAGATCTGTGTGTATTTTTAAAACAACTGCAAGCCTCTCCTAAAGACCGTTCCATCTCTGATCCATAAGGTAAGATAAGGTAACATGTGGCCCTGCTACAGCTTACATAGCTTTCTTGCTTATGCCCTGAAAACACCCATTCCAATTAGGTATTCAAAAGTTTCTTACAACTCCTGCTAATGCTATGCCTGCAATAAAAAATGCCAGAGGTCATGCAACTGAGGGAACTATTAGTCTCTCTCGTGTGTCTGGGAGCATTTGTTTCGTTGAGGGACTATTCTGGTGTGAAAAAGTTAACTTTTTCCTCTGCAATTAAAATTTCTTTATTTCAGGTATGTTGTTACTATAGCCTCCATAGCTCTTGCTTGTATGATGTGTTTATTGTTTTTTTAATGTAATATGAAGTAGGGTTTCTAGGGAACAGTTTGTTGCTATGAAGTGTGTCATGCATTTAATGTTGGCAGTAAGACTTATGGCTGAAAAGTAATGCCAAGAATAATAACATTTGCAAAATATGAAAATCCTCTTTTTTTTTTTTTTTACAATATTCTTTCAAACGTTTATTTTTTTTACTTGCTTGTCTTATCCGCCACATGATCGCTGAATGTTAGCGAGTTTGTAGGGCAAGTTGTGAAGTATCCGTTTGTGTCTGTTCAAGTTTCGCTCGTATAAACGCTGATCATAGATAACCTCTCAACCGTACAGATTCATGCTGAATGTCTTGCTTTCTGCCTCATATATTTTGCATAATAATTTCAGAATCCATACCCTTCAGAAAAGTACTGCTAACTCCAATCCTGTTATTTTATCAGTGTTCTAAGCTTGTAGGAGTGAAAGTGTTCCTATCTGTTGCTTTGCACCTACTCGGAATGTACAGCCTTTTTTATTATTGGTTTGAGAATAACCAAGAGGTTTAAAATCTGTTCAACCTTTTATTCTCTTTTTTGCTTATCTGTATGGTATACTTAAATTTCTAAGCGCTTGTAAATTTGATTTCCCCACTGGTGGCATGTTTTGGCAGCACTGTCTATTGTTAATTCCCAGCATGACTGTTTCAGACTGTCTACAGCAAGTGCAGATCGAAGTTTCAGAACACTTAATATGCAGTCTGCTTGCTCAGCACACCTTAAAATTTTCAAGCCCCCAAGCAAGCTTTGTTCATTTATTATTTTCAAATCTCTAAGATGCTAGTATAGAGAATGAGTAACAGCATCAGCTACATGTGGGTCGGCAACACACAAGCTACAGGTTTAATTCCTGTAATTTCTACCTGCATAACATAAGTCTCTGAACAAATCCCGGGTCAGGCTTGAAAGCAAGCATTTGTGTTTGACTATCACGTTTTTTGCTTCTTCATTATGTCAAACGCATGAAAAGATTGTGTCCTGCCTATCTGCTAGATGCACTAGTTGCAGAGTTAGGAGTTAATGTACCTAATTAGTATTTGGTGACAATTCTTCTGTGTATTTTATTTTCTTGTGAAGGGGGTCTACCTTTGTTGAGGAGGATGCATTTTGAAAATATGTTCTGGCACAATTTTTGAGACTGCACAGCTGTCCTTTCTCTCTGATATAGGAAACATTTCTCTGAAATTGTAAGGGGTTGCATATCTAATGTTGTGTTTTGTAAACTGTACTGTGTGCAAATAAATTACCCACACCAAGAAATGTGTACTTTAAAGAACCCACCTACATCTGTAACTTTGGCCAGTTGGAAAGTAATAATACTGCATGTTGTTCTGATTTATAACATAAAGCACCTGTGATTTGATTGTGGAAGGTGTAGTTGCATATTTGGAGACGACAAGGTATTGGATATAGTGAGATGTTATATCTGTGATATGCCCAGCTGTCAACAAAACTGGAGACAATTAGGGACAGTTAGAATATTAGCACCTTCAACTTGACGTTGGCAGAAGAGAGTATGAATATGGGATTTATTTTATTTTATTTGCAGTTTGTTTGCCAGGATGGTCCACTGGGCCAAGAAGAACCTGTTTTCAATGGAGTCCTGGGGAGAAAAGCTCCATAATAACAAAAATGTTATAATCAAGTAATTGTATCACAGTAAATACAGAAGTACAAATAAAATCACAGTATTTAAAGATACAAAGTTAAGAAAAATTAGAATTGTTGTAAACTTTTGCTACTACTTTACAAGGGAAAGAAATAAGAAGTTATGTACTCACCATAACATTCCATCTGAGTAGGTGACTTCATTTGGATGCAACCTGTGTGATTCGGATCCGACATCGGATCCGAGCCAGCAATTCATAAGCTTTAGGATCCGAGCTCCTAGCTCCTCCCTTTACCCATAACCCCCTGCTAAGCCCTGACTGACCTCAGATTGAGTTTGCCCTGTGAATACCAGTATAACAGAATCCTGGGTAAACCAGGACTACTAGCCTTGAAAGGTCAGGGGGATGGTTGCATCCAAATGAAGTCACCTACTCAGATGGAACGTTATGGTGAGTACATAACTTCTTAATCTGAAGTAGGAAGACTTCATTTGTCTGCAACCTGTGGGACAGAGTCCCCAGCTACCTGGATCTTGGGCGGCCGTCATGGAAGGATATTCCGGAGCACCGCAGAGCCAAAGGATGCTCTCTCTGGAAACAATGTCCACTTTGTAATGTGAAATGAAAGTATGAGATGAGGTCCAAGTGGCTGCTGCACAAATATCATCTAATGGTACTCTAGATTTAAAAGCAGCAGAAGTAGAAACTGCTCTTGTAGAATGTACTGTAATTCTCTGAGGAGCTGGCCTTCCTGAGGTGTCATAAGCCTGCAAGATACAATTAGAAATCCACTTTGACAAGGTGACCTTAGAGACTGCCTTACCCAGTGCGAATTTTGCAAAGGAGACAAACAGTTGATCAGATTGTCTGTGACCAGCTCTTCTGTGAATGTAGAAACGCAGTTGTCTATGAACATCTAAGGAATGCAGTTTATATTCTCCTTTGTTTTTATATTTGGGAAAGAAAACTGGCAAATTAATAGATTGGTTAATATTGGATTCGGAAGCAATCTTTGGAAGAAAGGAAGGATTGGTCCTGAGGGAGACCCTATCAGGAAAAAAAGAGAGATAAGGTGGTTTGACGCACAGAGCTTGGAGTTCTGAAACTCTTCTAGCTGACGTAATGGCCACTAAGAAAGCAGTTTTCCAGGAAAGATACTTCAAGTCCACAGAGGCTGCAGGTTCAAAAGGAGGAGCGGTTAGGGACTGCAGCACTAAAGATAAGTCCCAAGGTGGTACGGCTTCCTTCACAGGAGGTCTTAAGAGGAAAGCACCCTTAAGAAAGGTTTTACAAATTTTTGCAGCCATGAGAGGTGTCGAGTCATGACCCACATGGTAATGAGAAATGGCTGCCATCTGTACCTTTACCGTCGAAGAGCTTGCTCCTTGTTGGAAAAGGTCTGTCAAGAAGTCTAGTACCGCAGAAAGCGGCGCGGAAAAGGGATCAAGATTTTTATGTTCCGCCCAAATAGAGAACCGTTTCCATTTGCTTCGATAAACCTTCCTAGTAGAAGGTTTATGGGTAGCCACTATGATGGCTTTCACTGGTGAAGAGATACCGGGAGTCCTGATTAAAGATGGAACTGGAGCAGCCAAGCTGTCAATTTCAGAGTGTGAAGGTTCGGGATTGGAAGCCCCTGAGGATGGGAAATGAGATCCGGAATTGGATCTAGAATCCAGGGCGGATTAACTCGTGAGACCATACATAAGGGAACCATGGTTGACGAGGCCAGAATGGGACAATGAGAATCATTCTGCTCCCCAAACTGCTGGCTTTCTGTAATAGTTTTTGCATTAGAGGAAGAGGAGGATAAGCGTATAGGAGACCGGGAGGCCAAGCATGCACCAGGGCGTCTCTCGGGGATTCCCCGAATGGGGGAAGTAGAGTGAAGAAACTGTCGCATTTGGCGTTTGAGGGAGAAGCAAAAAGATCGCAACAGGGTTGCCCCCAGGTGGCAAAAATCTGCTTCGCTACTAGAGAATTGAGAGACCATTCGTGAGGGGAAAGAATGGTGCGACTGAGCTTGTCCGCTAGAATGTTGGACCTTCCCAGAATGTGTGTTGCCACAAGAAAGCGGTTGGTGGGGATTGCCCATTCCCATACTCTCATGGCCTCTCGACAAAGGGGGTAGGACCTGGTTCCCCCCTGTTTGTTGATGTACCAGACTACTGACATGTTGTCTGTCTGGATAGCAATAGTTCCTACAGGAAGAAGGCTGTGTAGTGCTTGCAACGCTAATAGCACTGCCCTCATTTCCAGAACATTTATATGCAGGGAGGTCTCTGAACTGTTCCACGTGCCTTGGACAATCCTGCCCGCTAAATGCCCCCCCCCCCCACTCAAGGCGAGAAGCGTCAGTGGTCACTGTGGCTAAAGTTAATGCAGTACAGAAGGGTCTCCCTGTCAGGAGGTCCGTCGACTGGAGCCACCAGAACAGGAAGCTCCTGCAGGATCTGCTGATGGCTATCGGGCTGTTGAGAGGAAGGTAAAGCAGGGACCATTGGACCTGGAGGGTCCATTGAAGGATCCTCATGTGTAGTCGAGCATGGAGGAGGAGTGGGATGGCTGCCGCCATTGAACCTAGGACCCTAGGACCCTCAGGACCATAGCTGCAGTCGGAGAAGGTTCTAAGATGGCCGTGATATGACACCTCAGGTTGGACAGTCGATCTAGAGTGAGGAATGCCCGCATGTTTCTTGTGTCCAATCTTCCTCCTATAAAATCTATAAGCTGTGTGGGGGCCAGGGAAGATTTTTCTCGGTTTATGGTGATGCCCAGCCGAGGGGCTATATGAAGGAAATAGTCCCTGGCTGAGCACAGTAGATGCCTTGATGACACTGTAAGGAGCCAGTCGTCCAGGTACGGAAACACCTGCATTCCCTGGAGTCTCAGGTGGGCCGCTACCACTGCAAGTACCTTGGTAAACACCCTGGGGGCAGAGGTGAGACCAAAGGGAAGGACCCTGAACTGGTAGTGACTGGCTCCCAGCCGGAAGCGAAGGAACCTCCTGGACTGTCTGTCCATTAGAATGTGGTAGTATGCGTCCTTGAGGTCTATAGAGCACATCCAATTGTTCTCCCGCAAAAGGGGGAGGATAGATTGTAAGGTGACCATCCGGAATTTTTGTTTGGTTACAGACAGGTTCAGTTGTGACAGGTCTAGGATCGGTCTTAAGTCCCCCGTCTTTTTTGGCACCAAGAAGAACCTGGAGTAAAACCCTGATCCGGTCTGATCTTGGGGGACGTGTTGGATGGCTCTTTTTGTTAGCAGCTGTGCGATTTCCACAGCTGCTACCTCCCGATGATCGGGTGGTACATCGGGGAGGTTTTTGGATCTGGGAATACTGTGAAGGGGGATTGAATAGCCTCTGGATATCACTCTAAGCACCCAACGGTCTGACGTGATTGACCCCCATGATGTCAGGTGCCTCGAAAAACGCCCCCCAACTGCCTCCAGAGAGGAGCAGCCGGGTAAGCCCTCAGGGGTGCTGCGTGGTTCTGTCAGAGAAAGGTTCTGCGGACCCAAAGTTCCTAGGAGCCCCTCTGCCTCTAGGACGGCGACCTCCCTGTCCTCCTCTGCCACAGAAGGACTGGTTGTCCGGAGAAGGTTGGGATTGCTGCGATTTCCAGAACCACATCTTCTTCTGTCCCTTTTGGTTCTTCGAGAAGGACCTCTGGGGAGCTGAGAAGCGGACTCCGATGGCAGACAGCGTCTTCCCGTCCTTTTCGCTCTAGACAAGCGTTTTGCCAAAAAGGGCAGAACCATCGAAGGGGGCATTCGCGAAGGTCGCTTTGAAGGGCTCCGCGAAGTCACAGTGTCGGAGCCAGGCCTGGCGTCTCATAACAAGGCCCGATCCGCTAGCTCTAGCGGCTCCCTCTGTTGCATGAGATAAGAGCCGCATAGAAGTATTAGACAAAGCTCTGAGAGTGGCCATACGGGTGGAGAACACTTGGTTGTCCTCCGCCGACATGGACTCCGGGGGAGATGCAGCGTATTCATTAATCAGGTCTCGCTGCATCCTGATCACGTGTGCCATATAGTTCAGTGCCCTCAGGGAAAAGGTTGCTGAACTAAAGACTCGCTTCCCAATGTGATCCATCGAGCGGGATTCCTTGCCTGGGGGATGCATAGAGGGACTCTCCTGAGCCAATTCCCTCTTTGTGGCTGCAGCCATCAGCATGGCATCTACTGGGGGTCCCTTACTCCAATGTGTACGGTCCGATGGGGGACTAAGAATCCGGTCCGGACGTTTGGGAACAGGCTCTACGGTGTCCGGGTCCTTCCACGCTCTGGTGGTAATAAGGTCCACCAGAGGGTCGGCAGGAGGGGACACCCAAGAGGTAGACGGGCCCGCCTCCAAGAACACAGACTCGTCCAAGGAGGCCTTGGGGGCAGACCACCCCCCCTGATTCTTAACATTTCCATAATGTCTCCAAAGGAGACATCTTCTGGGGGTGATCTTGGGGAGCCCTCCCCTTCCTCCAAGTCCGTGTCTTCAGTAATAGACTCGGGGGAGTCCACGTGCCTCCTCTTACACTTATGCTTACGAGGAGCTTCCTCGGGGGGGACTGTCCGAGGAGTCCTCGCCAGCAACCAGTTGTTCCAAAGGAACCACTTGGGACATTGAGGCGGGCTGTCCCTGAGACTGGCTGATGGGAGCCTGGCCCAGCTGCGAGAGAGTGCGGGATGGAGCCGAGACAGGGACCGGGGGTCCGGATGTCCTCGACAGAACCCTCTCCACAATGTCGAAGGCCAAGGGGGAGCCGACTTCTCTAAGACCCGAGAGCCGACCCCCACTCGGATTCGACGAAGGGATCCGAACCGGAGCCGAGACCGTCGGATCCGAGAGACCGGTGCGCTCCGACCTAGACGGAGTAGAAGAGACACCGGCTCCCTCGGATCCGAGGCTAGGCCCACGGCTCCGAGAGGTCAGGTCCAAAGTTCCCGAAGCACTCAAGGGAGGGATCGGATCCGAGGTGCGCCGACCAGTCGGATCCAACCCACCCCCGGGTCCAACGCTGCCCGGCTCCGAAAGCTCCGAACCCGGGAGTTGGGTCGGAGAAGGAGCTATGGGGGCGAAAAAAGGGGTAGAGGCCCCTCCCGGATGGGGGGGGGGCCAGGAGCACTCCCATCTGCATCTGGGCCTGGATGAATCACCTCATCATCCGGTCCATATCAGCGTCCGACAGAAAAAGTTGACCTCGATGAGGCCACCGAGGCGGATCTAGAGTGTCGCCTCGATGACCTCGACGAAGGTCTTGTCTCCACCTCCTCGGGTCCGGGAGAGAACCGAGGGGATCGGAGCAGAGGAGGAGGAGATTTAGAAGCCAGAGGGGAAGCATGCTTAGGCGGCGGGGCCGAGACAGAGGCCTCAGCCCGCCGCTTATGGTGCCCCTCTCTGTGCCTCTCCTTTTCCCTCCAGGTCTCCCTATCCTCCGGTTTCTTAGCGGGAGATTGAGTCCCTGCCGGAGGAAGGGAGACCGAAGTAGCCACTGGCGATTTCTGAGTAGGGAGGGTAGCAGGGGCCGAGGCCGAAGCCGATTCCGGTGGGAGAAGTCCCGCCAGAACCAACTTCGACCTCCACTCCCTTAAAGCCAGGGGGTTGAACCCTGCACAAATGGTACAACCAGATGACAGGTGTTCAACCCCCAGGCATCTAATGCACCGAGTGTGGCCATCAGCCGGGGAAAGCTTATGGCCACACTCGGTACATTTAGAAAATATAGCCTTGGGGGCTTCAGACATAGCTACGCCCTAACAGGCCCTAAAAAAAAAAAAAAACACACACACACACAACAAACACACACTAAACGAACACCTGAGAAAGTTAACTAAGGAAGGGAGGAAAGCCTAAACAAACACACTTTAACTTTTATCAAATTATAAGAAAAAATATAGGCAAAAAAGATGTCACCAATTTCTTTCGCTATGGAGCTCGAAATTCCTGTCAGCTATTGAACGCGGCAAACGAAATTTGGGGTCAGTCAGGGCTTAGCAGGGGATTATGGGTAAAGGGAGGAGCTAGGAGCTCAGATCCTAAAGCTTATGAATTGCCGGCTCAGATCCGATGTCGGATCCGAATCCCACAGGTTGCAGACAAATGAAGTCTTCCTACTTCAGATCGGGAGTTTGATCAGTCCATATCTGTTATTACTGACCGACTTTTACGAGTTGCCCCAATCATTTATTTTATAATGAATCAGAACATTACTGAAGCAAAATCAGAGTCATATATGTGATTAAATTCTGCACAGGTCCTTTCACATTTGGAGATACACTATGCGCATGTGTGTATGCACAAAAGTTTATTTGCAATTTTTTTTTACATTTAAAAATAATGACCATTGCTGTGTGCCAAGCAGTTTTAAAACTGACAAGACAGGGGGGTCTTGATGGGTAGCATTTTATATGAAGTCAGTCTGTGGGCTAAAGAAGATAACTGGATATTCTTTACATTATACAACAGATGGGAATTTCTGATTTAGAAAACATTTATTTTTACTAAAAGGCTACACAGTTTTATAGCTTCCAGCCAAAGTTTGCTTGCTTGCTCCAGAAATGACTTCCTCTTGCAAATAGATGCTTTTAATTCTCTGTGTGCATTAAAACACCAGTTACCACCCCTTATCAGCTGTGGTACTACCCCCCCCCCATACTTCTCTACACCAGCAAAACTGTAGTATTGCTTGCTGCACTCTATGTACTTTACTGCTTTACCGAGTGTGTACTGTGTACCTGTGTTAGTTTTGTTGCTCTGCAATAACATTTGAACAGTTATTATTTCAGATAGTCTTTTGGAAAACCAACAACTTTGTTATCTGTTTTACTTTGATAGCCCTTTTGTTAGCCAAGGTTATCCACTAACCTTTTAATACCTTTGTCTTTTTTATTTTCATTGTCAAACATTTGTGTGTTCCAATTTTACTACTG